>NC_137508.1:21937500-21955000 GCF_041902795.1 Electrophorus electricus | reverse complement strand
GCCCTATAGGTAGAACATACAGCCCAGCAATGCACATGCACACACACACACACACACACACACACACACACACACACACACACACACACACATAAACACACGTACGGATGCAAAAAACACTATCTTTTTGTGAATTTTTCACAACTCTGTTCTTAGCTGCCTCTCAGCAGAGAGTGTTCCTGAATTATTGACTGCGGGAACATTCAGCCCCTGTCTGTCCGTGAAGTTGTGCTCCAAACTCCCAGAGCTCCCTTTGGCTCAAAGGTCAGGGCGCTGCGCCCCTGCCCCACCCTCTCCGTACATCTTTTCCTGAGTAAAGAGAACCGCACTTCATTAGGAAACTCCTTTCAGTGGCAGAGGGTTACCTCTTGTAATGGAAGAGCTTCATCAAGTACTGAAGCTCCAGAACCTCCCATGAGGCACTGCGCTCAATCCCTTCCAGGCTTTCTAGATCAGCTTTTCAAAACTGTTCCCTCCAAAGCTGTGTGCCCAGTCTAGCCAAACAGCAATTCTCACAGCCTTATAACACAAATGTAAGCTTGGCCAAATCGTACCCGCCATTAAAGTAGATCCTCTGAGAGTTCCTTTGTAATGTATGTATGTGTGTGGTATGTGAATGTCTGTGTTTGTGTATGCGTGTGTGTGTGTGCGTGTGTGTGTTTGTGTAGAAAACAAGCAGCACCACTTAGTTTTGATTTGGCATGTGCGAATTCAGAAGCAGGTTGGTGATGTTTCATGGTGGAAGGTACACGCTGTTTTTCCATTTTTCAAACATCTTTTCAATCTGCATGCTAATAAACACACTACTCCTTGACAAACAAGTAAGCACACACACACACACACACACACACACACACACATACACACACACACACACACACACACACAATTGAATAAATAAACAAATCAATATGGTGCCAAGGAGTGGTACAGACTGTCTGATCTGATGCTGAATATGAATTCCTCTCTGCAGTTATTCATACCCCCGCCTGACGACTTTGGGCAGAAACATCGGAACATCTCGCACCCAAGCTCACTGCCACAGAACTATCTGGTGCACGGCTGTCCTGCAGTCAGAAACTGTCCATGGGTTGAAGAACAAGATGACAAAGAACTTCACTGCAAATGAAGGGCCACATTCTCTCTTTGCACTCCTACTAGATGTTTCTAACTCACATTTCTAATAAAGTGGACATGGAGAGTATTTGGTAGCGAAGAGCAGACTGTTTTTTGAAACGAGGACTGTTTTTTTAACAGTTATCTCTCTGTAGATTGCTTTAGATATTCTAGAGAAGTTCTAGATAATCGTAGGCTCATTGTATGATGTCTCAACCTGCTTCAGGTCGGCCAGCAGGAATCCACCATCTGCTTTTACTAACGAATGACTGTGTGCTAACTGATCCTCACAGGTGCTGAAGGACATTGATCTCACAATAAGATGCACCAGGGCTGGAATGAACTGCCGTGACCGGCAGCTTTGCTGTATGTGTGTGTGTGCATGTGAGAGTGTGTGCACACACTTGTGTGTGTAGTTTGTGTGTGTGTGTGTGTGTGTGCACACGTGTGCGCGTGTGTGTGTTTGTTCACAGACTCGTTTTAATGGTTTGCACCAAATGCAATGGCGTTAAAAAAACGTGCAAGCTGCTATTTGAAAAAACGCCTGCACTGGCCCAACTGTGTTTATGTGTGTGTGTGTGTGTATCAACATTTGTGTGTTTGCTTCATCTGAAGAGCTTCTTGCTTTATGACCCTGTGCTGTTGCTAGAGCATGTTTTAGAGCATTTGAGCGGCAATACCCTATCAGTCTCCACTGCTCCACCTTCATATCAGGTTAATTACATATTCCCTCCACGGTAGCTACGTCAACAGCAGCTCTTATACATGACAGCATATTACATATATGCATGCAATTCATACATTTGGTAATTTATTTTCAGTTTATCTTTTGAGAATATAACAGCCACAAACAAAATCTTTTCAATAAACTGATTTTGATGGCAGCTGTGTTCTTGTTCTTTCATGTTAGACCATTTTACAGTCTCCAGCGCTGTAAGTCATTTGAAGTACACTCCTTTAAGCCCTAACACATTGCCTTTGGTGCACCATGCAGGCTTAATTGTTCTGTAATGGCTACTCATTCGGTAAAGCCATTCAGACGTACACATCACAGCAGTGGACCTGAGAAAGGGTGCGATTACTGACCCAAGCTTTAAAAAGGTTTCCATGTAGCTCACAAGTGCTACTAATTGTAATAACATGGTGATGATTTTGACTAATCATTCATTTTAAGGAAGTACAACCTTGTTAAAAAGATTTTACAAAGAAAAACCGCAGGTGGGATAAAAGTCAAGCGTTTTATGTAAGTGCGTGAATGAAGAAGGTTTCTCTCCATCTCTGGTTTTTTTTTTGCCTCATGCTTTTTTTCTTCTTCTTTCCTTTTAACTGATTCGTGTTCAGAGAAGCTACACCCCCCCAGGCTGAGGGATGTGTCCACCAAAGCCTCACCCCATCACCCCCCCAAAGGCTACAGGAGACCCAAGTCCTCATCTTGCTTTTGGGGGACGCTTTGGTTGCCATCACACCCACAGAACAACTGCCCAAAATAGACTATAAAAAATAGAATAGAATAAAATAGAAGAGAGAGAAAGAAAGACTAAAAGATGAGTGGAAGCCACGGGAAGAACTGGCCCAATCCATTTGACTGACGAGGGCCAAGATGCTTTCCATTCCACTGATCATCTAATTGTATGCATGTATCCTGAATTTCCAGCAAAGCACTTTAAATCAAAGAGGAGGAGGAAGAGGAACACAGAAAACATTTTATTTGCTCTTAAATGCCCCTCCGTGAACACAGTATTCCGAGCACTCTGACATATTGATGACACACACTGCTCGGCATTCCCACTCGCTCTATCACTTCCATTTCCTGTCTCCCAGCAGGAGCGTTGCTTTCTGTTTAGACTGCTGCCCGTGCTCATGTCAGCTCCCTGACCCGCAAAGCAAACCGGCCCTTCCCGAGTCATCCGGACCTCCGTACTCCGCCTCTGACCACCCCTCCATCAACCTGTCATCTCCGCGTTCATTACTAACCCTTTGCTTCACCGTCCCCTCCAGGTCAATGGATCAGTGGTGAGCATTCCTTCTCCGCAGCGGAGCTCGAGTCATCTGGAGGTCTTCTCTTTTTTTCGCTCGCTTCGCTCCAGTGCGAGCCTGCAGTACAGAGCTCCTCATTTGGGTACATTAGCCTCAAAGCTCTCCGGACCGTTAGCACAGCTGTCGAGCTTGCGGGGCAGCTAATCGAGCAGCTTCGTTGGGCCTCTGATGTAAACGCTCGCAGCTTGTCAGAAGCACTTTGCTTGCACAGGTGATGAAGGACCTCTGTCTCACCCACTCTCTCTCTCTCGCTCTGTAATGTGTAGGTGTTGTGTGTGTGTGTGTGTGTGTGTGTGTGTGTGTGTGTGCACAGAGTGAGAGAGAGAGAGAGGGAGAGAGATTCAAAATTGTAGTAAAATACACAGAATCTAGAATCTTAGCTCATATACAAAAGTATTGGGAGGCCTACACTTTACACCTACGGAAGCTTTTATGACATCCCATTTTAGACATTCATATGGAACTAGTCTCCCCTTGCATCTATAACAGCATCTACTCTTCTGGGCTTTCTACAAGATTTTGGAGTGTGTCTGTGAATATTTCCTCGCTCATCCAGAGGTCTTGGCTTGCAATGTCGGTTCTAGTTCATCCCAAAGGCATTTGATGGGGCTGAGGTCAGGGCTCTGTGTGAGCAGGTCAAGTTCACCCACACCAGACTCATCTCGCTTGGTGCACTGCGGCACAGTCATGCTGGAACAGAAAAGGGGCTTCCCCAAACTGTTCCCACAAAGTTGGGGGCATGCAATTGTCCAAGACATTTACTGGAACTAAGGGGTCCCTGAAAAAACAACCCCATAGCATTATCCCTCCTTCTCCTTTACAGTGCACTCAGGCAGGTAACGTTCTTTTGGCATTTGCCAAAGCCAGATTCGTCCATCAGATTGCCAGATAGAGAAGCGTGATTCATTCCGCCACAGAACATGTTTCTACTGCTCCAGAGTCTGGCGGTGGTGTGGTTTACACCTCTCCATCTGACCCTTAGCATTGTGCTCGTAAAGCTTGCACACAGCTGTGCTGATCAGCTTGTGCTGATATGTTAATGTTAGAGGAGGTTTGAAACTCTGCAGTTATCGATTGGGAAGAGTGTTGGAGACTTTTACGCCTCAGCATTGAGTGACCCCGCACTGTAACTTTACGAGGTATGCCTGTTTGTGGCCGATTTGTTTTGGTGACTAAACGCTTCCACTTTTTAATAATACCACTTATAGTTGATCATGGAATATCTAGGAGAGAAGAAATTTTACAAACTGACGTGTTGCAACAGTGCCATGCTCAAATTCAGTGAACTCTTTAGAATGTTTGTAAAGGCAGACTGCAAGGCTAGGTGCTTGATTTTATACACCTCTGGCAATGGGAATAAATCAAAAAACCCAGATTCAATGATTAAGAGATGTGTCCCAATACTTTTGTCCATACAGTGTATATATAGTTTATGGAATATATTCATTATGTGTTATGGGATTAGGCCTCTATGATGGAATTAAGTCTTTATAATGGGATTACCTGCATATGGAAACCGAAACTATGTAGACTACAGTATATTAGAGATAAGTGAGAAGTGACAGACATGATCTGTTTTTAGTTCTGATAGTTCTCCCCTATCTCGGTTTCAAATGAAAATGAAACAGCTTGTAGGTTGTGTGGTAGGATGTCCACGGTGTCCAATGTTTCCCAGGGGACATGGGTCTACCCTGCCGAGTTCTGGCTCCTCTAAAAGATTTCTCTGGTTTTTAGGTTTCTGGAAGGATTTCTTGCAAACAAACAAACAAATCAAACTAAACCAAACCAAACCAAACAAGAAAACAACAAACATGACAAAACCAACCAGTAGCAAACCCCATAAAACACAGAAACAAAGGCAGCGATTAGTGATAATGCATCCTGGTAACATATCGGCCCTGGAACAGAGGCATTAGCATTATAACCATGTGTAAAACACATGCCATAGGAACCGCATTTCCAACTTCACTGCACGAGCCAACCTATCTGCCGAAGTGGTGCAGCACGTGGAGCAGACTTCAAGCTTTCCGACAGTCCTTCTGTCTCCTTTTACGAGGTGCATGCCTTGCAAAAAAAATCTGATATGCAACTCTTCAGTGCAAACTGATCTTGGAGAAAAGCAAGTGAATATCTAGTGTGCTTTTTAGAAGAAAAGGAACTAAACTGATTAATATTGATTTTACATCGTTGGTTTTTTTTGTTTGCTTTTTGTTTGTTTTTTTACGCAAAACTCTAAACGCAATCTAATGTAAGGCAGGTCTGGGCCCAGCAAGATGACTTGGTAGCATTTACTTAATAAACTATTAATAACAGAGATTAGGAGAAGCAGAGGTAGAGAAAGAGAGGTAGAGAAAGAAAGTGTGGGAGAGGGAGAAGGAGAAAGAGGGAAAGAGAGATTTAGTAACTCCTTATTAAGTGATTTATTAACTGTTTGAACAATACTTCCCAAGAACTACACAGTGTACACATCCATTCATCTCACACACCCCCACGCACAACATTGTTCATGTCCAACTGTGGCTGTACTGATGCTTTTTTATGTCAGATTCAGGATTCTGCCTCTGCTGTTCATGCAGGCAGGGCCCGCGTGTGTCGCTGGGGCTGAGGATGCGCAGTGCAGACAGGACTACGTGTTCCAAACGACCCGCTGACTGCAAGTTCACCTGCAGCTCGCACAAGCTGAGCTACAGAAGATGTGGGGCATGGAAGCATTTACCCTGGCCATCCCGTGATTGGTGTGCGTGTGCGCGCGCGTGTGTGTGTGCGTGCACGCGGGCCTGTGTGCATGCGTGCATTCGGGGGGTGGGGGGTGGGGGGTAAAAATCTGTTTGAATGAGGTTAATTCATGATTTAATGGGAGTAGGTCTCTGTGGTCTTGCCCTGTCTTGGCTGTTAGAGTTCTCTTGTTGCCTGGGGAAGCAGTTTAACAGATGGAACACTGTACTCAATTCATGCAGTTATTTCTTTACAGGCACTGGTTTATATAACCTTTCAGAAATAAGATAAGAAAGAAGGTATATGCCGACACAAAAGAAATCCCCAAAATATAGAAATCTCCAAAATATTGATGGAATTTATGGAAGAATAAACAAATAAAAAGTTATTTGTTCAATTTTTTTTTTTTGCAAAGTTCATAAATGAGTATATATTTTTTTAATTTGTTATGAAAATGAATGTATTATTCTGACACTCAGTGAGGCAGCCAGCTCTCCATAAACTATTCATTGCTAGAAATGATTCTCCAAAGCCTTTCCCCATGTACTCTTAACCCTTTCCATCCTGACTATAGTCACTCTGTAATATCACAGGGGTCATTGTTCTGACTATACTGGTACAAAAAAAATAGATGTTAGCTAAATCTCTCTCTACCTTTTCTCGTCTCTCTCCAAGGGTTCTAACACTCTCTAATACTCGCCCTCATTTTTATACAGTTTTTATACTGTACATTTAGGGATTATGAAATGTTATAAGGATGACTCAGGGATGATGAATCTATTTCATCAAGGAGGGAGAGTGTGCTGAGATCCAGGGAGGTTAATGCTTCAAATTGGTGTAGTGTGAGGTTGCACCTGTGGGTGATTGTTATCTTTTCAGTGCCCTTTTAAAAAGGGAGTGAGTGTAGCCTGGAGATAGACCAGAGAGAAACGAGAGAGATACCAGAGAAAGACCAGAAAGAGACCACAGAGAGACCAGACAGAGACCTGAGAGACCACAGAGACTGGTATGAGTTAAGAGGCAGCTGTGAGCTATTTGGTGTGGGAGGGTGTTGCTTGCAGGGTTGCCGGCGATGACGATCGGTAGTAGGGGATTGAATTGCTCCTCCACAGTGAGTGTTGGATTAATCACCTCCTTTTTGAAAGCTAGATCTGGGAATCGAGAACAGCTGCCTTTCAGAGCGACTCCCACGGCCATCTTGAAGCTGATGTCAAGCAGACTGTCGTCCAGGCATGCTGTGAGCTAGCCAGTGCAAGCACTTTAGACCCCGGGGTGGGGTACCATGTGTGTCTCATCAGCTCTGTAAATTACGTACGGATTTTAAACATCTCTAGTGTTTGTGTCTGTTGATATGTATCTTAATTCATTTAAAGGAACTAGGGGAACGGAAGCCAGTGGGCCTAGAGGGTGAGTGTGAGTGAATATTAGGGAGGTAGTGTGATGGGTTAGTGTTCAGTGAGTGTGACGGTGGATATTAGAGAGGTAGTGTGATGGGTTAGTACACAGTGCTTTATTCTGAGTGGGTTCCCTGGGCTAACTTTGGAGGAAATACAAGTTACTTACCTGAACCTCCTTCTAAGAACTCAAGGCTTTAGTCAAGATGAACTGATTAACTTTGCACTTGTCTCTAATCTGGACTTTACAGGATTACCATAGATGGTGGTAGGATTATACTACACACATAAATAATAAGATTACTAAAATATTAATCTGTTCCGTGGAAGAGGTTCACATACGGAGATCTAAGGTCCATTGTGTGGAGGTGGCTAGACCAGGAGAGGTGAGTTAGGAGGTTCTGTGAGTTACACATTGGTACAGCTCTAAAATAACTATCCATGCATGTTTTTATTCCCATCATCTCCTGTTCTGCAGGGAGAGTTTCATGGTCCGCTTTCATCTTCCAGTTGTAGCACATAAATGTCCCTGTTGGCAAATTCCCTGTTTATTATGTGGTGAGTCATGATTCATTAGTGATTTCATCTACATTTAAATGGTCATTTCTTTTCTCGTCAAGCCGAAGCACTGGAACAAATCAAGAAATGAATCTTAAAGTTATGTGCAATTTAGAAATTTCAAGAACTTTGGCTTTTAGTGAAAGTCTTCTTGCAAGCTCCTCAGTGCGACTGCTGAGTTCATGTTCTGGAGGCTGTGATGATGCAACCAGCCTTTCGTTAAGAGTATATTCAGCTGTGCTAATATAATGATACTCTGTCTAAATAGATCTTGCTATGAAATGCAGGCAGTTTTAGGTAAAGTTCAGCTCTTGTTTTAATATCCCTGGAAATCTAACACTATCTCTGTCTCCCCATGGCATCCCAGCACACGACATGATGAGACAGTTTGCACATCATCACTCCGATTTCTATGTAAATCATTATTAAACTACATATCTTATGGTGAGTGAATTCTACCTTATTCTGAAATTTAAAAAACACTAAAGTGTTATAGTGAGAGTTACTTGTGTTATAAGTATAATGCACATTACATATTACTCTCAGTTATAAGTAACAGGTTACTTACATTACAAAAACTTACTTTTGTGTCATGTAATGCCTTATTTTACTTTTGCATTATTTTCACAGAAAACAGTCAGATGAAAAAAATGGCAGAGTTCAGGTTCGAAAAAGCTATTAACCTGAAATGAATATGCCTTACCCGGCTCATTTTTTTTTTTTTCGGATGAATTCTTTTTGCTGGCTTAAGCTCTATAAGGAGCTGGACATTTTTTTAAATTTCTTTTTTGACTTTCTGAACCAGAACTTTGAACCAGACGTTACCACAGTTTCAACAGTCTCTTTGGTTAGTTTCTGAAGCATCCCTCTTTGCTACTAAAATCAATATCTGCAGGTCTTTGTGTGGGAACACCATGGTCGCAGTGCACAAGGACACTATAGAACCTCCTCTCTGCTGGGGACACCATAAACCTCTTCTCGGACATGCTGTGTATTTTGAAAAATCCAATAAAATAGTCTAAATAGTGAATGGTACACCATCTATGCTGCCTGTTGTGTGCATGAATTCATTAAGTGCTAGGAAATCACACAGGACGTGTTTCGATCCCAGAATCGGCCGGATAGCAGGGGAGTCTAGACAGCTATTATGTTCTGACCTTTCCACATCTTCCACATCCTGCATTCACTCGCAGACTTACTCTCTCTCTGTCTTTCTCTCTCTCTCTCTCTCTCTCTCTCTCTCTCTCTCTCTCTCTCTCTCTCTCTCTCTCTCTTTCCCTCTCTTGCTCCTGTTTCTTTCTTTGCACTCATGCATTCATTGCTGGCATTTTCAGTATCCTGCTGACCTGCTGGAAATGGAGGGTGGTCTGAAAGCGTTCTTAGAAACCCCCCACCCCCCAGCAGGTGGGACGGGGTGCGTTTTCTCAGCTTCATCACTCCTCAAAACGAAGACCCGCGATCAATAAAACATGCGCTCTAAAAAGGCGCTGCCGCACAGTGCCAGCTGAGGCTTTGTGGCACATTCAGACATGTAAAAAATGTGTGTATATATGTTTCTGTATGTGTGTGTGTGGTTATAAACCACAGTTCCGCTTGAGGATCTATTTAAAACAGAGATAGGACCTGCTAAAATACCCTTTATCTAATATCTGTTCTGTAGACAGGGCAGGTTACCAAAATATTATGTGTTTGCACTATTCACCTTGTGTAATACAACCACAATATAATGGTGACACAGATTGTGGTGGTTTGGCTTTATTTACGTGTCTGTGTTGGATGAATCATATAGGACCTGCGGCTTTCTTACATTTGTATTTGTGACCCCAGTGTAGGGTAATCCTCCCTCATGCACTTTGCCATACAGGTGTTTTAATGCCTTCCTTCTTTCTGGGGTGTTTTACTTTAAGTCATGTCTCGAGAAAGTGAATTGGAGTTCAGGTTGCGCGGCTGACCTCACCGTCTTTCGTCGCAATAGCTAAGACACTGCTGTACACATTCCATTATATGTGTTATAATATAACATGTCTTATTATAAAATGTGATTATAACATTTTCAGTGAAGACAAATGAGCTTGTTCTTATTATTTACCTTGTTCTTTGTTGCATGTGTTGCTGCTGCTGTGGTATCTGGTGTAGAGCAGAGATGGATGGGTTCCTCTCAAGGTTTCTCCCTCATGCTCTCAGGGAGTTTGTTCTAGTCACTGTTGCCCTTGGCTTGCTCACTGGGAGCTTGGACTCAGACGTCTGTAAAGCTGCTTTGTGACAGCGGCTGTTGTAAAAGTGCTATATTAATTGGACTTTGACTTTGACATGCAAGACCACACATGTGACCACACAAGAGACAACTGAGGAGGACAGCTGATGTCCCCTGATGTCATGGAACTAGTTTAAAAAAGCCTGTGATTCCAATGTGGATGTCCCAGTGTTGATGCGGATACCATGGAATTAAAGCTGGCATTCTGCACTTTAACCTCGCACTCACTGTCTGGTTTCAAATCCAGTTCCCTGAAGGCCGAGGCAAAAGGACAAGAACTGTGTCAGTCACTGTGTAGGTCTGGGTAGGTCTGGGTAGGTCTGGGTAGGTCTGCACAATGGCTTTACACATATCTCTCAGTGTCCTGTCGTGCTCTGTTAGACTGCAGTGCCACTACCACAGGATACTACTCATACAGTGACCTTTCAGTTACCGTGGAAGCGTGCTTGCGCTTAAGAGGACTCTGTTCCGGCAGACACAAATTGGTAAAGAAATTTGTGCACACAGAAGATCACCACACACACACACACACACACACACACACACACACACACACACACACACACACACACACACACACAGTAATTAAAGGGTTGGACACTCTTGAGACTGGGTTCCCCTCAGGCAACACCATTGCACAGTCAGGGCATGCAGAAATCTGAGCACCCAAGCTAAGTGTATAGCCTAAAGCAACCTTTAAAGCTTTGGACAGACAGCCAGACAGACAGACAGACAGGCACACACACACACACACACACACACACAGTAAGAGAGAGGGAGGAAGGAGAAGTTGCGAGGACTGTAGGGAATATTAAACAGCGTTGACTCAAGCCTGAGTTGGGTGGTCATATTGCTTTACTTGACAGGGGTCCCATTTTCAGTCTGTGGCAGAAATAAGTACTAATGGGTGTCCTACTGTGTTCCACCTTGTAAAACGTACCTTTCCCAGCACAGGTCTTTGTGAACATTCATCCAAAACAAGATAATACTACTCACTATGTCTACATGTTATACCTGCATAGAGCTCTTTCCCCACTCCCACTTAATGGTTTCTCTGTTTCTCTCTTTTCAGGATGTCTCGTCATGAGTATGGCTTCACCGAAGCTTTTGAGATGCTTTTTTTTTTTCCCCCTAATGAAAGGCTATTGAATGGGGGGGGGCATGTCTGAATTATTCACACTCCCTCTGGCGCTTCATTAATCTATCTATTCACTCCCATCTCACCTCCCAAGCCCTGCAGATATTAATACCTGAGAGAGAGAGAGAGAGAGAGAGAGAGAGAGAGAGAGAGAGAGAGAGAGAGAGAAAGGCCAAAGGGATTCAAGTTTTGGTCTAGTAGAAAATGTATGTTAGGTCCTGAATTCGGTGCTCATCCTTTTTGATCCAACGCACAAAGGCTGGATGTTTTGGTTTGATTATATTAGAAATAAACACAATGACACACAAGGACAGCATTTCAAAATGATTCGTTTGCATGAACAGGTGTACCTTGGAGTGATCCAGAAATAAGAGTCATCCCTTCTGACACAAACGGTCAGACACTGCTGTGGATGGCTTCCAAACGTAGCGGATTAACGACCCCTATAAGGTGCCTCGTTTTGTGCATCAGTATTCTTCACTGTGGCCTGTAACCCCGGCGTCCAGCTTCCGACTGTAAAATTTCCAAAGGCCCAGAAAACGCTGTCACGGCTCCGGGGACAGAGTGGGGGCGTTGGAAGCTTGGCGAGTTAGAGGCAAAGCTCCGTAATGAAAAATGCATCACATCCGCGCCGTCTTCAGACATCTGTCTGCTTTCGCTGTGTGCTGCGGGGGGTCAGAGGATGAAGACGGCGTTAATATTTCACTTCAGCAGGTAAAAGAATAAGGGCAGCGTACGCAGGCGGAGCGGAAAATCACACCTTTCAGAAGGGTTATCGGATCTGATTTTCGAGTGCGATGACGATCTTTTCTCTGAAAGATAAACAGCAGAAAAGTCACATCTTGATGTGCTCTGCATTCCTAATACCATTCTATTACCGTTACCATTTGAACAAAAAAAGAATGATAAAATGATAAAGTGAACATTATTTGCAATTTTGATGTACTGCCTAAAAGCAAAAAGATGAACTATCGGAAATGTACCAAATTATTATAATATTATAATATAAAAATATTATAAATTGTTATGGTATGACTTTCAGAATCTCAGACTTGCAGTACTAAGACATTTAGCATCTGTGACCTGTTGTTTTGCTGCACAATCAAGGGCAGATGAGGTTCACGTACTACAAGAACTTTCAGCTGAGGAGATTCCTGTTGAAGAGCCCCTTTTCACTGCTCCTTCACAAAAATACAGACGAGAACTGTATAATTACATCAAGCTGGAGCCTGAACAACTGGTTAGTGGTTGCTTCTGCACTAGTTTGTACAGGAAAAAAAAGTGAATTAAAAGGAACCTGTGAATGAATAATTGGTTGATGAGATGTACAGCAAGAACGGTCTATTCTTCAGATAGAGCTGCATGGTAGTGCAATAAAATGCCAGAAAACGAATCAGTTGCTGCAATCTGATTCAGAGCCGGTTTCACATAGGTGCTGACTTGACACGGGGTAACGAGCAGGAATGTTTATGTATTTTGTGCAAACTGAAAGCTTGTTTTAAAGCAAAATACGTTCACTTCCTCTCATGGACAAACATATATATCTTTGCATAGATCAGAGCCATTCCTAGATTTATTGAGAGCTTTATAGAGTCGTATAAAACTACTTTGTTCAAAACATAATATTTTCTACTAAGCAACCCCTCCCAGAACACACATGGCACAGCCAAAGTGTAGCACACATCCTTTACAGGCTTATCTCTGTGCCCTGTTCATAAAGATCTGCCTTCTCTCCATCAAATCCATTGCACCCATTACAGTCCTTAGCAAGCCAAGTCTGACACTGAAATTGATTTAACTTGGCAGTCAGTCCAGGGACAACACACCATCCATCAAGTGGAGGAAGACAAACTTTTAGAATGTACAGTGTTCCAATTTCATGGTCGAGAGGCATAAATCATATACTCAAACATATCTGCTGGATTGTCCTCGCTGTAGTGGAGTAAGAAGAGTAAATTATGACTCTGTTTGTAATAGTTGGAGTTACTTCTTGGTCTCAGTGGTGATTTTTCATCGTAGATTGTTTCTAGTCTACAGAGAGATTTAATCTGCACTTGAATATCTCTCAAAGTGCTTCCACAGCCATGATCTGAATGTATTGTTTTCCAAAAAGGAAAAAGAATAATGTGAAAAAAAACATGTTGAGTAAATGGATAGAAAAAAGATTTTAGACCTCCGTATAGAATCAGAATCAGAATCAGAATTTGTTTATTTAAATATGCAAGAAATTTGACTTTGCAATTTAGGCATGTCAATCACAAAAAGGATATAAAAGCTAATGTAATAGATCAAAAATAGTACATAAATAAAACTATACAATATATTCCTAAAAGAAACAATGCAAGAACAATTGCTCAGATTGAAAAGCTCGTGAAGTATAATGGATAAAATATGTGTAATACAATGAGTTTATACAATGTGCAGTGCAGTGAGCTTATTTCAGTGGGAGACCCCGGTCTTCTTGATGAGGCTGGCTGCAGGTAGTATTTACAAGTAGTATTTTAAAGTATGATTAACCTGTAATACACATGCAATAGCATGTTTAGAACTGTAATATGAGCATACAGCATAAATTAGAACATATATGCCTTTTGCAGGTTAGACAGCGTGAGTATCAGTCTAGCAGGTACATACTTGAACATAATATATAGGATAAAAGTAACTACCTACTTTTTATTTGTTAAGAACCATTTGTTTAAGGCAAATATGTCCATTTAAGGTAATCTGCACTGTACAGGTCTAGCACAATTTTTGTAGAGAGGTTGTTTGCTGGTGTCTGAAATCTGAATGAAATGATGTGAAATGAAATGCTGATGGATACACTGTGTAGTATTCACCTCACACTCATATGTTCTGGTATAAAGGATAGTCTAGGCCTCTTAATGTCATCAGCTGACTCAGGTTTTGGCTAGGAAACAGACTGTAGCGACAGCGTGGTTCTTATAAACCTCTAAATATGCCCTTCCAGAGGCGTGAGAGCCGTCCTAGCAGGGGCTGCTTATAGAAGTCCAATTCCTCGTCATTCTTGACATGCAGGGGAGGAGAGGGAGATGTCGGTGTTTTAGTGGCCGACAAGCAATGTTCCCCTCTTTCCCAAACATCAGCCTGAAGGAGACCAACACCTGCTGTCAGCCCTGTGTGTGTGTGTGTGTGTGTGTGTGTGTGTGTGTGTGTGTGTGTGTGTGTGTGTGTGTGTGTGTGTACTTTGGTTTGTCACTCTCATGGGAGGCTTATAGCAGACCCCCGCAATTGATCAGAATCAAATTTCGAAGCAACATTCGCATTTTAGGTCGTGTCTGTTTTTTGTTTTTTTTTGTTGTTTTTTTTTTGAGTGCTTTGGATTTCTGGAAGATGTACTTGTTCACCGTCTGACGTCTTTGATTTAACATTGCTGCGGCAAAAGCCTCCTGGCGAGGATCAGATTAGTTTGCCGTTATGCAAAAAAATCGATCTGCACCACGCGTCTTCATATGTACCGTCTGAGTTCAAATTTGGCTGCCAAGCTGGAACCCCTTAAAGGTTTCTACTTTGGGAAAAGTGCCAGGATTGAATAACAGCACCAGTGACTCATAGTTTTAACCACAGAGAACGTCATGCAGAAAGTGAAAAGCTTTGAACAAGCTCTCTAATTCCTCGTTTTTTTCTTTTTTTTTTTCTCTTTTTGCCCTGAGCTTCCAATAGTCTAACATCAGTTAAAAACAGGTATATATTTGAGGGGATTGGGGCTGACGTTGCCTGGACAACGGCATTTGCGAAGCACTCGACCACCTGTTTAAGGCTATTATTCTCCTGCTGCTTCGAACACGGTGCGGACCTGGAATAAGAAGGAGAGGGCGAGAGGAAAAAAAAAAAAAAAGAATTATCCATTTTTTGTCTGGAGTGAAGGCCCCCTATGTGTGCGTCACGATGAAGCGCACTCAGCCTTATGAGGCTCACATCTAATATTGTTCGCTGTGTTAACAGTATATAGCTAGCCATTACTGTGTTCTTACGGAGGAGGTCCAATACGTTCATAGCCATCTCTAAGATGACATTCTATTTGCTAGAGTGATGATTATTTCCTTTCCAAAGTGGACCACTGAAACTGCACAATAAACCGTTTTTTTTTATGGACAGTGTAACGGGCCGAGTGCCGAAGCGCGAGGGGCAGGACGCGCAGGCTCCAGCGACGTGGACGAACATTTATTACCATACAAACACAACGGCACTCGCACGTATTACAAACGAGGGACATGAAACGGTTAACGTTACACAGGCACGATAAACAGGAATACATCTTACATCAATACGCCACATTCACACATTACGCCAGCAATAACCGACAACACCACACACAACGACAAGAGCTTAAATACACAGACTAACACAACACAGGTGTGTGCAGGTGCGGCTGCGAACATGACCCTCCCACTGCACGTGGCGGGCCAAACCACGTGACTCGCGGGGGGCGAAAGTTTCGTGACATACAGTAAAGTGGCCGTGATTGTGGCTGTTGTTTTGCGGTGTGTGCTGTTCGTTGTATGCAGATGAACAGAGTGAAGTAAAAGTTAGCCGTGTCAGTATAAAACCTAAGCACCAAAAGAGCCCCCCGCTCTCCCAATACACATACCCCCCAAAAAAACCCAAAACATACCTTCCATATTTATGCTGCATTCTAAATCTCAAGCGACTGTAAGGAGAACGTTCTCATGAATGTTTAAGGGGTTAGAAGTTTCTGGATTCACCTTACAGCGCTCTTGTGTGCAATATAGAAATTTGACTCAAACTAACCAAAATGAAACAACATTACTTCAAATCCTTAGCATCCTTCCTGATCACCTTTCAGCAGCATAAAAGCATGAAAGCCTTCTCAGCCTCCGGATTTAATATATTTGTACATTAAGGAGCTTAAAAGTAGCAGAACCGACACAGCAAAGTGAGTATGATGTCATGACTTTTTATGACTTCTTTTTTAAGTAATCCAACCAAATTACACTTACTCCTTACAATCCCCACAAATTCTCAGTAAAAATACAATCAAGCAGTTTTGGTGTTGATACTCATAGTGTCCTAATACCCTTTGCTTGGCCGAGCGCTGTAAGACAGTTTTATTTTGGCAGGGTGGTGAAGAGAATATTGCAGAGGTATTCTTTCAGGACATCAGAAATTAATGGATGATTTTGATTCCACACACTAGAGTCCATTAAACTGTAATTTGTCTTAATTTTGAAAAGAACACAAAGCAAAGATACTTTCCAGGTTATGGAGAAAAAAGAAAAAAAAATCAGCTGATCTATAGATCAAGTGTAAATATTACTGTGGCACCAGAGGGTGTGGTCGAGGGTTGTGTTAGGGGCGGAGAGATGGCCCAGGCGAACCAGCAGGTGGTTTAAATTGGTTGGCTGTAAACATCTCTTCCAGTAGGTTGAGGAAGCTATTACCAGAGAGAGAGAGAGAGAGAGAGAGAGAGAGAGAGAGAGAGAGAGAGAGGGAGAGAGAGAGAGAGCATCACTGCCATGGAACCACAACATCACTGCCACAGAACCACAATTAAGTAAGACAGAATGCTGAAACATGAGAGTGAAACCCCAACATGGGACTGTTTTCGTTGGCTTTCCTGAAAGCAAAAAAGAGAGCTCTGTGTGCTGGTCCTGCCTCCCACATCCCGCTCCCCACCCCATCGCTAGACCGTACCACGTCTGCCACTGGTACCTGGACCATATGGATGCACACTGCTAGTTTCCTTCCTAAGCTGTGTTGCATATGTACGCACGAAAAACATGCTGTATTGCTAAAGTACTGCAAGATTTGCCAAAGGCAGTCCTGGAGATCTGTTACACTGCAGACTTTAGCTCCAGCTCTAGTCTAGCATGTCTTGTTTAGGCCTTCAGTAGCATCTAAATATTGGAGCCAGATGTGTTGAGAACAAAACACTTCAATGTAATTATTATCTTTGGCACCCACAGTCAGGCAGTGTGAGGAGCAGCTTTTCCCACTCTAGCTGAAATCTTCAATCTGTCCCTGGCTTAGTGTCTAATATCTCCTGCCTGAATGACTACAGACCAGCTGCCTTAACTTCTGTAGTCATTAAGTGCTTTGAAAGTCATAGTAGAGCACCTCAAAATCATGGCTGAAAGCCTTCAGGACCCTCTGCAATTCAGAGCTAATAGCTCCGTAGATAGCATTATCAATATGTACACTATATCCTTCAACACCTAGATGACCCTATCACTGTTGAACATGTGCTGTTTGTAGATTTGAGCTCTCAACACCAATTGTCTATGTGTAATGGTGAGTGGCAAGGAGGCA
>NC_137508.1:21865000-21932500 GCF_041902795.1 Electrophorus electricus | reverse complement strand
TGACACACACACACACACACACACACACACACACACACACACACACACACACACACACACACACACACACACACACACACACCCACCCTACACACATACACCCATACACATATATTACAAGAGATACGAGTGCTGAAAAAGTGGAGAAAAAGAAGAGGTGAATAAGACCTGCTGTCACCTCACCTCAGCACACTGACAGAAGGGGGAGAGGGAGCGAAAGAGTGGGAGAGGAGAACGAGAGCGGGAGGGAATGGGGAGAGGAGAAAGATGCAGAGAATCCAGGACAGAGGGAGACAGAGCGGGGTGCGAGGGGGAGAGAGTGGCTGAGAAGGAGCGAAACGGTGGGAAACAGCGTGGAACGGAGGGAGTAAGAGTGGTGGAGGGAGAGAGAGGGAGAGTGAGGTCTCATCGCCCAACGCTGGAGACTCCGGAAGGTTTTCGGGTTTTGTCGCAGGGATTTGTGGGCAGGTCTTTGGCTCACCCGTCTGCATCAGGACAAGCTAATTACAGTCATCATTCCCCCATCCTCCTGCAGCCAACAGGAAAAAATAGCAATTGCATAACAGCTTGAGCAGATCATTTTACTGCACCGCTGGGAGAGAATACAAAATACAGCAAAGGATACAGAATACAGCAAAGATGGTGGGAAACATTACAGACTCCTATTGGCTATGAGGTCGGCCGTCGTCACTGTGTGCAGGCCAAGGAGGGTATGGAAGTACAAATGAGAAAAAAAACCACATAAACACAAGAATAAATAATAAACTTAAAATGATCTTTAACTAAATACCAAATTACTAGGTGAAGTACATCCATCAGCCATTACCACTGTAGCACTCTGTAATGCATTTAATGTCCTTCTGCTTCATATTTTCATTCACTGTATAGCTACTCTCCAAATAAACTTAATATAGTCCAACTTTTTCCGCCCGAGTCTTGGTTCCTCTCAAGGTTTCTTCCTCATTTGATTTGATCCAGGTAGGCACCAGTGGAAACAGTTTACGGAGAATGTTTAGTTAGTTAGCCATTACATCACTTGTTGTTCTGGCCATGTATGAAGGCTGGTCCCTAAAAGAGCATAAATAAATTGCATAAACACATAAACACCTTATTCAAAATAACGTTAATTATCCAAAACCACCCCACTTAGCTGATTAGCTACCAGTGTGCTTAGCTAATATTAATAATCTTAGCTAATGTTTATCTACTTAACTAATATGTTATCCTGAGCTAAATATTGACTAAACAAGTTGTTTAGCCAACATCAACCAGATATTCATTTTACATGCAAAACATACAGTTGACATTACATACAAACAAAGGAACCGTCTAATGGCCCAGATCACAAAACAAATTGACAATGCATAACGTCATCACCGTGATGATGTTGCAGGGCACTCTGAATAGAAGAATCACCTGCAGTTACCATGACCCATATTGTGATTAGTGCGTAGGGAAGACACTGCTTTAGGACCCAGTGGAATAAAATACAGTGCAGGTCAATACTTCATTAATAATTAGAGAATAGCATGTTGATTGGCTAAGTAATGGACATATTTGTTTTTACTGATACTATGCAACTAAACTAAACAGGTAATTAATCCCACTATTTTACTTTTGCCATCAGAAATGTTACTTTTATCAGACTGAAATCTCTAGATGCTCAGGAGAGTGGATTGCACTAAGTAAGAAATAAGTCTTGCATATTCCCATAAAGGTGCAACAGGGTTTCAGTTTGGTGGTTGGTGAGAACTTATGAAAAGTGTTTCACTTGATCTTCAAGTTCATAAAACCATTTTATTTTGTTTATCGGTTTGTATGAGGATGTTTGGAATATGAAGACAAAATGAAGGAATGACTGATAGCACCATTAACTGCATCTGAATGTGTGACGCTGGCAGCACAGAGGCAGTGAGAGGCAAGGGCGAGCCAAAGTGCTCTTCATTCTTCATTATTCCAACAAATATAAGACAGTACTCGTTCCAACACTCGGCGTTGCGATGTACAGGGTGGAAGTGAGCAGTCCGGCATTCCACCAATG
This sequence comes from Electrophorus electricus, assembly GCF_041902795.1. NCBI lineage: Eukaryota > Metazoa > Chordata > Actinopteri > Gymnotiformes > Gymnotidae > Electrophorus > Electrophorus electricus. Next base: position 21,930,459 of record NC_137508.1, on the reverse strand, counting down.
GGCAGCGCTTTCTCTCAGGACCTGTGGGTTTAAGTAGAGGGAGAAAACAAGGGACAGGTGAAGGTGAGTAGTAGGCAGGGGATCGGGAACGAAGCAGGTATATAGTGCGATCCCTAGCAGGAGTGGGCGTGTTCTTCCTTCTGGATGACCGGCCAACTGTGACAGAATGACCATGCAACACAAAATAAATAAATAAAAACAAAATAAATAAAAACAAAATAACCACCATGAGATGGCAACCCATACCATTATGAATTATTTAAAAACATTCTGGGTTGAAGGTACACCATCTCCTAAACATAACAATGTCCTAATGTAGGGAAGATGACTCACATGACTATTACTATAACAACAACACCAACAACAATAATAATAATCCCTTTGTTGATACAGATTTTGTTCTCCATACAAAGTAAAGGCAGCCAGCCAGTAATTCCAGTTTTGGGAAAATCATGTTGTATAGATGAGACTAGGACACAGACGTCCCCGTCTATACTGTGCACATTTTCGGCCTCTTAGTTTTGAGGTGCTCAGCAGCTGTCCTGTTAGCTACTCATCTCTCCACGTGGAGCTCCAACGTGTGACCCCCTTTTGTCTTTATCGATGCCATTCGTTGTGTTCTGTTCTTCTGGGCTCTTGCTCCCCTTAAAGCTTGAGATATTCTGAGGGTGCATTAGACACATAGATGCATTAGGTACATGTTCTGATATACATAACCTACATTGTTACTGGCCAATTACCAATGAGCATTACATATTAGAAGAGCTGCTTTGAATGTAGTGACTGCTTAGCTTCTCTGAATGTCTGTTAGTGGAATAATGTTGCTTTTAAAAACTCATAAATCAGAGCGCTGATGATCAGACCGTTTTATAGCCAACACATACTGTTAACTGGCACGACATCTAATAATGACTCATACGTGTAGCTCTCTCTTGCTTGATTTCTTCAAAGTTAAAGTCCTCTCTCGTGTGGTGTTTTTGTGCCCGTGAGCTCTACATCCATGTGAGCTCTACATCCATGTTGACTGACATACTCTAGTACTTATTGTTTATTGTTTATTGCACTTATCATTGTCTAAGATAGACCTTATGTATTTTTGCACTTCTAGGTAGCAGCATTGATCCCTGTATTTCAACAGTATTGTAGTTCAATGGACTCTAACCTACTGTACTGTTTAGGATGTATTCTATGAGTAAATGACAAAGCACTTTTGTACGTTTCTCTGGATAAGAGCGTCTTTCTTCACAATTGAACAGTTTCTTTTACTATTCGAAAGATAGCATTAAAAAAAAAAGAAAGTGGACCACAAACAAACATCAATTACAACAATAGAAAATTCAGTTTTTCAATGGTTTCATTTGCTCTAAGTTGGGAAGAAAAGTACACTTTTTGGGAAATGAATGTCTGTGCTAATGCACGGCAGGGTGGACTGTACGATGATGAAGAGCCCTGCAGTATTTGGAGACGCAAACTTAAACAATGACAGCAGAACAGGAGGGTTCGTCTAAATGGGGCAGGACACTGGACATCAAATCCAATCAGCACATTTTTATTTTTTAGCATGTTCTCTGTAAAAGGAAATTTTGCATTGGTCTTTTAAAACAATTCAAATATGGCATTTGCCTTTTTAAAATGGTTATAGTATTCTGAAGGCTGCTACTCACCATGGTGCTATGTAATCTCTGGTAACCGTGTCTAGTTTAATACACACACAGAGAAAACAGGTGTGTTAGGAATGCTATACACAGTTGATTCACAGAATATGTTTACAGACATGTAGCCTACAATTATTTCATCACAGAGGTGCAATACACACACACACACACACACACACACACACACACACACACACACACACACACACACACACACACACACCCTACTTATATCCTATATCTTAGTCATCAGCTGTGCAATGTGTTGATACCAGCAAATGTTACAGTATCCGTAACCCTGAATCTAGTATGACTATATCAAAACCTATATCCATTTCAAGCAACTTGCTGAATAACAAAATCAGAATGGACTGATTTCTCTGGAACTAAATTCCGTCTGCTACACAGTCTACTACACAAAAAAACATACATAGGAGGACCATGTGGTCTTCCTGAGCCTGGCTAGTGTAGGCTTGTCATCTCTGTCTGCCTTGTGTCCCTTTTAGTTTCTTTAATGATGCTCTCCTCTCGCGCTTCCTCTCCATCACCCAGCTTTGAGAAATATTTTTTAATAGGGAAAAAAAAGTTATTTCCTCTTTTCGTCATTCATACATTAGCTGGCTAATATTGATTTTTAATGGGATGGATATAACATTGGCTAAATCGCCATATCCTGAGTAATGTGAGAAACCTTTTTACAAACGATGATGCAGACTAAATTATAGTCCAAACAGACAAATATCACTTTTTTGAAAGGGCCATCAGACTTCAAACTGCTTATGTTGGCTAGCGTCAGCACTGTCAGAAAGCCTTAACTGAAGGCAGAAACAGATCAATTACGAATTAGAATATGGTGCAAAACTCAGTTCACATTGGGACATGTTTGTAGATTCATGCAAATATATTCATGAAATTAGTGATTATGTCTTTAAATTAGCCTTTAAATTAGCCTTTAAATTAGCCTTTAAAAGCGAAAGAGGGAAGCACAAAAAAGTGAGCTAGCAAACATTTAAAGATTTGAGGAGCACGAGGAGCATTTCAGAGGGAGGAGAGAACAGAAATAGCATTCAGAAGAAAAGCTTTTGAGGTAATGAGTGTCAAGAGGATGTTTCAGCAGACTGGAACGAGAAAGAGCGAGGGGTAAATAATTACGCTGCTGTATGAAGGAGCTGAGGGAATTTTTTATTATATTTTTAAGCAGTTTATTATTCTCTAGTGTGTACGAAATCTATGGAGGTAATCCACAATAATCCCACTGTCGAAGGTGACTCGGCTGGAAGAGCCTGGTGATTTCAAGGCCGGTTGCCTTGACATCTTTAACGATGAAATCATTCGAGAAATTGATTAGGAAGGAGACTGCAGGAAAGACTGAGAAATACTTAGACCCACTGCAGGGCAAGGCAGGGTGGGGTGCAAGACGCTACAGCAACTTTATTCCATTTTTTACATGACCATTTGGAAGGGCAAAAATAATATTGCAAGAATGTTCAATATTCCATCCACTTTTAATACTATCTCGCCACGTCTTTTGGCAGAAGGGTTGGTGAATAATTACTCACTGGACTTTAGCTTGGCAGGATGGAGTATTGATTTTTTAACAAATAGGACAGAGAGTCATGTTAAATTACCTGCTCTCGGGCAGTCTTGTTTCTTTTACTGGTAATCCAGAAAGTTCCATTTTAACCCCCCTTTTAATAATTTTTTAGACAAATATCTGTAAGAGGACGGCAAAATTATAAAGTGAGCAGACACCTCAGTCATAGTTAGTCTTCCTCGAGATGATGAGCAGAACCATAGTCCCACAGTGGATGAGTTCATGCAGCGGTGTGAGGATTCAATCCCAAATCTTAACACTGATAAAACTAAAGAGATGGCATTGGATGTGAGGCAAGAGTCCAAGACATTCACTCTACAACAATCAATGGCATCACAGCTTAAAGAGTTAATAAGTACCTTGGTAGAGTAATTGATGATACTTTAAGTTGTTTTTCATTTAAAGAATGATATGTCAACAGAGATTTTTTTAAGGAAACTAAGCAAGTTTGCTCCAAGTTTATGAAGTCTTTTACTGAGGCAGTTTTGACATGTGCATTTATTTGCTGCTTTGGAAATTTGAGCATCAAGAATAAGAGACATCTCAGCAGTATTGTGAAAGCTAGCATTCAGATTACTGGATGGCAGTGAGTTTCCTTATTTCAGAAGCACCATAAACACCTTAATTAAGACTGAATTAAATACTGTATCAGGAGAAAGATGGATTTAAAAACTCTTTCATCCCTAGAGCAGTTGTGTTTGTGAACAAGCTGGATGAGCAATTGTAGTATCCTCTGGGTTTTTTCTGTATGTACATAGTTACGTTCTCTCTGTTTTTTGTTTTTATTTTTAGAACTTGTCCTTGGCATTTTAGAATTGTCTTTCATGCTTCATTGTTTTACGTGGCTTCATTGTTGCATACTGAGGCATAAAGAATGACTGCTGCAAATCACTTTTGAGAGGTGATTAAGGCTGAACTGAATTGAGCTATCTGTGGCAACTCGATTCTTACAGCTCACACTGTTCCTATAAATACAAAGTCTTTCCTTTATTCTGGGAACACAGTTAAAAATGAAAGCATATAGCCTGCACAAAAGCATAGTGTGAATCTCACCTAATTTTATCCTTGTTTGGAAGGTATCCTTCTCAATCTTATTGCTTATTATGCCATCCAGTCAGAGTGAGCGAAAACCGTAGAAATGGCAATGCGCCATTCTCATTGCAGTTCTGAAGACCACAATGGAAGCTTGTGTTTTAGTGCTTGATGATTTTTAATTTTAATGTGTGTAATGTTTGCAATGCAGTGCAGTTTTAAATAATTCAATCAATTCTATCAATTTATGCCAAAACATAGTAAACTCCTACTAGTACTGCTTTGTGGCCCAACATTTTACTAGGACAGCTGGTGTTTCTTTTCTTTGGCACTGTGTCTCGGGTGAACTCCTCTGTGTCTTTGTTAAAATGCAAAACAGTCATGCATTTAAGCGACTGGGAAAACAGTACCATAGCACTTCTAACTTTACATCACTGACGTTACGTTTGGTGTGCTGATCACAAACAACAGGAGCAAACAACAGGAGCAAACAGAGCATCTTACTAAGATTATCATTTAGCACCACATCTGTGTTCATCGCAGTGGAATAGTACGACGATCTGTCATTCTCAACCATGTTATTTCCCCCTTATTATTTTTACTGAGAAGTGGCCATATTGCCAAAACCAGGTGATGGGACAGATGAGGCAGAATACATCTGTTTAACTTTCTTTCTCAAAGATTTTTCCTATGGAACATACTTTCCCCAATGCACATTAATTCTATTTATGCTTCCTCCACTCCTTGTGTGGTCGTTATAAATTCTTAACACCTTGATGACAATATTTCGAACTGAGTGCAAATACTGGTGGTCAGTAACTGTACAGTTACTACATCTGGCATTATTCAGGGTGACTTACATATATTTATTTATACAAATACATCCATACACCAATATATCCTGGCATTCTATTATATAACTTAGCTGGAGTATTACAATACTTGAAGCCAAGCTGCACACCCACACTATTTTAGCAAATCTACCTATTTCCCTGCAAGTATTTGTAAATTACGTGGCTGATGGCTACTTGCGAACAAATGTGGTAAATACATACTATATGTATCTGTTTGCTAGCAAGGATGTAGGAAGAAGAGGTGTGGTGGGGCCTGAGACACATACACACGAAACAATACAAATTTAATCATCCCACCTTTTGCCTCTATGACTATTTCAAAATGAGGTGGGCTAGTAGAAGCATGTATAAAACCAAATATTCCTGGTGTCACTTATTGCTTGCTAGCTAATATTAGCTAATTAGATTGGCATGTGTGTTTGGGCACACAGTCAGACAGTGAGTCAGTCAAAATGCCTCTTTTGGGTGGGTTCAGTTGGTGGACAGGCAAAGAATAAGTTGTACTAGAGATTTGCTAAAATGCTTCAGAAAAATTCATTTGCTCACTGTGACAATTGTAGACAGAATGAAGTAAAACTGAAATAAACATTTGTATTAAGGGCTATAAAAAACGATTTAAAAAACAAACAGGTATGGAAAGCAAAAGATAGAAAGAAAAAAGGTCAGGGTCAGGAAAATGTCCTTGGTGACAAGTAATCCACCTTGGGCAAGAGCGTTTTTATTTTTGTGCCAACAATTATTTTCTTCATGCTTAAGAATGGGTTTTCTCACACAAGTACTTTTTCTTGAACTTGAGAACAGTTACTTACACAAGGAATAATTTTGCTTGTGATCAAACCTCATCACTTGTTCATGAATTTTGACATTGATTTGACTCCATACGACATCATTTCACTATGACTAAGCAATAAATATGTTCATATTTACCCAACAGATTAGTTATTGAACTAGCACAGTGTACTTCACAGATTCGTGAGGGAATGTGTGCGTGTGTGTGTGTGTGTGTGTGTGTGTGTGTTTGTGTACACACACACACACACACACACACACACACACACACACACACACACACACACACACACTCTGCATATACTCTGATAATCAGGCCACATCAGATGACATCATACACACCTCTAGTTGGTGGATCAAATGCACAGGCCTGCATGTCCAGACACAAACAATCCACACCTGACCATGTGTCCATGAACCAGCCACTCAGCAGAATAAAGAGCAACCTTGCGTTGCATAAAACATCTTTGTACCTTTGAAAAGATGCATCGGCGGAATGCATCAACTTCACTTTCATATCCCAGTGTCATTTAGGTTGCAGCTAAGTTTTACTGCAAAGGTGGCAGCAACCATTTGGCCACACACCTGCTATCTAATCCTTTCATTTTTTAAATGTAGTTTATGAATAATTCACATATGTTACTGAATAATATAAAGAATAATAGCTATAATGAATAGACAAGTTGTTGAGGATGACGGCTTATTGTCATCAGGAGCATAACAGCAAACTGGGCGTATGCTTCATTCCATTCCCATTCTAATTTAGCCTCCTCTTTCTTGTATTAAGTGCACGTATCACCCATATATATGGAGACATGGTGAGAAAATACTTGTGGGATACATTTAGAGGGGAGTATAAAATGGGGCAGTTTTCTTGGAAAGATAAAGTCAGATCCCTGTTGCGTGGGAGGTGCTGTTCACTCAAAGGCACATATTCCTAGAGAACTAAATAGCTTTCATTAAAGACCCAGATTAGAGGTCTAGGGATATGCTAACAGAATGCAGACGTGGGAATATATTGCCTTAAGGCATTGGTATGAGAAGATCAGCAGATCTCTGGCAGTTGAAGGAGACCTATTTGACAAGAGTTGCTGCAGTGTTTCCTGACTGGAAAAGAGACAACTTAATAAAGGGATGAGGGCGCAGTATGAATGCTACACATTCCAAAGACCTAAAAAAAAATGGACCCAAACTCAAGTTCCTAGTTAGATTTCATAGTAATCTTGCATAACCACTGATCCTGCTCTACAGTGTTGCAGTACTGGTGATTGGATTGTGTAGATCAGAGCCTATTCAGTATGTCTTGGGATTCTGTGAGGTTGACGAGAGGTTGTATGTGGGCATGTGGCGTCTGTTCGCTCGGAGCTGGAAGTCTGTGCTACAGAAAAAATAGCCTTTAATTGTTTCATGAAACGACTTCACAGTCAAGAGAGATAATTGAGGATTGGTGAGTAAGCCTCTTCGAACATGATTTCAAAGATGCTGGGGCCTCAAGTGGTTTGAAGAGGCATTTAAATCAATGTGTCAGACTAAAGAATACTTCAAAAAACATGCCGGGGAGCTCAGTCAGAGCAGGTCGGCTATTGGTGAACTTCTGTTTGCTCTCTGAATGGCAATAAAAAATGATGGAGAAAGTGCTATGGTGTCACGCTGTGCTGCCAATATGAAGAGACCTCTTGACTGACAGTACTTAAAATAACATCCCATCAGACATGAGCTTGTGTAGTTAGGGGAAGATGCCACGCGCATCTCTGAGAAATTCTGTGTTTTCAAGTTGCTCCCCATAGTGGTCTCACATATTGTGAGACAATGAAAACTGTTTAAGATTTGACATGAAATGTACAAGTAATAATCTTAGGTAAATCTTTAGAGGCAAATGCAAATATTCTGTTTAGCAACCTTTGTAATACTTCCTGTAATTGGATTACACAGAGTTTCCAGTTCCGAGGTGACTTTTCAGTCACCTTTCAAAGGTTTGCTTGTTCAGCTAGTGTATCATGTGCAACACTGTACCCTTAGTTACTGATTACAGCAGTTCCTGTGTCTCCGTGTGTGTTTGTTCCAGGTGCAGTGCTTATGTAAGAGAGCTCTTTCTTTCTTCTTCTCTCCCCTCCAGGTTAGGTGACGCATTCCGCTGCCTTTACAATCCTCGAATGTGTCAGTCATGTTCTGCATGCAACAGCCAGGCGAGAGAACACTTCCATGCCGCTTTCAGAGGTGTCAAAGGTTAGCTTAAATGCACACAGGGAAAGGCCTGGCTTCTCTTTTCATGGCGCTCCTAAATGCTGTGTGCTGAATGCAGAGCTGCGACATGACGATTGTCTTTCTAAGCGCACGAAAGGGTTTTTTGATAACTCCACGCCTTGGGTGAGTGCGAGGAAACGGGAGGTCCACGCGGACGAGTCAGCACAAGGTGAGAGTGAAGGCATTCTCACGAACATCCATGGCGTTTCGCTAAGGCACCCCAGTAGCACATGTTTTCAGCGGAACATCTAAAACCCGGCACAGTCTGCTATTTTGATGATGAGGTTGCTAGGTATTAGGTGTGAACAGTTCTCCAAAGGTGCAGTAATTATAGTGAGTAAGGGACTTAATTTGCTTTAAAAGTTCCCATGCTGCATGACAGGAAAAGAGATATGATTACTTACTTTAATAGAACACGCGTTGTTTATGATAAAGCTCAAACACCTAATTAATTGCAGGCTGTGTATTATAATTATTAACTAGCTCCATCCTTACCTGACACATAAGAGAGTTGTAAACCTCACAATATTGAAAGAGAGCTTGCAGAGTTGCATGAAATCCCAGAAAACAAAGATGTGCTGTTTGCACTGGCTTGCATTGCATTTCCCTAATTTCCCTAATCTCTATTGAACGGTCAGCCTCTGCCTTGTTTACAGCGGCTTAACAAGGTAACAGAATACATGATTGCGGATCCGAATTTGTGAGCACACCGAGCACTGGCCTACATTTCTGTCTGCTGTTTATTAAACCATTCTTGGTGCCATTTAAACTGCTTCACTTCTCTGTTAGGTAATTGTTGCTTAGCAGTTTTTTTAAAGACATACGAGACAAATAATTGGCTGAGATGATGCTAATTAATGACCACGGCCTCCTAATCATATTGCACTTCAGCCAATAAAAATTTGCCCAAGGCCTGCATGAAAATAGCATGCGTCTAATGAACAAGACTTTGTGATATAAGATCACGAATCATGAAAACAGGGTCTGTTAACTCAACGAACGTGTACGTGTGGCATCATATTGGGCCATACATATGAATGAAGGCTGGTGGCTTAATGTTTTTTGAGGAGGCCATACAAAAACGTAGTCTGATGTAAGGTTCCAAGCATGCTTTCCACGTGTATTAAGTCTGGCTTTTCCCAGATGGAACTTTTTGAGCGGTATCACCGAGCTGGACTGGACCATTTTCCAAGCAAGCTGATGACAATTAAATAAACAAATGCAGGGGACACGGAAATTGAAGAAGGAACCATCATGGTGGCTTTTAAGATGGATGCTGATTGGATGTGTGCTAATGGTTTGTGATCGATGGCCTGCCAGATTGAATCTATGCAGTGGAACAAGGTGCCACTTCTCATGTTCATATCTTTTAACATGACTCTGTGGCAATTGAAATACATCTGATGTTCTGAGATTGATTTTGGTAGGAACTGGGACATTCTACACTGTGCTAGATATTCCCATCTCAAGTCTTGTTAACCCACTGCCCTATGCTTTTTTTTTTTCTTTTTTTTTTTTTTAAGTGATTCCTGCTCTGATGCACCTGATCCAATTAAGGGCTTGAAAATTAGTAGGTGAGCTGGATCAGGTGGGATAGGAGTTGAGAGAACCTGAAAACTATGCATCGACAATTTTCATTCACAAAAATGGCATTAATAGGCATGGCCAATAATTTGGGGTTTTCAACATGTGGGGCACAGCACCAGGACCTGCCATGGGGGCACAAGACTGAGATTTTTTAATTGCTCACATGAAAATATTTAAAAAGCAGTGGATCAATTCTGCAGGTAATATTAAGCAGCTAATTATTTTTCCACTAGAGCGCGCTAGAATGTGTTCTAGTAGCGCAGGAACATTGGATTTTCGTTTCCATAACCACACAGGCTACACATCTAGCTACATCCTGTTCACAATAAATCTTAAAAATAGACCGGTGACTAGCCAAATTTAAGAGTACGGATAACAATGAAGACTTTTTTTTCCCTTTTGGAAATAAAATGAAATCAGATTAACAAAAAATAGAACTTCTTTTGATTCATGTACAGTTCTTCAGTAGGTATTCATTTAAAGTTCTTATCAACACAGGCTGATGGTTCAGACACAAGTACAATACTGTAATTATCTATTTAACTTTTCAGCTGTTTGTACCTGTGAACATTTTCTTGTATTCCAGCAATTTAAATTCAGTGGACATCGAGCAGTCCACTTGTGTTGAGATTTTATTTTTATTTTATACTAATTCTCCGTGTTTGGTTAGTTGCAAACCGAAATATTGTCAAACTGCTGCATTGACACTGTTCTTCTGGACAAGCTTGTCTATTTCTCACTCTCTACCTGAGAGTAGGCTGGTGTCATGCTCTGTCCTACACTCAGCCAAACACACACACACAATCACCCACACAACACCAGTCCCCATCTCCCAGACAATCAGACCTCCAATGTGTCAATCAGCAGTCCTTCTACCAATCCGTTTCCATGTTCACAATCACCCACTTACTGATCATCACATACACCTGCACTGTGTTACACCCTCCTTACTTAAGACCACAGGGTCCTCTAGTCAATGCAGTGCAATGACTCACTCTCCTCTGAGTAATATCTAGCCAGATCTCAAGGACTGTTTTGTCTTCTTGTTAAGTTCTTCATTAAAACAATCACTTTGTTACATCTCACCTGTTCCTCGCTCCTTCACTCAAAATGTCAGTTTCTTTGCATCATGTATATGTACACCAGAATTCTTTTTCTGAGATCAAATCTATGTTATAATTGTTTGTTTGTAGATAATTAGTGATGTTTTGTTTGTGTGGCATATAGTGAAATGCAGTCTTTTCTTTTGTATATATGTTTAACTACCAATAGACTTAGATTGCTTGCACAAAGGGAATGGTTAAGTAAAGGTGATACCATTTAAAAAAATTGGTACATGATAGAAAGTAACAAAGATAATTTTCGCAGTATTCGATAATATCGTTTATAGCCCCAAGGCTAACCTTTAACAACTGGACTGTAGCTGCAAACAACTGCTGTATACTTGTGTGCAGTTATCCACAGGCACAATACTGTTTTGCTGCACTGTGATATTTGTTTGGTGTAGTTCTTTCCTTAGTCCCAGTCGTCTCACACACACACACACACACACACACACACACACACACACACACACACACACACACACACACACACACTCTTACACCCACAAAGCAGCCTAGATTTGGCATATATTGAATATTCTAAATCATGTAAGTATACTGTAAATCACATAGGAAATTCAGTCTTATAAATGAATGGATATTTAATTTGTTAGTCAGTTTAATGAATTAATGTTTGAACAAGAGTTTATTGAACTGCTGATACAGCACAAATATTACATTAAAGCCAACAAATCATGTGGAACCAATGGAGTATGTACAATAATTTTTCTTCTTGCAGTGGAGTTATAGAAGAAATCTCACATAACTTGGCATTTTGTGCCCTAATATTCCCACACTACTATGGGTAGTTACTGCTTGGTGCGTTTATTTGGGACCTCTGTGTAACTGACTGTAGCAATCAGATACGAGATACGGTATCAGACTGTCACCCGAGCCCATGCACTCCAGTGACATTGTCTGGGGAAGCTGACCACTGGCCCAGCTCTACACCTCTTTGACCACTGATGATATAGTAAGTGTACCACATGCTGTGTTTAATTAAAAATAAATAAATAAATATATAAATGCTTTACATTTTACATTTTTATTTGGTATTTCAAAAATGTAAGTAGGAACAGGAAGGAAAAGAAAGTAACGATAAATGAATAACTCAACGTTTTGTGTGTGACACCACAGTTTACAAGCTCTCTGTAATTGGTTTTAAATTCATGCCGTGGAACAGTGTGTTTATGCTCAGCATGTTCACGTATTTACATTATTTATTGCAATAATATTGTCATATTTTTAACTTTATGGTTAGGGCGAAGAGACAAAAACCGTTCATTATATTCGGCGTAAAGATCAAAGTTAGTGAAAAGAATAGAAAAGTAAATATCACACCCACACACCTTCCCATGTGTTACTGCATTTAGAAACATGGACAATAGCACCACCTTGTGGGTAAAACAGGGACTACAGCATTTGTCGCTAAAAGCTATTCAAATATACTGGTTTCGCAGAACAGTCCGCACAGGTAACACAATCTACAACTAAGCAAGGGTGACTGACAGCAATCATCTTGCAGAATGTTTTCTTTTGTTCACTATATTATATGAGCAGGAAGATCAGTGTTCAAATGTATTTAATTACTTCATAATTAAATAGGTCGATTATTTGTATACTTCATTTTCTAGTGTGCAGATCGCCTGCGCCAAGTATCCTTTTTCATTTAGTTAAGTTTGTTAAACCCAGACCAATGGATTTACAGCTGATTTAAAAAGTAATAACAGACCTATCCTGTTTCAGAACGTTGTCAGACAATATATAGACAAATAGTCTGGTTTATGTATAAATAATACAATAAGATAAATAATAGGCAAATAATTATTAAAATGTCAGAACCTGAGGCACAGGACTACATATTCAGATAATGTAAATTATTTTTTATATAAATGTGCTGTTTCATGTTTTTGTATGCCCTGGGGGTAAATGGTAAGAATCAAACCGTTGAATACTTTCAAATTTTTTAAATAATGTGCCTTATTTGAAAAATGAACTGTAGGTTTGCGTGAATTAACCATGCGTGAAGATATCAATGAAAGATTCTATTTTATAGATAAAACTAATGCATCATTAACTTGTGGCGCTCATATATCCCATGCATTCATAACTAAATAATAATAGAGCTAACGTGTGATTCGTTCATCTGTACTGTAGATGGGTAATCTTGTATTCAGTAAAAAAAAAACAAACAAAAAAAAAAACAAACAAAAAAACAAAAAAGCTGTTCCCTCAAAAGATTCACCACCGCCCTCCTAATCACCGCGTAAACCCTTAGAACAGCCCTTTGTTCGGTACGGATGTCTCGCCTTCCTGCAAATTAGCAAAGGCTTGCCGTGGTATTCATGCGTCGGTTCGTTGTCTCCCAGGGATACGAACCGAGTAAACAAGAGAAGGAACTGATCTCCACGCAACCGGACGGGAGCTTACGGCACGCGTGTAGTGATTTTGCAGCCAAGTGGCCTGACGACTGCTCCTGGTCACGGAACAAGCTGACAGGAATATATCGAAAGGAGGGGAAACTAAGTTGAGCCGCAAATTTTAGAGATTTATGTTACAGAATTTAGGATTTGGAAAAACAATGATATGCAGTGGTACTTATTTGTAAACATGTTTCTACTCTTGGCACGTGTAGGTTGTGTAGCCTGCTAGGGTCTCTCAAAGCATGGAAAAAAAAGGAAACGTCAGACGCGCCACCTCGGCTGGTTACCGTTTACCGGATCGACCCAATATCAGCCTGATCTCCCAGTCCTCGGTGTCTATGTTGAGGCATTCGCAGGGCAGGACACGAAACACCGACGAATCACCAGCGCGAGGTTCCGACACCCGAGATCCAGTAAAACGGGACCAAGTCTGGAAGGAGTTCGTGCGCATGGAGCGAGCCGGCGTGAAAGAATGGTAATGTCGTTGGACTTTGTTTCGCGCGACCTCACGTGGGTAATGCGCCTGTCGTTTCGTTTAGTCGTCAACTTTCTCTCGTAGTGAGGTAATAATCATTTACGCCACGACTTCAAGTGGCGCCGCGTTTCACTGTCATCTGACACGGAATGGATTGCACTTGACCGGGCGCCCCTGGTCGGTATTCTTTACGGTTGCGTCGCTTGTGCGAGACAAAGCCGTATTATATGCGCGTATACCAGACCCGTGGCTACAGTACACAAAACAATGTCAGATCTGAACTGTTCATTATAAAATACATAATTCATTATATGATTATATGCAGTTTTATATGTAAATTTAATCTTCTTGTCCTTACTCCTAATTGGCTACTCTTGTCCTCAGGGAGAAGAACTGGAGTTTTCTAAAAAACTTTGACCAGCTGGTAAGAAGCACATATATCTTTCCTGTTCAACTACATGTTTTGCCAGAAAATTCAGCTGTGTTTTTGTAATTACTTGGGGCAAAACTATGCAAACTATGTAATACCATTAAATTCCACAGATTAGATAATCCCCTGCAACACCCAGATGAGCAGTCATATGAGGAGTCATATCCACTGACAGAAAGAAAGATGATCCTTTGATCGTCAGTGTTTTTTGTGATGTAGCTTTCCCTGAGTTACCTTTTAAAAACAACATCTCACGAGCAGAGTCAAAGACTGTATTTGTTGAGAGAGTTTATCAAATCCATGCCGAGCATTACATCCAGATCAGAGGACTGAGGGAAGGTGAACACATGTAATCCATAACATGTCTCCGAAAGGACAGGCAAAAGGAAGAACGCTATGAGATTAGGAAACAAAACTAGACAACTCAGGGACATGACTGTAAATGATGTAGGACTTACTCTGAACCCAAAAGCTGATACAAAAAGCAGCATCAGCTGCCAGGGTGGGACTCTAGCATTATAAAACCAATCTACAAGTGTCCAATCAGGAGAAGCAGAAGGGTGAGCGAAGGCCTTACGGCACAAAGCAAAGTAACGCAGCACTCTTTTGGCTGCTGTGGCTTTAAATTTATAGAGTCATTTTGGGAATTGGATTTTTCAGTATCCTCCTCCACACCAACCGATGCAAAGAGAGGACAGGAAGAGAGTATAGGTTATGTGGCTGTAGATGGCAATCTCAATGACAGTGAGATGAAACTCCAGAACTGTCGCTCCAGTTCCTGCAAAGGAAATAACAGAGCAGATGCAGATAGTATGAAAGCCAAACTCTACGACTCAGTTTATGTGTTTAGTGCTTGTGAGCGAATTACTACCGAACCAGCATGGGTCAAGGCAGTTGGTTGAGTGAAACAATTTGAAAAAAACAAAAACATCTAGAATAGTCCTTCTGCCAGATTTTCATGGTATGAGCAATGCAAAATGAACAATGCAAAAGTAACACCAAAGAGATGAACAGTGAAACAAAGAACAGAAAGTTGATCTGGTCAGCGTGATTGATATATGCCAATTTTTCATTCATTACTTACATGATTAGTATCTTTGGTTAAACTGTCCCTTTACCGGTGATCCTTCAGCAGTGATTCCCTCCTTCAGGGTCGCCCTAGGACTGAGACGCCTCTCCCCGGCTATGTGCCTCTGTACTCTGATGTGCTCCCCAACACCACCAACCAGATGGTTGGCAGCCGCGTGTGTACTGAACTGGGGAAGGACCTGGTACGAATGGACAGGCTGCTATTGCTAACGGCGTCTCACCGGAAGACCAAGCAGAGCGCCGAGATGCAGCCCTGCTGACGCAGGCCCCACCCGGTGAACAGAGGTGCCAACCAGTTCCCTGCTGTTAACAGAAACAGAGCTGGAATCATGTTTGGTTATAAGCAGGTGGTGCTTAAAAACCTCTGAACCAAACTAGCTCCATTTTGTTCCCATGAATATATTGTTTGGAAGTGAAAATGGCATTCTGCTTCAATGGGCTTTAGTGGGTACACAAATGCATCTGGAATGTAGGTGCTGAAATGTTTTAGCTGGATCTGTATGGACTTCTTGTTCCTTTTCCCCTTTCAAGGACATATTTACATACATTACAGACTCTTTCTGATGTGTTGTTCAAAATCAGAATTTCAACTGAACAGTCCTGTCGGTTTTACTGCATTCAACATGGTGTCAAAACATTAAAAAAAAATTACAGATTAACAATTGATATTCAAAATAAAGGAAACATCGTGCTGACTCATACAGCTTTGCAAATTAAACAATTCTAACTATTGCATATCTTCCTTTACCATTTGCTAGGCATTAAAAAATGTATACATCCTTAATAAAATCTGTTCAGTGGTTTCCAAGTAGACCTTCAGACTGGTTCTTCTGGCAAGCCATTTGAATACAATGGCCATGATAACGACAAGTGTTGACGATGTTATGTGAAGACTCATGAAGGGGACTAATAACTGGGTAATTACATGGGGAGAGCTACAATTGTACATGGGTAAACTGCTGAGTCAGTTCTGAGTCAGCCACTTTTGAATATCATTAAATATTAATTTGGTGTCTTGATTATTCAATTTGCTCATTTCCAGTCCCTGTGGGTATGTGATTCAGTTCAGTTTGAATTTTTATTTGTGTGCACTTTTTACATTAGATAGTTGAAGAAAGCCATTTATATGGAATCTGAGGTTGACAGTCGAAGAAATTCACCTAAAGAGCCACGAAGAATTTAACGCTCCACACCTTCACTCAGACGCACTCCGCATTTTTAGGTTGGGTTTAAAAAACAAACACAAAAAAAATGTGATCATTAATTTGAGATTGTTTATTTGAGGTCACATATCTCATTCAACAGAGATGCAGCTAACAGGCTGAACGTTTTGGTTGTTGTTGTTGTTGTTGGCTGCCCGTCCGGTGTTATTCTGTGTATGGGCGCGCGCTTAGAAAGAGAAGTGGGTGGAGGAGGGTGTAGACGTCAGGCCTTGTGCTGGCTTTAGAGTCTAGCATATTAATGTTACATATCTTCCAGTAAGATCAGCACATGCATTTTGATGACTGCAGTTTTTGTTTTGCTTATGTATTGCTTCAAGTGATTAGTGCATCTTTGAAAAAACAGGTGCGGTTAGGCATGTACATTACATCTTAAAATAACACCACCCCCCCCCCCCCAAAAAAATTTTTTTTTTTTTCTTTTTTTATTATTATTTTATATGCCAACACAAATTGTTATTCAGAATATCTAGCCACAGTTTCTGTAACTGATTCTGTAATTGATTATCTAATGATTGTTTATACACGCTCTGAGCAAAAGGGGATAACATTTAATCCTCACAATGAATAATTAATGTGAAGACCGCAATTTCCCACAGGGACCACATTAGTGTGTTTATCTTCAGTTAAAACATCTGGCTTATCCTTCTTATAAATGAAGTCTAAATATTCACAGGTGCCTCAGCTCTGCTGAACTCTCTGTAAAGTCTACCATACATCTAACCTGTCACCCCCACCAAATGATCAGTGGCTCACTCTACTGGATGGAATGCATCACTGTACAACAACGTTCATCCGTAGGTGGGTTGTGTCCACTAGAGGGCAATGTTGACCTGTTTTAATGTTTACATTTTTAAAAATGTATTTATTTATCTTAGGCGCGCGGTACTTGAGTGTATTTGTTTGTCACTCACTCACGTTAAGCAAGTTAAGATTTTCTCTTCACAAAAAGGCGCTTCCAGCACAGAAACAGGGATGGTGCTTTGCTCTCCTGAGTCTTGCGTCCTCGTCTGGATCACTGCAACTTTTGACAATGTTTTGTGAACGGGTTAGTTTTAGGTACGAACAGACTGCTTAAAGAACATATCAGTTATGATATAAAGTAAGTGAACACCATTAGCATTTTTCATGGTTAAGGACTAAAACATTTCAGCTGTTTAATACATCAAATGGTGGAGCCATTTTAAACCGGGTAATGCCCTATTAAGTAATTCCATGTCTGATTATATGTTAAACAGTTCTGGCTTCAGGCAATCCATACATTGCATCATTAACACTGTCATTCTCTTTCGGTCCTACCAGCTAATTATCTAGAGAGCAAGTCTGTGGTCCCAGTTTTAACGGTGAAGAGGGAGGGTGGGTCAAAAAGTGCTGTTGTAACGTTTGTGTTTTTAGAGGACGACATGATACAACGGTTGGCAAACGAAATCCAGTTATGACAGCTATGAAACTGTTATTTGGTAGTATACAGGCTCTGGCCGATCGGGAGGCACCTATATTAAACCTATACTATACATTTCCTATACATACATATAAATATGAACACAGATTTATCAGCCACACTGGTATACATACCCAAATTGATGTTTTGGTTTTCATTTACCAGCCTAATACATTTGTTTTAAATAATTAAAAAAGTCACTTTTCTTAAAGTATTTTGAACATAATAAAAAACAGGTCACCCTACCTTATGAATGCACCCAATGTTTCTGTGCCTCAAAACGTCTGGACAAAAATAATAACAAACAAATTCTTTGGACGGAGGAAAGACGCTTCTGCTCGTGGAGAAGGGCGGCTTACTGCATCCACCGGAGGGCATTCGCCGCCTCCCGCGTGGCTCCGTTCGTGGGCGCGAGAGAAGAAGAGAGGCTTATGGGTAAAGAATGCTGTCGTCGTCTTGATGTCAGAGGGAAGCGCTCGAGGGAACGGCTGGAATACCGAGGAATAGTTATGGAGAACAGGCGGTAGAGGAGATCCAAATCCCTCCAACTGACAAGACGCGCTGGTAATTGTCCGACCTGAGGAGTGGAATAATCCGCACGAAGTTTTGGATGCCGTGCAACTCGAATGTACTGTGCGTTGCAGGATTGTGGAGGAAGCGGTCTTTGGGTCTGTGGCGGTGTTTTTGCAAAACTGCGGGATTGTTTATGAACGGAGGGAACATTTGAAGTGAGACGAAGCCAGAGCGAAGCGCCCGAAAAAGGGGAGGGGGTCGAGAAAACGCCCTGCTGCTGAAATCTCTCCAAATCCAAACTTTTTACCGCGCCATTGGAGCTAGGCTGCCGATCTCTTATGGGAACATGGGAAGAGAAGTTGTCGATCTGTCTCCGAGTTTTTGAACTATTAGTTCATAGGTTGATTCAGAAGTTTGAGGGACGGTTCTCTTTTCTCACGGGATTGTTGTTTTTTTTTTCTTTCTTTTTCTTTATCCTGGATCGTGCCAGACCGGGGGACATTGGGAGAGTGGCGAGTCGGAGGCTGTCTAGGCCCACAGCCCGGGAGCGAAGAGAAGACAATTTTTTAATGCAAAGTCAGAAAGTTCACGAGACCGCTCGGCGGTGATCACGTTACGCACGAGTGCAGAGGAAAGGATATCATGTCTCCTGGAGCAGAAAGAAGGATGGAAAACCGGCTGAAAAAACTGGAAGCCATGATCAAAGACCCGCGGTCTGCGATCAACTTGGAAAGTTTGCTGGTGAGTGCCATCCTCTTCGTTAATGTTTAATATGCTTCGAAGCGCGGTTGCTTAGTTTCACGGACAGAAATAATGGAAACGACGTTGCAACGCAACATTGTCGCGCTGTAAGCGATCAATGAACGTGGCCTAGGCTTCAAGCTTGACCGCTGACATTGCATTTATCCCATGTTAGATTGGTAACGATACTTGTTGCAGGTGTGACTTGCTTTTCTAGGAGGTCTGTGTTTATTTCTGTGTCTTTTGCGATATTTTACTGTTCTAATCTAAAATTGCACACGATCGTCAGCATTTTAGTAGTGTCTGTTCTATTCTCTCACGATCTTGCCATATTTGAATACCTATACTAAGTCAACTTCTGTCTCCAGCGTCTGCTCGCACCAAATATAGTAATATTGTTGGTCTGCAACATCAGAAATTTCGTAATTCCTACTTCCTGTAGTCGGCGAGTTATTTTCTTGTAGACAATGCCACTGATATTTACATGTTCCTGCTTGTGCACTGAGCATGCCGTCCCAGAGCATGCGACCTGCATGTGAATTGAATTTTTATGCCATTTCTCTCTGATGACGTTTGTTTTAAAACACATGTCGATGCATCCAAGAAGTTACTTGCCCCCCCCGCGGTAAACCTACCAGGACGTTGGCCGTTCGGCGTCAACGCCACCGGCAGCAGGAGCGAAATCGGTTCGGTTCCTCTCCTCAGCACCAACGGCAGCCTGTGCCACACGCGTTGGCACTGACGCTGCATAGACGACGTGGCGTCGGTCTACAACATCAACACCAGATGCACACCAAGCGGCGCAACAATGTTGGTGCGCGATGCTAAGGAACGCATGGCGCACTGGCGTACGTGCTGCTTTCTGATCGAAGGGATCTTCTGATTTAAAAAAGCCTTTAGGCACAGAAGCGCGTTGTCCAGTGGCGCAAAGTGTGTCCAGCAGAAATATGTTGTTAACACGTATTTAGTTACGCACCAGTGGACTGTCAACAGAAGCCCTTGAAGCGTCTGCGCGTGACGCTCTGCAAAAGCATAGTTCACCGGCGTATGTATATACAAGACTGAACGGTCAGGTATACACACTGAATTGTCCTATTTTTGATGGAACAGTTGACCTCGTGATTTTATAACAGTAGGGTAAGACACCTTTGGGAGCATTGCTGTTAGGCCGTGACTCAGAGTCCTGGCCTGCTTGCATGTCATCCAATTTGACACCCTTGCAGCACATGGAGGGTCCTCGGCATTTGAAGGATGTGTGTTTTGTTCCCAGAAGAGAGAGGAGAAGAAATGGAGTGATGGTAGAAGTAGAGATGCACACAGCAGAGGAGAGATTGGAAGCAGTGTGTGGGAGTAAATCTCTCTCTCACTCTCTCTCTCTCTACCTTTTATAGCCCTGGTGCTTTTCTAGTTTAGCTCAGGGCTGGAGATAACAGCGAGAGCCCTGTGTTTTGTTTGGTTTGTGTCTGTGTGCATGTCCATGCAGTAGATATTTGTGTAGTGCAAGCGCGCGCGTGCGTTTTTGTGTGTGTGTGTGTGTGTGTGTGTGTGTGTGTGTGTGTGTGTTTGTGTGTGTACCATCTCTTCATGCACCACTTGTACACACAATCTCACTTGGCCTCTCAAAAACAGACTAATTAATTTTGGCTCATTTAGTTTGTCATTAACTCTAGCTCGAGCCGATTACTGTCAGTTATGCTGGATAATGCACTTATTTGCAGGACAGCCTGCTGGCTGTTTAACTCTCTCTCTCTCTCACACGAGCAGAGCTGCGAGGGAGAGGGATGGATGGATGGTATGCATGCATACCCACACACACACACACACACACACACACACACACACACACACAATGTGTACTAAGCTTGCTCTGTCTTGGTAAAAAAGATTTCCAGTCCCTAAATATGAAATGGTGAAACCAGTAGATTTAAAACTAGACACATTCCCGTAAAACATCTGCGGCTCCCTCTCTCCTGGCACAGGAACCCGGGAGCTTTAAGAGCGGTTTGTTAGACCCCTTTGTGTATCCCTTGATGATGCACCGTAGATGGACGCATGTAATTGTCCGTGTATGTTTGATGACCACTTTGGCTTTCATTTGCCATGCTGATTGGTCGTTCACGATGAGAATAAGAACACGTCCATGTGCTTTATTGCACGTGGTGCAGGTTTCTGACCTGAGCGCTTGGGAATTGGTGTTCAGCTCGGTAGCCAGGTGAGGCGGCTGCATGTCGCTCCTCTTTCCTCACTTCACCTTTGCCTTGCTCTTGCCTGAGGAGTGCCGTCGCTGTGGCGACGAGTGAACGCGCGAGCCTCGCATGAATCGAGCAGGGAAATCGAGGATGTACGCCACCCTAAATCGTTGTTGCCGTGGAAAAATGAAATGTCGTGTTCTGGCGCGATGAGTCACAGAGAAAAGTGCAGTTAAAAAAAAAACCTATTGATTTAAAATTTGCTTATGGTTTTAAAACAACGTGTTTTGTGGGTGACATTTGTATTCCCGTGTGCGTTGTGCGTTATGTAGTGGATATTGGAAATTTGTCGGACAAGAGATGGAGCCAGGCATGGCAGGTGACCTCCTGGTTAGCTCGCTGTGGTGCAAAGGTCAAGCGCAGGGCTGAGTTAATGCTTAGCTAGCCCGTGTGCCTGTAACGCCAATAACGCGGCAGCTGAGGGGAAGACGTGCTCTCGCAGAAAAAACCAAAGACCAAACCGCAGCGAATCACTTTTCCTCGGCCCTCGCCGCATTCCTCGGAGATTGTCTGGACGGTGATGGCTGCTGCTGGGAACCAGAGTTTGCACATGTGAGGTGTTGCTGGTCTGGAGCTCTGGACTGAACCGGCGCAGATAACGGGCAGTCGCGTTGCGCACTGGAATGTTGATGGTGCCTTATCTGTGTTCCTCCTCTCTGTTTCAATCTTCCCTTGAGGTGTGTGTGTGTGTGTGTGTGTGTGTGTGTGTGTGCGTGTGTGCGTGCGTGCATGCGTGTCTGTCTGAGCTTGTGGCTTTTGTGCTTGAAACAAAGACGGCATACCAACACCCTGCTCCGATTCCTCTCTGCATATCCACATGAAGTCAAACTCTCACCGCCGCTAACAATAAACACCCGGCACCCCAAACCGGACGCGGCCAGACGACCCAGCCAGGAAGGCCAGTGGAGGAACAGTCTACTCTTTCCTTCCCCTTCTTAAGTCCCTTTGCTCTTCTCCACCTCCAGCAATTCGGTGCATCATCGGCTCAGCAGTTGGCCGGTGAGTTGCATCACGTGCACCGCACGCAGGAGAGCACTATCTTCCCCACAGCTCTTGTCCGCCAGGACTAGAACAGCAACAAACCCTATGGAAAACCGTTTCAGAACAGTGCTCTCTCCCTCTCCCCATCTGCTGTGCTGGGCTGGAAGGATTCAGATGACCTTGCTCCTCTCACGTGGCGTGCCTCCGTACCTGACAGCCGTAGTGACGCGTGGAGAGCCACAATGCACAATAGGAGTATTTTTGTTCCATTCTGATTAGCCCTGCAAACGTTCTCACGGACGTGTCATCTTTCCACCAAACGGGGTTCAGGGGAAGCCCAGCTGGACGCCGCTTCTGCTTATTGTTGCCTTCTGATTTTGTTTGATTTGGGCTTATAGCTTAGCCCAGTCCTGTCTGGAGAGGATGCGGCTTTCCATTTCCAAAGCGGCGCGGTCTGCTCTTTGGGAGCCGGTGCTGTGCCAGATGGTAACGGGTACACACCGCACAGCAAATCCCGTGATGAGCCGTGTAAAGCGCTTGATATTCCTAATCAAAACAAGTGACGCAAACCAAAAATATGTGTGTATTTAGCACTAAAATCGATAAGGTATTATGTGTTAAGTACATTTAATGTGATCAAAATAAATGGAGTTATGGACAGTTTACTGTTTATCATTGGCAACAAAAATCTTTGTGTTTGGTCACCATCTATTCCCAGCTGACTCCAGTTGACAGTGGAGTCCTTTTTCATGTCACGTGCCGTGGCTCTGGTTGCTGTAAGCAGCCACTCAGATCCTTGGACCCATGGCCAGGGAGGCCAGGGCAGGCCATCGCTCTGTGTGCAAGTGCGTGACACCCTCCAGGTCCTTGGGCCCGGGAGCGTGGCCAAGCCGCTTGAACCGGCGCAGCTGGGATTTGATCCTGGCTCCGTTGTACATCAGTGTGGAGAAAGGCGCGTTCAAGCCAGGTGAACTGCCTGTGTTGGCGTGCTTGCGTTTGGAAATTGCAGTGACGTTACCTGGGCAGTTGTAGCTAATGTTTCTGACTGCATTTAAAGGGACTTGTGTCCAAAAGAAGGACTTATTTTCAGTTTTTTTGTTTTATGATCCTAAGGAACTAGCACAAATGGACAAATTTTGATTTGCTGTAGATGCTGAACCTGTCCAGTGCACCCGGTAAGCGTGAAGGAATATTCTTTTTCTACTTATCCAGGTCTCCTCAATACCCGACGCTTCTGGTCGTCGCAAAGAAAGCTGGCTCAGACATCTGTACAGTAATGCCCCAAACCCCTGGGCCTCCAAGTATAGTTTCAGCCTTTTAAACATAAATATTAGGGTCAATTATTATTCAATCCCTAGGTTTAATATTTGGTGGAATAACCCTAGTTTGCAATTACAGCTATTAATCATTTTTTATAAGACCCGATCAGGCCAGCACAGGTCTCTGGAGTATTCTTGGCCTACTCCTCCATGCAGATCTTCTCCAAGTTGTCTAGGTTCTTTGGGCATCTCTTGTGGACTTTGATCTTGAGCTCCTTCCACTAGTTTTCAGTTGGGTTAAGGTCAAGAGACTGACTAGACCACTGCAACACCTTGATCTTTCCCTCTTAAACAAGGCCTTGGTTTTCTTGGCCATGTTTGGGGTTGTTGTCCTGTTGGAAGATGAAATGATGACTCATCTTAAGATCATGATGGAGGAGTGGAGGTTTTTGGCCAAAATCTCCAGGTAGGCTGTGCTATCCATCTTCCCATGGATGCGGAGCCGGGCCCCTTGGCTGAGAAGCAGCCCCACAGCATGATGTTGCCACCACCATGCTTGACTGTAGGAATGGTATTCTTTAGAGTCATATGCAGTGCCATCCTCTCGCCAATCGCCCCAGGTGTGGTCGGCACCAAAGACCTCGATCTTGGTCTCATCAGACCAGAGAACCTTGAACCAGTCTGCCTCAGAGTCCTCCAAGTGAACATGAGCAAACTTTAGACAGGCCTTGACATGACGCTTTGAAAGTAAAGGTACCTTACGTGCTCGCCTGGAATGGAGACCGTTTTGGTGGAGTACGTTACTTATGGTATTTATTGAAACCAATGTCCCTACGACCATGAGATCTTCCCCGAGCTCTCTCCTTGTTATCCTTGGGTCAGCCTTGACCGTTCTGACAAGCCTGGCCTCAGCACAGGAGGAAACGTCCTGGACACGGCTGTCCAGGCCGTGGAAGGTTAACAGTAGTTCCATAAGCCTTCCACTTCCGGACGATGCTCCCAACGGTGGAGACAGGTAGATACAACTCCTTGGAAAGGGTTTTGTACCCCTTGCCAGCCTTGTGACCCTCCACAGTTTTGTCTCTGATGGCCTTGGAATGCTCCTTAGTCTTTCCCATGTATGAGTGCTGTTCACTTGTTTGGGGAGGGGCTTTTATAGTCAGAAAAGGTGGGGAAAAACAGAAAATTAATCCCAGCATGTGAGGGGTTGAATAATAATTGACCCTCTGGCAAACTCTGCAAAATTTAAAAATAAATAAATAAATAAACAGAGAAATAACATTCTTTTTTGCTGCAATGCATTTCACATGTCTGGGCCCATCTACAGTCCAAATTTCACAATGCTAAGTTAATTCCAAATGTATAAACCTGCAAAATCTGCAGGGGGTTGAATACTACTTGGAGGCACTGTATGCCTTTGTCTTGTGATCATTGTAAGGAACATTGTGTCTTGAGCTCCTCAGTTCATAACTCAAACTTTCACTTGTTTTTCCACTAAAGCCTTTTGAGGTGGTGCTTGGTAATACCACGTAGCTAGAAATGGCAGCTAGCAAGCCTTTTCCCTGATTGCAAAATGGATTCAACCAAAATTGGGTGAGACGATACCTTTTTAAAACTGTTTGACACGTAAAGGTTTTATAACAAACCTTTGTTTAACTTCAAATGAAAGAGATTTTTCCACTTTTGGCGGACATGATCTTTGGCGTGGTTTTGAGGCGACTCCAAAGAGAGCTTGCAGTGCCGTGTAATTAGATTAGAATGAAGGTGTCTGACCTTATTCAGGCTTGTCCTTCTCAGAGGGACTGGGAAGGCTGAGGAGTCATCAGTGATGAATGATGTCCCCAAATGGGAGCAACACCTGTTTCCTAGCTGAAACCCAGCAGAGGCAATATGTGCATAAATGTATAGCTAATGATGGGACTGGGTGTGTGTGTGCACGCGTGCGAGTGTGTGTGTGTGTGTGTGTGTGTGTGTGTGTGTGTGAGAGAGAGAGGACAGAGGCTTTCTTCATGACTTGCATATGAATTTTTTTTTTTATTTTTTTTTAATTTTTTTTCCCCCCTCTAGGTATGCACATATATACACACTTATGGTAAAAACCATCATTGTGTGCTGTGCAAATTGAGGACATTCAATAATTAAATGTATGATTAGACACATGCTGATTAGTATTGTAGTGGAGTTTCGATGCAGTGTACACGCAAGAACTGAGCCTTATAAAGTGGCTTACTCCAAGCGTTGGGGAGACAGAGTAGCTGTATCAGAGTGTCAGTGCTGGGAGTCCACTCCTGCTCAGCTCTAGCTTGTACCCACTTCAATGAAGACTCAAAAGCCAAGCACACAATCAACACGCGTCCCATATAGGCTCAGTTCTTTCAGCACATTACAGATGAACTTCAGGCACGCGCACTTTGGCTAGCTCTGCTTTTAATCCATTAAGGAGGATGGATAGTCAAGATGGATGAATTGATGCATGGAGGAGTAGATTCATGGCTGGATCGATGGATAAGTGAACGTAATGCTCTCTCCATTACAAAGGCTCCTTGCCTTTGTTTCCAGAAGAGTCATCCACATAGAGTGGAGAAGGAATTAAACATTATTAAGTTAACCTGGAATAAAATGAGTAAAAGGATCCATTAGGAATCAGTGCCACTCTGATACTCAGCTATATTGGGGGGGGGGGGGGATGTTTGGCAGCAACCCCGCACTCAACTCTACACTAAACCAACACTGACTGAAACCCCGCACTCAACTCTACACTAAACCAACACTGACTGAAAACCCGCACTAAACCAACACTGACTGAAAACCCGCACTCAACTCTACACTAAACCAACACTGACTGAAAACCCGCACTCAACTCTACACTAAACCAACACTGACTGAAAACCCGCACTCAACTCTACACTAAACCAAGACTGACTGAAACCCCGCACTCAGCTCTACACTAAACCAACACTGACTGAAACCCCGCACTCAGCTCTACACTAAACCAACACTGACTGAAACCCCGCACTCAGCTCTACACTAAACCAACACTGACTGAAACCCCGCACTCAACTCTACACTAAACCAACACTGCCTGAAACCCCGCACTCAACTCTACACTAAACCAACACTGCCTGAAACCCCGCACTCAACTCTACACTAAACCAACACTGACTGAAAACCTTAACGAAAGCACCGGGGGGAGTTTCTTTAAGTGGGTGTATCCATTTTTGATCCGCAGAAGAAAAAGATATACTGAAACCTCTTAAATAATTGTAATAATTGCTTCCTTCTATTTTTCCAGTGCTTATTTCCATCCCCTGACCCCCTCTTCTCCTCCCTCTCTGCAAGCGGTAAGGCGAAACACTGCCTTATAAGGTGGTGTGATAGTGGCCTTGTCCATTTTTACACAGAACACTGCAGCAGCTGCCTGCTGGCCCACTCCTCTGCCTTCAGACGTTCCCGAAACGTTCCCTGAATGCCCGCCAATGCTGGTGCGGGTGACGCACTCCCTGCACTTCCCCTCAGGCCCTGCCACCAGGGAAAATGACCAGGAAGTGTTCTTGTAATATTCTCATAATGCTCTCGTGACACTGCGGTGCAGTTCACTTTGGTGACGTGTTCTTGGCCTTAGGAAAGGGGACAGAGAAAGAGAAATTCTTCAGATGCTCTCTTTTGAGTTAGATTTATTTATTTTTTTAATGAAATTTTGAGCAAATGACTTGAGTATGCAGTTTGTCATATGGTCATATGAATAATCATTGCAAAGTATCTGGTTTTGCACTTTTGACTGGTGTAAAGGCATTCTCAATGCAGCATTCGACTGGTGAAGCATACTCAAAATTCCTTCACGACACATTTTGTCTTCAGCGACCGAATATTTCTTAATCCATCTTGTGGTTCTGTACAGATTAAGATCTTTCAGTGAAGAGTTTTGAGTGGTGCTTTGCATTAAAGGTTTCCTGGTGATTTTCCCATCATGCAGAAAACACTTTAAATGGGTTTAATGTTAGCCATCTCTCTCTCACTCGTGTGTGTGTGTGTGTGTGTGTGTGTGTGTGTGTGTGTGTGTGTGTGTGTGTGTGTGTGTATTATAATACAATACAGTACAACACACGATATTAGGTGGATAGATATTCAAAATTGTAGTGAAGTACACAAGGTTTCAGAGAAACAGGATGTTTTGGACAGGGGTCCTTTATCAGCTGTGCAAGCAAAGTGGCTATTAAGACAACAAGAATTCCTTTGCTGCTGACTTATCCTACAAATAAACCAGTGGCTGATATTGTATTCGAACACATCTTTGGAACCCTCCTGGAAGATGCAGAGACCAAATGCCTTTCTAAGGATCCCTCACTAATCTACAGACGAGACAAAAACATCAAAGACGTGCTCATCAGGAGTGAGAGAAATGACCAGTCGGATTACAACTACGGTACTGTAGCCTGCAGCTACTCTAGATGTGCTACATGTAAATGTGTTAACACAGCCACTAAAATAACTGGCACAAAAGGATCGGTTTTCATCACCCATTCTTCCTCATGCATGACTGAGGGAGTTGTCTACTGTATTACTTGTAAGAGGTGTAATCAGTTTACATTGGCGAAACCAAAAGAAGTCTTGCTGATTCATACCATCAGAAGTAACAGTTTGTTGTTTCCGGTGGCAAGGCATTTTAGTACTAATGGACATTCCATTTATGACCTATATCTGTTTGCATTGCCAGTTGTTGCTATGGCAGCAATGAAATTAGGAAAGAGAGAGAGAGAGAGTGAGTGTGAGTGAGTCACATGGTCACAGTAGTCACAGAGTAATGAGAACTAGCCATTCACAGATTTTAGACTTCGTAGCCCCACGTGACTGTCATTAAACCTGTAACAGTGCCTGATGTCTTCATTCCTGCATCCTGCTTTGCATGTCATTCGCTCTGAATGACTGAACGCAGGGATGTGACGCGTGATCAGACCGCACAGTTGTTTTGCCTGTATTCACTGCGATTGTGTGCTCATGCTGAACCAGCATTCACCACAAGCTCACAGCTGACAGTTGATAACAACTAGCTGTTAACCAATGTGCAAGAGGACGACGATAGTTATAAGGCATATCCTTGGTAATTATACTACCTAGTGCATGGCAATTTAGCTGTGTGTGTGTGTGTGTGTGTGTGTGTTGGGACACAGTGACTCCGGCAGTATGCTGAGTGCTGTATTGTGAAGGTGAGGAGAGCCTAGTGTTGTTCTCCTCCGTTTGCCCGTCCATCCATCGCTCAGTATAAACCAATCAACCAATATAGAAATAGCAGATGTTGCAGATCTCTGTGCGGCTCGTTGTCATGCCAACTACCACGGTAAAAGTTGGACTGCCGCTTGGCGTTCTAATTAAAGTACTTGCAGGGGGATCCTGAAGCTAAACGAGTAAAAATGGTGCTCAGAGGAGGCGTTATCATTGTATGACCTGCGCTCCAGACTGGCAAGCCCATGGCGCTTCTCTTTGATTTGAAAACTGCTATCAAAACATTCCCCAAGGAACCCCCCCCCCAAAGACATGCCTGGGTTTTTGTGGGGAAGACTCTGGAATTTTCTAGAACATTCTCCCCTGGGTTTTTTTTTTGTCACTTTTCGTTCTGGAGACTTCTAAAGCCATTTGCCAACACTAAAATGTTCATGCCGGTTGGGGAATGTTGGGTCAGTGTGCCTCCTTGCGCACCAGAGTTGAACCCCTTTCCCAGGTTCCCCCCCCCCCCCCCCCAATTCTCCCCATAACTGCTCCAGCAGCTATTTTTGATTTTGGAATCCGATATAAAGTGCTTTGTTTGGGGGCCAGCCTTTTATAGCTATGGTAGCGGCTAGCGCTCTCTGCCCATAGCTGGAGCATCAGTTTGCTGGTGGAGGGTGCCGCAAGTTATTTGAAAGCAACAGGTCCTTTTAAAGAAACGTCATTTCACGAAAATAATTTTAGGCTTTAACGCCTGAAGCTTTTGTATGGAAAGGTGGCCATGTCGCTGGGTACATGCCGCAGTCGCAAATTTTAATGAGCATTAATTACTTCAAATTTGGGTGTTGGCTGGGCTACAGATACAGAGCTGCCACCCACATAGATAATGCGTGGCGGAGCCTTGTGTGGGTGTGGCCTGGTCGCGTGTGACCTGGAGCCCACGAGGTTGGCAGTTTTTTTTTAAATGCTAGCCCCGGCTAGTCTAGCACTGGTGACCACGCCACGCTCCAAGTCCCATTTTCCCATTTTGATGTAGATTCACTGGAGTTGAGAGGTGGGTGTGTGGGTGTGGGTGTGGGGGTGGGGGTGGGCATGTGTGTGTGTGTGTGTGTGTGATCTGCTTTTCTTACAAGTACCCACCCTTCAGTAATAGAACGACTCCAAACAAAATAAGACCTGCGTCTGTCTTGCGTCCTAAATGTCCTGTGAGCTCAGTAACCTTGATGGGGAAGATTTTAAAAAAGAAAAATAAAACATTTGCACAGTACAGGTGTGTGTGTGTGTGTGTGTCAGTGGGTGCGTGTGGGATCTAAGATCTTTTTAGTGTCAGGATTGCCCAGTTTCACCTGAGTGTTGTACAGTCCGTTAGTTATAGCATGTGGAACTGCTGTCCAGTGAGAAAACACAGCTAAAGAGGAAATGATGTCAGCCTCAGGAACGCCCCCCGTTGCCCCATCCCTGGTCCCTGGAGCCATCAGCGGAATGTGTCATTTCCCCTCTCTCTCTCTCTCTCTCTCTCTCTCTCTCTCTCTCTCTACCCCCCCCCCCCCCCTCCCTCTGTGTGCGTGTGTTTAGATCCTGTCAGCTTGTCAGTCTGCATGCATATGTAACTTAATGTACTGTTGGACACCATTAGTCATCCAATATTAAGACACAAGGCTCACGTAGGAAAATGTTATGGTGGCATAATCAGTGCTCATCTCTCCTACACAACACCCCCCCCCCCCCCCCAAACACACACACACACACACACACACACACACACAAATCCCCATATGCACACTTCCGCAAAGGGAGAGACAGGAAAGAGCTTTGACGCTAGGAGCCTCAATGTTTAGATATCCGCACGATTGCCATCTAAATTTGTTTAATAGCTAATGATCGGAGCTATAGTGCATATAGCCTGCGCGACGGCAGCCATCCCAGCTGCGCGAGAGGAGGAGAGGCTGTCAGGCTGTCGGCATGGTTTCCGGTAAAGCCTCTCCATCGAGATGCTGGCTAGCGTGCACATGACGACAGACGGGGCTCCGTTCGACCCTCTCCCGAGCTGTAGCCGATCTGTGACTCCACCGCTCTGTCACGGGCCACCCGTGCCCGCAGTCTGTGTGCCACGCTGCTTCAAGGCAGGACATGGTCCAGTGTCCAGACTACGCTCTGACCCCACTCTGGCCAGTGATGTCCTGAATCAGATATAAGGGTCTCTTGGTGATTTCTGCTGCCAAGTGTAATCAGGGGGCTTTGTGCTCACTTTTGCTGACACCTTTTGTAAGGTTTAATCTGTGGAAGAGATTGTTAATGGGGGGTTTAATTAATAAGGAAATCTAAATACTACCTACAGGTTCATAGTAACATGCAGTTTCAAAGGGGGCTTGGGAAGTAAGCATGTGATGTTTCACATTTTGAAATGCTGCAATTACAAAGGTTGTATGGTCTTGGGAGGTTCACGCTCAAAATGGGGGAAAGTTGAGGTTTAGGTGGGTTTGTCATTCAGATGACCGTATCTCAACTGTCTCTCCACTGAATCTCGACTAGCCTGTATCTCTCAACTGAGCTCCCACCATTTGGTCCACGTGGGTAGAAGATGATGAAGCGAGGTCAGACCTTCACCCCTGCGTCTTGCCTTCTGTTTCAGGATGCCATGAACGCCTTAGTGTTGGACCTGAACTTCCCCGCTCTGCGCAAAAACAAGAACATCGAAACCTTCCTGAACAGATGTGAGTACAGAAATGAGTACTGAAAAGGCTACTGAAATGAGTACTGAAATGAAAGCCCTTGGCTCTTGGAGCTCCTTGGAGAGCGTGCTCTCATGAGCTTAACGCTCAGGAAAAGTTAATGGAATTTGCTCGTCACCGGCGAATTAGCTGTTAGCTTGAATTAGCATGAATATGCGTAGTTCAGAATAAGTTTGTTTGTTTATTTTCTGAATGTTTTATACATTGTACGTCACTGCAGGTATTTGATAAATTCACGTTAGCAGACACCACAACTGGAACTGTAGCGATCACAGAGTCTGAGCTGTTTTTGAGCTGACAAAAAAGTAGTTGTGGTTTGAGAGCAGCAGCTTTTGATGGCACTCGCACGCGTTCGTATGAACGCCGAGCCAGAGCCAAAGGCAGGTCCCACCGCCTTGGGGGCCCCACACTTACCTGTACAGCACCTTTTACTAACGGCCACCGTCACAACTCCAGGCTTGGGCTGTTCCGACGTGGCTTGAGGTGTTTCCTGCTTCCATCCCTGCGATACACTTCAAGTCGTCTGTCCCTCCCAGGAGAGGTAGAAGGGGCCGGCGACCCGGCCTGGACCTGACCGGACCACGCCTGCCTGTCCGTTTTTGTTTTTCGTGACCGATCTCCTTCAACCCTGCAGTCGCATCCTAAGTTCCCCGTTGCCATGGGGACCATGGCACGATGTTCTGTGCTACTGCAGTCGAACAGTGAGTCAGCACTTGGATGGTGAGTCAGGCTCGGCGTGCCAACGACTGTGTGGGACTGGGACTCTCGAGCACACTGGGTAACGTGTTACTGCAGTGCTGTTGGGATGAGTCCTGTATAAACTGTAAGCAGTGCTGGTAGGGCTCTAAAGTGACGAACACGACGACACATGTCAGTACGCTGACCTGTTTGGGTTACGGACCGCGGAGGACAGAAAAGGTGAATTTGCATAGTTTACAGGTTTTCCCTGATGTGACACTGACCACAGTTTTGTCGTATATAACGTTCCTTTGTGAGATTTAAAAACGGGACATTCCAAATGATGCGTAACGGTGGAAGTCCTACTCCTCTTTCCTTGATCTTGGTGAAACGTGTTGCTCTGTCATGCCCTGACAGACTGAAACTACAGTAATATCTTTGTGTGTCTTCTGTGCAGATGATAAAGCAATGGACGATATTAGAGAGCTGCAGATGAAGCCAGAGGATTTTGAAAAAGTGAAAGTGATTGGCAGAGGAGCATTTGGAGAAGTGCAGCTGGTGAGAGCTGTGTGTGTGTGTGTGTGTGTGTGTGTGTGTGTGTGTGTGTGTGTGTGTGTGTGTGTGTGTGTGTGTGTGTGTGTGTGAGAAAGAAGGAAGGAGAGAGAGCATGTGAGCATTTTTTTTTTCTTTTTTTTCTATTCATTCATTTTATTCCCCTGCAGTTTGAGCAGTTCGCCTTCAGGTTCTGTTGGACTACGTTTTGAGTGTTGGTTTCTCAAGCCCAGCTTGAGCTATGTTGTGTTTTGTTTTTGATTTGGGATACCATAGTAACGCACGGATTGCGTCCGCGCTCTTCCCTCTTGGGTTTATCCGCAACACGAACCCCAAAACAACATGAGGAGCTGGGCTGGGGGGAAAAAATGAATGAAAATGTTTGGTTTCATAAGTGAACATGTGTCTAAAAACTGTTACTAAATGGTAGCTTAGTTCAAAGAATTGTCCATAAGAAGTTTTACAATTGATCTGCTTGGTCTCTGATTGCAAAGTTTGGAAGTGGAATTTCTCTGCTCTTAGAAACCCAGTTTTCTTCAGAACCTATTTTGTGTGTGTGTGTGTGTGTGTGTGTGTGTGTGTGTGTGTGTGTGTGTGTGTGTGTGTGTAGGTGAGGCACAAGGCCTCTCAGAAGGTGTATGCCATGAAGCTGCTGAGTAAGTTTGAGATGATTAAGCGCTCAGACTCTGCGTTCTTCTGGGAAGAACGGGACATCATGGCCTTCGCGGACAGTCCATGGGTCGTACAGGTGATACGCACACACACAGCTAACATTGTTACCATTGTGGTGACCATTGTCGGCCAGAGGAGCATGGGGACCCCCCCTTTTGAGTCTTAGTTCCTCACAAGGTTTCTTCCTTGTGCTCTGGGGGCTTGGACTTGGACATTTGTAAAGCTGCATTGTGACATCTGTTGTAAAAAGCTCTATATAGATACATTTGATTTGAATTGATTTGGCATTATCACCCACATGCCTGCAAATTCCGTATTTTGTACTAACTGAGTCACTTGCGCAACCATTTGAAAGTTAAAACACCTGCACCTCTTTGTACCTGCTGCTGTTGTGTGTAACAGTCTGACATTCTCAGGGTGTTTCTCTCACTCTCCTGTGTGTCTCACTCTCTTTACCTATATCATCTCTTTATCCTTCTCTCTCTCTATTACTGCTCCTTGTCTATCTTTTCCCTTCCTCCAGCTGTGCTGCGCGTTCCAGGATGACCGCTACTTGTACATGGCGATGGAATACATGCCGGGCGGGGATCTGGTCAACCTGACCAGCACGTACGACGTGCCGGAGAAGTGGGCCAAGTTCTACACGGCGGAGGTGGTCATGGCCCTGGACGCCATCCACTCCATGGGCTTCATCCACCGCGACGTCAAGCCCGACAACATGCTCCTCGACCGCCACGGCCACCTCAAGCTCGCTGACTTCGGCACCTGCATGAAGATGGACTCAGTAAGGTCTCGCCGGGAATTCTTTTCAGAATGCGTTAATGGTGCTAAATAACCTTAGATGAGTCAGATGGAGACCTCATAATATGACAGAAATGTCCTTTCATTTGAGCCCATAGCCCAGGTTTGGTTTTTTTTGTTGTTTTTTTAAAGATCAAAAGACAATGGCTACCGACAGATGGTACGTCCGCCACAGGCGCACTCTCTAAACGCACCCCAGTCTGGGTTTTTGAGGTTTGTTTTTCAGCGATGACAAACCGCCCTTGCTTGAAAACAGGGAGATTTACTTCCTGTTGCGGTCATCTGTTTCACAGATTTACGCCTCCTCTGTGACTGAGAAGGTCCGTGATTGACTCACCAAAATCAAATGAAAAGATGGAGTTGAGCTGGTTGCATGATTTCATGACAAATTTCCAGAGGAAAAACGGAAACTTTGAAACGTCGAAATGTTTGTCGTTAGGAAATGTTCCAGAATGTGAGTTAAAGCGCGGTCTGTAGAGTGAAGTGATGATGGTGCAAGACTGTTACCATGTGTTACCAGTCACACTCACAGTAGTCAGAACTACACTGGAGAGCAAATTACCTTCCAAAGAGTCTTCCCAGTACTCCCAAAGACCATGTTTCTAAGCACCTGTGCTTAACAGTGGTGCATTCTGCTGAACTCTTTTGGCAGATTCTTTTGTTTTTCTTCCTGGTGCTCAGTAAGGGTCAAAGGTCGAACAGTTAGGCTGGGCCTGACCTATGTGCGACCTTTTTGACCGTAGGGAACGAGGCATTGATGAGGCTCAGCTGCTGACCGCTTGACCCCCATCAACCGCCTTTCAGTTCGTTGTGCGTGGCACAGGGCAGTTATCGAAAATGAAACAACAATTATCCATCCAAAGCACCAGCACTGCTGGAGGGCCCCAGGATGAAAAGAATATGACTGGTTTCTCATGGTGAGTCAGTAGGGCTTCACAACATCTGTGTTATATCGCCCCCTAGTGTACAGACGCAGCATCACATGCACAGTCAAAAAAAGAAAGGCTGCGTCCAGTATCGCAAACTACGATATTAAATAGTATCGCAGTACACGTCATGTTTGGCGTGTCAGTTCGTCAGAGCGTCAGATGTGCCCGACGTTTAATCATGCACCAGTAGTATATGCTTCTAAAGTCCCAGACCAGTAATTTGTAGCGTTTTATTGTGTTGAATGCAGTTTTGGATGATACCAACGACCTTGAGTCAGACAAATCAGAGGCTCTAAATCAGACTGTGTGACATTTTAAATGGCTACTCTCATGCAAAACACTCCCGTGCAAATGCAAAGTGCACGAAAGCTGGCAGTGCACGGGCTGGTTCTTGCTGCGGATTGCCACCGGGGGGCGCTGGCGTGCGGAGGAGGGTAAATGTGCAGCGGTGAGCCCGGCGGTTATGTGATTGCAGGCGGGCATGGTGCGCTGCGACACAGCGGTGGGCACGCCTGACTACATCTCCCCCGAGGTGCTCAAGTCGCAGGGAGGGGACGGCTACTACGGGCGAGAGTGTGACTGGTGGAGTGTGGGAGTGTTTATCTTCGAGATGCTCGTGGGTGAGTAGTGGGGGTGTAAGCGGGTGTGTGTGTGTGTGTGTGTGTGTGTGTGTGTGTGTGTGTGTGTGTGTGTGTGTGTGTGTGGAGGAAAAAAAACAGATTGTCTTGTTAAATACTGTCAGCCAATTTTGTGTGTGTGTGTGTGTGTGTGTGTGTGTGTGTGTGTGGGAACAGGCGACACCCCATTTTACGCCGACTCACTTGTGGGGACCTATAGTAAGATCATGGACCACAAGAACTCACTCAACTTCCCTGATGACGTGGAGATCTCGAAGGAGGCCAAAAACATCATCTGTGCCTTCCTAACAGACAGGTCTGCTGCATAGTTCTTCTCATCTCTATAACCCTGATACCGTTCCACATCTCAGCATGGCACGCACTAAATACTCTCACGTTAGGGACTGGAGTACATTGTTGGAATACATTTATTTTGGGTCCACAGTCAACATGATACGATATAATACGTTTCCTCACAGTTATATATGACTGACGTAGTCCAAGTATCCAGGAGTGGCGCAGTGCTCACACCACCCAGCCTAGCACATTATATGAGTAGTGTTAGCAGGAATTATTGGGAGTGACATATCCCACCCACAAAAACTACGCCTATTGTATTCAGTGAGTAAATGTTTAACTTTTTAACTGCAATGTATAACTCCTCAAGAATGGGGAAAATATTAATTGAGCTCTGCTTAGATGACCACAGATTAATGGAGAGGAAAAACATCTTAATAAGCTCACGACGACTTTTGAATTATTTGGTTTTGTTTGTTTTGTTTTTAGGGAAGTCCGTTTAGGCCGTAATGGTGTGGAGGAGATTAAGAGGCACCCGTTCTTCAAGAACGACCAGTGGACCTTCGACACCATCCGAGAGAGTGAGTCGCCCTCCGCCCGTACGCCCCCGTACGCTCGGGGTGTGGCGCACGGACCTCATCGAGCTACTCTTTCTCCATCTCTGCTCAGCTTCCGCCCCCGTGGTGCCCGAGCTGAGCAGCGACATCGACACCAGCAACTTTGACGAGATCGAAGAGGACAAGGGGGATGTGGAGACGTTCCCCACGCCCAAAGCCTTCGTGGGCAATCAGCTGCCTTTCGTCGGCTTCACTTACTTCAAAGAGGACCAGTAAGAGACGGCAACGCCTTTACCACATCCCTTTCTTGTTTTCTCTCTCTCTCTCTCACCTCCTCTCTCTCCCACTTTGGCTTCTCCATGCTGAGTCTTTGTTCTGCAGATGTTTTGCTCTAATACTTTAATTGAGCTAAACTGTTTCATCGCGAGCCCAGGAGACGGAGTTGGGGTTTTCAATCCGTATTTGGAATGCGTGCGTGCGTGATTTTTCCCCGTGCTAATGGGATTGATGTTTCCCTGCAGGTTGTTGACCGCTTCTAACAGTTCAGCAGCACAGGCCTCATCCACCAAGGGAGAGGTGACACACACACACACACACACGCACAGAAATGCACACCTGACTCATTTAGCCATGTTTTTTTTGGGGGGGGGGGTTGTTGTTATTTTTTCTGCTGGTAAAAAAAAAATTTTTTTTAAAAATCTTAAAACTCCTTCCAGGAAAAAGCCTTCAAATACACTGATTGGAGTTCGATCATTTATGTCAGTTTTTGACAAGATGCTAAAAGGTATTCAGAGCATTTCCTTCTGTTTCTTTGTCTTTGTCTTACAGGACAGTGTTGCAGTGAGTATGTCTTCCTCTTCCTGCTCGGACTGTCTTCTCAGGGCTCATGGTTGTTTGTTTTTGCTGTTGTAAAACCACACTGGCTAATGAGATACACCTACTGCGCGATTGAAGTAAGAGTGAGGTTTTCTCCACTGGGGGTGTAAGGAGCAGTAGAAGAGTGTGCACTTCACCAGCCTCGTGGTCTAGCCTTGACGCGCTAGCCTTGAGGCTAGGGCAGGACTGAAATTGACCTTTTGGACGAAGCCAAACTAGAGAGTCATGAAAGCATTCGATGCGCGTACTTCGCCTGTGGTTCCATACTCTGCCTACTAGCTGCTACTGGACACGTTGGTACTTTTGACACACCCGTACCAGTAATGCTCCACCTGTTGGGGCCATTGATGAGGTCTTTAGGTTTATGCAGGGGTTCTCCAGTGAGCTTGTTTTTATTTCTATGTTTGTTTCTCTATTGGTTACCAAGGTGTTCGTCCGTGCACAGTTTTGCTCTGTCCCAGCTCCCAGCACACCTGAACCAAATAGTCATGAACACTGAATTGCTAGTGAAAAAGCGCCACAGTCTGAGATGCCACAGGAATGCGGCTTGGCTGGAGGTTTTGGCCAAACGTTGGAAAAACCAACACGGAAGCTGTGTGTAGACGAGTGGTTAACAGTCTCAGTTCTGCATGGTTTCAAGCACGTTTTGGCACTTTCTGCGTGATCCCTGCTCCACAATACCCAATAAAACCTCATTTGGCTCATGGTCTCTATAATTTAATTAGCTGGTGGGTTGCAGCAGGTGTGTTGGAATGGAGACTATACAAAAGCAGGTCTGGCAGGGCATGGTGAGAAGGCCACGTAATGCAGATAAAGCAATAGGGCGATTAAAAATCACCGTGTACTGCCGCACTAACTCGGCCCCGCCCCACGCGCTTGGCCCTCACGCTCGGCCCCCGCGCCTCTCGTCACAGCTCCAGGAGAAGGTCCACACCCTGGAGGAGCAGCTCAGCAATGAGATGCAGGCCAAAGACGAGCTCGAGCATAAGTACAGGACGACCACTGTACGCCTCGACAAGATCAGCAAAGAGCTTGAAGAAGAGGTGCGTGTGCGCGTGCGTACCTGTGTGTGTGTGTGTGTGTGTATGTGTGTGTGTGTGCGCGCGCGTGCCTGTGTGTGTGTGTGCGCGCGCGTGCCTGTGTGTGTGTGTGTGCGCGCGCGTGCCTGTGTGTGTGTGTGCGCGCGCGTGCCTGTGTGTGGGCGTGCGCGCGCGTGCCTGTGTGTGTGGGCGTGCGCGCGCGTGCCTGTGTGTGTGGGCGTGCGCGCGCGTGCCTGTGTGTGTGGGCGTGCGCGCGCGTGCCTGTGTGTGTGCGCGCGTGCCTGTGCGTGCGCGCGCGCGCGCGTGCCTGTGCGTGCGTGCGCGCGCGCCTGCGTGCGTGCGCGCGCGCGTGCCTGCCTGCGTGTGTGTGCGCGCGTGCGTGCCTGTGTGCGTGCCTGTGTGCGCGCGCGTGCGTGTCTGTGTGTGTGCGTGTGCGCGTGCGTGTCTGTGTGTGCGCGTGCGTGTCTGTGTGTGCGTGTGCGCGCGCGTGCGCGTGCCTGTGTGTGTGCGTGCGCGTGCCTGTGTGTGTGTGTGCGCGCGAGCGTGCCTGTGTGTGTGTGTGTGTGTGCGCGCGTGTGCCTGTGTGTGTGTGTGTGCGCGCGCGCGCCTGTGTGTGTGTGTGCGCGTGCCTGTGTGTGTGTGTGCGCGCGCGCGCGCGTGCCTGTGTGTGTGTGTGTGCGTGTGTGTGGACCTGTGTGTGTGTGTGTGTGCGTGTGTGTGCGCGCGCGTGCCTGTGTGTGTGCGCGCGCGCGTGCCTGTGTGTGTGCGCGCGCGCGTGCCTGTGTGTGTGTGCGCGCGCGTGCCTGTGTGTGTGTGCGCGTGTGTGTGTTGTACCTTTTTAAAGGACACTTGTGTAGCTGTGATTTTTTAATGGTTTCTTTCATAAGTGAGAAAATCCTGCAGTTGTGCGTGTATGTATGTGTATGTGCTTGTAGATGAGCAGTAGGAAAGCACTGGAGACTTGCTTAAGGCAGCTGGAGAGAGAGAAGGCCCTCCTTCAGCACAAGACTGTGGAGAGTCACAGAAAGGCAGAGAGCGAAGCAGATCGCAAACGCTGCCTCGAAAATGAGGGTAAGACACCCCCCAGACACACACGCATGCAAGAAAACGAATTATCTTTCCTTCTCTGTCTGTGACACCAACACACACACACTGTCTATTTTTAGTGAACAATCTGAGGGACCAGCTGGAGGAGATGAAGAAAAGAAACCAGAACTCTCATATTTCCAATGAGAAGAATATTCACCTGCAGAGACAGGTACACACACATGTGCACGTGCCTGTGGATGTCCACAGCATACACAGCAACTTTCTGCAATACCTGCGCTCTTAAACTGCCTCAGAGCTGGACACGTTGGTCTCCAACTGGAATTCCATGTAACGAATGTGCAGTAGGATGTGAAGTTGACGTTAAGATTTGACCACAATAACATTATTGTTAAACAACTTACATATGCAGAGACTTGTGATTGAAAATGAGAACATTTGTCATGTCTTTTTTATGGACATGATCAGAGAAATCCAGGAGTTTTTAGGAGACGTACTAAATGTACTAACTAAAGGTCTCATATTTAAAACTTATTAACTAAATGTTATTAAAACAAAAGCTATTAAAAGCTGTAATTTAAACCAATTATAGCTATTTTCAGTCCGATTTAACAACATCCTGTTGATATTCATTGTGTATTCATTTGAATATGAATATTTTAAAAAAGAAACTTCTGGGATGTAAAAGTTAGGGAACATTGTATTTAGAAGTAGTCCCAGAGCTGTGTTCTTATTTGAGTGATGATGATGATGATGATGGTAAAGAGGATGGTGTTGGTGGTGGTGCCCTGCAGCTGGACGAGGCCAACGCGCTGCTGCGGGCGGAGGCAGACGCGGCGGCGCGGCTGCGAAAGGTGCAGGCGGAAGGTGGGAAGCAGCTGCAGCAGTTGGAGGCGCACGCACGCGACCTGCAGGACAAGTGTTGTGCCCTGGAGAGCAGCAAGCTGGCGCTGGAGCGCGAGCGCATCGACCTGCAGGCGGCGCTGGATGCCGAGAAGCGAGAGGACACGCAGCGCTCCGAGACCATCTCCGACCTGCAGGGTGGGTGGGTGTGTGTGTGGGTGTGTGTGAGAGAGAGTTGGGTGGTGCAATGAATTTGAGGGGGTACTGGAACAGAGAAGAGGTGCATACGTTACAGAGAGGGAGAACAAGTTAGAAACCTACAAAAGAAAAGTGTGTTTGTGTGTGTCAGGGTGGATGTGAGCAAAGGTGATTGGTTTTTGCATTCGTTTTGCACTCTCCAATCTTCTTTCTCCTTCGCTCTCTTATTGATTTTCTTCTCTCTGCTTCTCCCTCTTTCGTTCTCTAGCGCGTCTCTCTGGTCTGGAGGACGAGGTGAAGCAGGTGAGACAGGCTCTGTCCAAAGCAGAGACTGAGAAGAGACAGCTACAGGAGAAACTCACCGACCTGGAGAAGGTAAAAGGGCCACACACACTTATAGTAAACTACAGTATTTATTGTTTTAGCTGCAGCCTTTAGAACCATTTCTAACTCTACACTTTTTGAGCAGCTCCTCCTTGTTATAATGTTCCCCCGCCAACCGCTGTCCGTATGTCCAATAGGAGAAGAGTAATAAGGAGATTGACATGACGTATAAGCTGAAGGTGCTACAGCAGACCCTGGAGCAGGAAGAGGCGGCCCATAAGGCCACAAAGACCCGCCTCGCTGACAAGAACAAGATCAGCGAGTCTATCGAAGGTGCCAAGTCTGAGGCCGTGAAAGGTAGGAGAGTTTCGCAAACTGAAGGATCACCCTAAGGGCAGTGAGCTGTTGTGCATGCAGGACTGCTGTGAAGAGTAAGGTGGCGCTAGTGAGCTGCGAAGGGTAGGAGAGGCTTGGGTTTTCTGAACGGTGGGAAGGGCTATTGTGCCATGAAGATAAGGTGAGGCTAGTGTGCGACGAGGAGTAGAGGGTGTTGGTTAACTTGGTCGTGGTGTGAGATGGTGTACGAGTTCAGAGTGGGGTGGTGTGTGTGTGTG
The DNA here is from genome assembly GCF_041902795.1 of Electrophorus electricus. NCBI lineage: Eukaryota > Metazoa > Chordata > Actinopteri > Gymnotiformes > Gymnotidae > Electrophorus > Electrophorus electricus. Next base: position 21,888,801 of record NC_137508.1, on the reverse strand, counting down.
AGTACAGTGTTGGCTGGAGCACAAGTGCAGTGTTGTCTTTAACTGCGGTGTTGGGTGGTGTTTAACTGCAGTGTTGGGTGGTGTTTGTGTCACGCATGCAGAGCTGGAGCAGAAGTTACAGGAGGAGCGATCCTCTAAGCTACAGGTGGAGAACCGACTGCTGGAACTGGAGAAGCAGAGCTCCATGTTGGACTGCGACTACAAACAGGCCCTACAGAAGCTCGATGAACTCCGCAGACACAAGGAGATGCTCACTGAAGAGGTGAGAGTGTGTGCACTCTTTAACTAAAATTAGGGGTGCATTTTCTTAGTGCCCTTTAGAAATATGCTGAAAAAAATTCAGATTGCGCTTTTTTATTGTTACATCATGCAAAATGTGTGACATGCTATTTAATTCCTCTTCATAAAGTTACCATGGCGATAACTCATCACTGCACTAAATTCACCTGTGCACATGGTGGAAGACGATCAAAACCGACATGTAAATTGCGCCGTACATATTAAAGACCCACACGCAGAGAGAGATAACTAACTCCAGTTGTGAGAGCAGTGGTATGCTGAAAACTGCCAGCTTCTTTCTCTGGAATGCCTACATTTTCATTTCTTATGGCAAAGCCTTCTCATGGAAGTCACCATGCTCTGCTTGTAGGCCACTCCTACTACTGCAGTTGCAGAGTTCACCATCCTGCTTACTCAGAACAGACCAAGAATGTGCCTTTTAAATAAATGTGGCTAAATTGGTGCGTGTGCAGAATTTTGATGACTACTTGCATGTGTGACCAAATATTGTTAGTTCAAGTGGTATTCTTTGCAGAGCTGTGGGGACATCGCTAATATCATATACAAGTGAGGTCAAAATACCATGGAACCATATATCACACAAACAGTAAAATGCACCAGCAGTCCACATTTTATGAATTTATGATGTCCATGTGTCGGCATGAGAGTAGCGTCCTTGGTTCTGGTGTCCCAGGTGAAGAACCTGTCCCTGAAGATCGAGCAGGAGGTGCAGAAACGTAGCCTGATGCAGAACGACCTGAAGATGCAGGGCCAACAGCTCAGCATGCTGCGCACGTCAGAGAAGCAGCTCAAGCAGGAGATCAACCACCTGCTGGACATGAGACGGAGCCTGGAGAAGCAGAACGTGGAACTGCGCAAGTGAGCAGCCACACCGCGCACCTGCCACCAGGGGGCGGCGGTCAGGATATCAGCTCCTGGGAAGAGTAGCAGAAGTTGATCTGCTGTACATGTTTTATTCATTTTCATGTATGTTTTATACATTTTTTTCTCTCTCTCTCTCTCAGAGAGCGTCAGGACTCTGATGGTCAGATGAAGGAGCTTCAGGACCAGTTGGAAGCTGAGCAGTATTTCTCAGTAAGACTGTTTTGCTGCTTAACTGCACTTAATGTGTCAGACTGACTGGAAGGGGTGCTTTCTTACTGAGCTCGACCTCCGCCTGTAGGGTGCTACTCCTCAAGCTGACCTTTTACTTGACAGTCATTTATTTGAATAGAAATAGATTTTTAATCCAAGCATCATAACCATGTTGAATTAGAGTTTAAGCAAATATCTGGATATAAGGGGCATTACAAACTTTCCCTCGCTTTTTGTGTGTGTGTATATAGACGCTATACAAGACTCAAGTGCGAGAGCTGAAGGAAGAGTGTGAGGAGAAAAATAAGCTATACAAAGATATGCAGCAGAATCTTCAGGACTTGCAAGAGGAGAGGTGAACTGTGTGTGTGTGTGTGTGTGTGTGTGTGTGTGTGTGTGTGTGTGTGTGTGTGTGTGTGTGAGAGAGAGAGAGAGAGGCTGCATGGGAGGAGTGTGTGTGTTGTATGAACGTGCATGTGTAATGTAACTTTTGTGTGTATGTGTGTAACATTTACAATAAGACGAATGTTGCTATAATTATTAGGAAGGTAAAACTGGTCATGAGGATAATGGAGATACTGTGGGGCACACGTTCAGTGCTCGTGCACGTTTGTGTAGGTAGTACGTCTGGGTCTGAGTGTGTCTTGTGCCACAGGGACTCCTTGGCCGCTCAGCTGGAGATCACCCTGACGAAGGCGGACTCTGAGCAGCTAGCACGCTCCATCGCTGAGGAGCAGTATTCCGACCTGGAGAAGGAGAAGATCATGAAGGAGCTGGAGATCAAGGAGATGATGGCAAGGCACAAGCAGGAGCTCTCCGAGAAGGACACCACAATCAGCTCTGTGAGTAACGCCCAACGCGGACGGGGATGGGACCGGAACTGTAGATGAGCTGAGAACATAGAAGGTGCTATGCTATGATCAAGTGAGCTAGAAGAGTGGGAAATGCATGTGCAGTAGAACATCAGAAATGAGCTTTGTGTGTGTTCAGACTGGCACATGAAACTAACACTCTGATACTCGTATCCAAAAAGTTCCTTTTTTTTAAAAATTTATTTATTTTTATTTTTTTATATAAGAGTTCCTTTCCCCCCAAACAAAATGAAATGCAGGGCAGTGATAGCTCAGTGATTTAATATACTTGACTTGTAATCGGAGGGTTGCTGGTTCAAGCCCCACCGCTGCTAAGTTGCCACTGTTGTGCCCCTGAGCAAGGCCCTTAACCCTCAATTGCTCAAGTTGTACTCAGTCATAACTTTGGCATCAGCGCAATACCCTAAATGTAAATGTTATCTTAGCAGGCACTGCAGAGAGAAGCATTCTTAACACTGTCTGTGTGTTGCATATGTAAACCTGTGGCTTTGTGTGGGTGTGTGTGCGTGCATGCACGCACATCTGTATGTGTGCACGTGTACATGTGGGTGTGTGCACAAGCAGTTGGAGGAAGCAAACCGCACGCTCACGAGTGATGTGGCTAACCTGGCCAATGAGAAAGAGGAGCTGAACAACCGTCTGAAGGATGCTCAGGATGGTGAGATTTTTCTCCATACGCTTCCCGTTGTAATATAAAATAGCGCCAGCCGCTACCATGGCCGTAGGATGGAAAAAATATTGAAGCGCGCTTCTTCTTTGGTGACCCGTATTCCGGCAGCTGACTGATTTCTGAGCGGTGCGTTGACGTGTCACATCGAACATGCCGTGATGTGTGTCGAGGCGCTGAGATCGAGGCCTACCATCCGAATGTGTTTTGGGTTTCAGAACTGCAAAAGCTGAAGGACGGTGAGCTGTCCATCACGCAGATGAAGCAGGCGTATGAGAAGCAGCTGCAGTCAGAGAGGACCCTCAAAACACAGGTGCGCTATGGCAAGCCCAGTGGGGAACACAGTACTTGGTTCAGATATGACCTTTGGACATGTACAGAAGGTTTCTTTGTGTTGCGTTAGTTTAGAAAAATTGTATTTAGCCATTATCATTTTGGAATGGTGTTTATTTGAGATCTGTTTTCTTTGTCAGTTTTATTGTTCAGAACTTTTTTTAGCTAGGTGTGTCTCATCTGTTGACTCCTATGCGTGTGTCTCAGGCTGTGAACAAGCTGGCCGAGATCATGAACAGGAAGGAGGTTCGTGGTGGTGGCAGTCGCCGTGGAAACGACACGGACGTGAAGAGGAAGGAGAAGGAGAACAGGAAGCTGCAGCTGGAGTTGCGCTCTGAAAAGGAGAAACTCAACAGCACCATCATCAAGTACCAGCGAGAGATCAACGACATGCAGGCGGTACGGCCACCGCGCGCCGCTAAAGCAGCCTCACACTAATCACCGCGCACCACCAACGCAGCCTCACACTAATCACCGCACACCACTAACGCAGCCTCACACTAATCACCGCGCACCGCTAACGCAGCCTCACACTGATTGCCATGCAGCACTAGTGCATCACACTACCCACCAGAGTCCTCACACCACAACCTGATACTAATCACCACTCAGTGCTAACACAACCTCACACCACTGCTAGTTTAACCAAATATTACGCAGAACTAATAAAAACCCGCCGTCACTACGTAGCATTAACCCCTCAAATCAATCATCAGTTCTAAGACATACTAACCGCCACAGAGCGCTAATTGTACCACAGTGCTAATGCAATCTCATAATAACTACCACAGAGCACAAATACAACCTCACTCTCTTCACAACACAAAACACACACTAACCTACACGGAGAACGAATACTTCACACTAACCAGGGCAGAGTCCTGATACACTAATCACCTTGCAGCACTAAGCACCACTGTATCCACTACAAAATGTTAAGACCCCATACTAACTACCATGTTAACACATTTTCAAACTAGCACACGGCCCTAGAAACGGCCTCACACTAACCAGCTTCCAGAACACTAATAACCTCACACTAATCACCGTACAACACTAATAATACCTCACCTTTTACAACCAAACAACCTTTCGAGTAGAGAAAGTTAGTGTTTAGCAATAGGCTAAATAAAAGCAGCTCAAAGTATTAGCAGAATACTAGGCGAGAGAAATTTGACTCATTAAAAGAAATGACTTTTTTTTTTTTTTTGTCGTTCTCGTTTGCTCGTTTTTTTGCTTCTCCCGCAGCAACTGGCCGACGAATCGGTGATGCGGGTCGAGCTTCAGATGGCACTGGACAGCAAGGACAGTGACATCGAGCAGCTGCGGAGCCTCCTCAACACCCTCAACGTCCACTCCCTGGACTCGGCCAGCGTGGGCAGCGGCCCAGATTTCGACACGGACGAGTCGTTGCCAGGTTCTTCTTCACAACCCTACCCTACGAGCTGTGATTCTTCTTCTTCTTCTTCTTTTTGTTTATATGTCTTAGGTTCATGAGTTGTATGGCGTTTGTACTTATTCAGCCTCGCTCACTGTGGTCTTCCTTCATTGTTTTTTTCTTCCTGTCTGCACTACAGAGCTGTTCCTCCTGCAGTTCTTCGTTTTCTTCCTTCCTTTGCCCCCTCTGCCTTTTTTTTTTGTTTTTTTGTCATCCCCCACCCCCCCACCCCCTTTTCCTGAAGGTCTGTCCTCCTTACCCTCTCCACACACCATCTCAGCCAGCTCCTCCCTCTGACCTATGACCCTTAACCTCTGCGCAGGTGAAATGCGTGTACTTCAGAGTGATGTTTCGTACTGACCGAACTTTGTTGCATCAACTTATGCCTTTCCATGTTTAGAGGCCGGGATGTTGGGAAACTCAAATGAACCTAAAAACAATTCCTGTCTGTGCACAGAAACCAGGTTAGAGGGCTGGCTGTCCCTTCCGGTACGGAACAACACCAAACGCTTCGGCTGGGAGAGAAAGGTGCACTCTCCCCACCTCCCACCCCCACACTTTTGCTTCATATCCACTTCCTGGAAGACCATGAGCAGCCAGTGATTGGACAGGTGGCAGACCCAGCGCTGATGCTAGGCTAATTTCTTTCCTGTAGTACGTGGTGGTGAGCAGTAAGAAGATCCTCTTCTACAACAGCGAGCAGGACAAGGAGCACTCGAACCCGTACATGGTGTTGGATATAGAGTGAGTGAGATCTGCACCACAGCTCCTCATAGACTCCCACGTTTAGACCAGTGCAGCGTTCCAGTGAGTCCTGATTATGGACACCTGAAGCGTGTAGCTCAAGAATGAAGGTTCATGGATGCCCAGGACTGGCCCTGGTTTGGACACTGATGTGAACATTTTACCTTGCTGACATCACTCTTGTACATGGTGTGCAGACATTTTTGTTTCTGCATCATGTTTACTTCATATGGTTTCCCAGTCCATCCCTGGTGGAGACTAGACAGTTTTCACCTGTTTGCTTCTACCTCATCTCCCAGTGCACCTGAACCAAGCCGGGACCTGGGATGAGTTAAAAGAAAGTGAATCGTCTCGGAGTGCCATGCTGGCATAGAGAGGAGTGTGAAAACATGCCGATTTTGGCTTCATTTCATTCTCACGTTTTTTTGCTTTTCTCTTTCCACAGTAAACTCTTCCATGTTCGTTCCGTCACACAGACAGACGTGTACCGTGCCGACGCTAAGGAGATTCCCCGGATATTTCAGGTATTGCAGCAGAACACCCGTTACTGCCTAAACTCTAAAACCATCTTTGTCCGCTTAATAACTAACATTAGTGCAACATTAATAAAATGTATAATGGAACTTGTATGGCCAGCATGTAGAGTTGGCATTCTCTGACTACTCTCAGGTCCTTCATAATCAACCTGTTATTGATTGTGCTATGTGCACCTGCTGCCAACCCCACCCCTGATCCTGCCTCCCAACCCACCTCTCCAGATCCTGTACGCTAACGAGGGCGAGAGCAAGAAAGAGCAGGAGCTGGAGCCAATGCCCATGGGGGACAAGTCCAGCTACATCTGCCACAAGGGCCACGAGTTCATCCCCACCCTCTACCACTTCCCCACCAACTGCGAAGCCTGCACCAAGCCCCTGTGGAACATGTTCAAGCCCCCACCTGCCCTGGAGTGCCGCAGATGCCATATCAAATGCCACAAGGACCACATGGACAGGAAGGAGGAGGTGATCGCGCCGTGCAGAGGTGAGCTCGGGGGTGTGGGCCAGTCTGGTCAGTTAGCTGGGTTTTGGCTTAAAAGGCAATAAACTAGAGCATGGATCTGGGAGCGATGGAGATTTTTGTACCACTACGCATTTTGTGTCTACTTGCACTGAAGGCCATGTAAACCAAGGCCAGATGTGTGAGGATTTGGCGTTCTTCGGGGCTTCGGGGCTTCGGGGCTTCGGGACTGAGGAGAGACGAGCCTTTCTGATGCTTAGTGATCTGCTTGGTGGTTCTTTTTCATTAGATTTTTTTTACGTGTGTTCTCCCTGTTCCCCAGTGAACTACGACGTGTCTACAGCCAAGAACCTGCTACTGCTGGCCGCCTCGCAGGAGGAGCAGCAGAAGTGGGTCAGCCGGCTCGTCAAGAAGATCCCCAAGAAACCTCCCGGGCCGGAGGCGAGCCACCGCTCGTCCCCACGCGTGCCCATCAAAGTACAGGCTAGCCAGTCCATGAGGAGACCCAGCCGACAGCTGCCAGCCAGTAAACCCAGGTGAGGAGGACCTGCCGACAGGGTCAACCTTGGGCCCACAGTGCCTCGCTGTCGAAGGTCTTTTCTTGTAAACAAGGCAGTGCGCTGACTGCTGATCCAGGTCTGTCTCCCAGGTCATGAGTGGCTCCCGTTGGTTCGTTACTTTTTAATGGAAAAAAAAACAAGCTTGGTGATCACGCTAACGTATAGAATACGGGATAACGAGGTTTTGCGCTCGTTCATACTGGCAAGCAATGATACAGCGAATGAAGCAAAATTAACCAGGCTAGTGAAGGCTATTGGGGAACAGTTAGCATCATGCTAACTTGCCTGTGCTGGCTTTTCTTTGTTTTTAGCCACATGTGTGTATTGGGGGTGGGGGGGTGGGGTGTAAGGGATTCTGTAGTTATTAACCAATCAACTAAATGCACATGCTGAGCAATAGAGTAACAGCTGTTAAGACTTGGGATCAATTCGGTACCGGTTATGTAGTGCCACTCTGTATGACACACAGGGCTTTTCGCAACTCTAAGGAGTCTACAGCACCCCCACCAGGCAGGGAGAAATTCACCTACGTCTACCACAAAGGTCATGAGTTTATGCCCACTCTCTACCACTTCCCCACGAACTGTGAGGCCTGCACCAAGCCCCTGTGGAGCATGTTCAAGCCCCCCTTAGCCCTGGAGTGCCGGCGGTGTCAGATCAAGTGCCACAAAGACCACATGGACAGGAAGGAGGAGGTCCTCAAACCATGCACCTCAGCCAGCTTCAGCCCCCAGTTCGTGACTGGCTGAACGGGCCGGACGAGAACTTGACACATCTCCGCGTAGCACTAGAACCCGCACACTGCAACGCTGGTTCGAAACGGACCGGAACCGAAGCTCTCTGGACCCTGAGAGAAGTCACCTGCTTCGTGAGGCACCTGTTCCCGTGTGTTTGAATCTCGCAGCGAGAGCATCTTGGAGAGCACTTTTCACCTGCAAGATATCTTCCATATGTTGACGAGGATCAATATATGGCACGTTTAGCGCCAGTTCATATCACACTTGATTTACTGTTTCAATGCTGCTCTCGTAGTCTGCTGGGAACGCTGTATCCATGGCATGCTTATTGCCACTAACAAACCAGAGTCGCTTCAACTTTAATCCGTCATCCTCAACTTGATGAAACACGTATTTGTACCTTGGGATTGAAGCCTGGATATTAAAATAGTTCATTGGAAGGCTATGTAGCAAAAACTATGCACTACAGCACTGAGGTGCTTCTAAAATTACACTTACATATATATTTGTGTGTCTGTGTGTGTATGTATGTATGTATGTATGTATGTGTATACACACACACACACACACACACACACACACACACACACACACACACACACACACCTTGCATTAACTCTAGCTTTTGTAACAATATTTTTTATTTTAAGAATGTGTTTTCACAGCCTGTAAATATCAAATTTATTTACCAAAAAGCTTTTCTATTCACCAGCAGGAATTCTAAAGGACTTTCAGATCTTTTCAAATCCAGATACAAAACCTTGCGTTTGCCTCTGGAGGTTCAGGATGAGGGGGAATCCTCTGTGGCCTAAACCAAGCTCCCTATATTGCAGGGTTCTAGATGTGGGCCATGAGGACTTGTATTGGGCGTTGGATGAGATCGACGGTGTTGATATTGGCGGTGAATTTAATGTCTAAGCAGCATGCGGGGGGCCGAAACAGGGTAACTGCCGGCGAAAAGAGTGTGTGTGTGTGTGTGTGTGTGTGTGTGCGTGTGTGCGTGCAGTGGGTTGCATTTACTACTGGAGCAAAACCTGTTTCTCTGTTTGCATTTGGGGGTAGAAGTGACCATTGTTCCCATTCGGGAAAACTTGGGAAAAAATCAGTAGACCCTGCTGATCCATCCCAAATATCCTCTCTTTCTCTTCTGACCTTCATGGAAGTTGTATTTGAATTACTTTCTAGGGGCAAGGTGCAATCCATTTACATTGCATCGCATCTAATCTGTGCATTCTGCAATTTTATTGTGCACTAATGAAGGAGAGAATGTTTGAGAAGTGGGTATTTGGCTTTCCTTTCACTCTGCCTGCTTTTTGACCTTTGGCTTTTAACCTTCTCACCCCAGCACCCCAAGCTCAGGATCTCCCAGTATGAAACGAGAAGACTCTGCTGGCCGCCTGAAAAAATGACTCGCCTGTGTTTTGTGGGGTTTTTTTTGTTTGTTTGTTTTTGTTTTTTTTACATTTTCTTTTGTGTTTTTGTTTACCAACTTTTTATTTATCGAGTTTACAAATCTGTTTACTACTAGATAGACAATTGTCAATGTACTGTAAAAACAAAAAAAATATTGAAAGAGTTGAAATTTATTTTAGTTTTGTTACCTCATGCAATAAAAGCTTGCTTAATGGTGGGTGGGTGTGGGTGTGTGTGGTCTGACTGAGCAATAGTGTGTGCATGGTATGTCGTAGTGATGTGTTCAATATGAGTGGCTTCTTTTGCTTGTGGGATGATATTAAAATGTGGTGACACTAACATTCTCTTTGTGTCTGTCTGTCTGTCTCTCTCTCTCTCTCTCTCTCTCTGTCTCTCTCTCGCTCTCTCTCTCTCTCTCTCTCCCCCCCCCCCCCCCCCTCCACATCTTCAGCTAACCTCACTTTGGGAATGTGGTGTAACTACATGCTGATGTGGGGTCTCCTCTCGTCATAGCAACTAAAGACCTTGGTCATAATGTTTTACAGTGTTTCCCAAATCCAAACTAGGGAGAAGGAGACAGGCACGAGTGCCTGTTTCTTGACCGTGTTGGTAATAGGGATGTCTCTAGCTTCCTTCCCTCACCACCACATCAAGAGCTTTTCCGAAGTCCACCAAGAACTGCAGGAAGACTCTTCTTTCCCAACCTCATCCCTCCCCTCCCAATTCCCATGGCCCTTCTCCATCCTGACCCAGAATGCAAAGCACATACTTGGGACATCGCTGTGGGGCTTCTTCGAGTCATGTTAGCAGGCTGGTTGCTGTTCTGGTCTGTTTTGGGTTTCATCGTGTGTGTTCGAGTACATGCACTCCTCACTCACAGCGGACCTCGTCCTCAGGCAGGTGAGGCGGACCAACTGTACCTGGCTGCACGGTGGTGGTGGTGGTGGTGTAGTGTCTCTGTGCATCTCTCTCCGAATCTGAGGGCATATTTAGCCTCACGAGCTGGTGTAGACTTGCGGAGCCGGTGTTCTCTTCACGTTCACCCTGCCGCACATGCCTCCACCCACAAATCCCATGGCCTGGCTACCACCGAGACGCAGGGTTGAGCCGCGCGCGGGGCGAGCCGTTAAACCGCCCTTTACACGCAGAACCGAGTTGAGCGCCAGTGTTTTTGGAAGATGTGGGTTCCATAAAGGCGTGAAGAGTTATCCAGGCCTTTCGGATGCTCTAGCAGGGGGAAAACTATGCATTTCTAGATCTGATTCATTAGGAAGGTGAGCTTCATAAACTTGCTCAATGAGACACTAAAGTGGCAAAATGAACACTTTCCCTGGTTGTTCCACCACCACCACCTCTGGACCTCCTTCCATTAAGCAAGAATTGCGCTGTTGCTTTAGCCAGAAGTGTCTGATTCACCTCGAGTTCAGATGAAGAGAAACGAACTATGTGAAATCCGTTATATACGTACGTGTAGTCGCCTCCAGTTATGTTTTTGATTTGACGTGATCCCAGTATTTTTCTACCAAGTTCCATTGAGGGCTGTGTGTGTGCGTGTATGTGTGTGTGTCTGTGTGTGCACGTGCGTGCACGCATGCTGTGCGACTTGGGCAGTGTAGCTGTGCTGTGAATGTTTTTGCTTTTACTGTTCTTTTACAGAGCTCGTTTATGGCACGATTTATATAAAACTATACACCGTATATTTGTCACAGCATCATAAGTCACGTCTTTTATTTATGCTGGCCTGCACACTTTTCATCTTAAAGTGCCAGGTCCAGGTTTGCATGTTTTACAATGCTGTATCGTTTGGCAGTAGAACAAGACCCTTATGTAGCCTTTGTGGTTTGAATATCCTGTATAACATTTGCTTATTTTTGTAAACAATAAAATGTAATCTGTTAAATGAAATATATAGCTGTGAATGTAGTTAAAGAAGTAAAGTTTTAATATAAATATGTCTCCTGTCTTTCTCGTAGAATTGATGACTTCTAACCTGTAAGTGTGGGTAGAGGATTTAATGTAAATGCAGAGCTGACTCAGATCGACTCTGAAATCCTCTGACCAGACATTGCCTATATGTAAAGTAAAACGTTAAATCGCCCAGTGCTCTACACTATACACACTTTTCCCATCCGGAACACAACTCCATTCCACAAGTTTGCTCTAAGCCCACCTCCAAACCTGAACCAAGGCATTAAGAGCACATCATTGGCACGGGTGTACTGGAAGCTGGCTTTGACCAAAAATGTGTGCCATCTTGGCTGAATGAAGGAAAACTGCCAATATACTGTTTTTGCCTGATTTAACAGGGAATAATTCTTTAAAAGGGCATGCACTTTTTAAACACATGCTTTGTTTAAAAAAAAAAAAAGTATTTAGAGACTTTACAGACAAAAGATGTCACAAACAGTAGATGTTTGGAAAATGGCCTCCAAATCCCAGGTAGGCTACAGCAGACCAAGACGAAAGTTACTGCCTGGTTAATTCCAAAGTCAGTTGGTGTCAGGAGTTTGATTTGGTAATGTATGAGTACACTGCTTTGGTATACTGTTTAGGCTAAATCCTGAAGCACAGTTTAGCATGAATGTTTAAAGCTCAGACAGCAAGAAGGAAACATTTATTCTGCAAATCTTTGCAAATGTAAACAGTCTCTGTACAAATACCTTTTGAAGTGTTGTATTGTCCTATGTGCAACACAAAAGTAAGGTAAACCATCACATTTGTCTACAATATAGCATTTGAAGACAAAACTTTACAGTGAATATTGCTGGCTCATCTACAAAGTAAATTATTTGGGAACATTTAAGTGAAAATTCTTCTGTTGACTACAGAATACTCATCAGTCTCCCACTGACTTTTAACCCAACAGCTGCCATCAGGAATGATCTACTTAAGGGACTTTTAAGTTTACTTTACGATGTAACAATTTTTAGAAAATGTGTGACCACTTCTAATAAAATCAGTAAAATTCATATATATACCCCATACAAAACAGATTCCTTATTACAACTATTGCTGTGGTAACGTTTATGGTAATTGTCACGATTTCAATATATTTACGGTTAGACTTGGAATTTAGAACAAAAAACTTAACATCCAGTGACAGAAGTAATGGAGCGTTATGTATTACAATATAGAGTTATACTATAACTGCTATACAAAACAAGGGAAAGTTGAGCAGAAACACAAACAATCTGAGACAGAATAAACATGAACCCTGAGTCTATAAACTCGAATTCAATATTAAGAAATCTTAGCAGGAACCTTAGTAAGAATTTCTATATATAAGTAAGTCAATCAATGTTGGGTAGATGTTTGTCCAATACATTTTTGGTCCTTCATAGACATAAAAAGCTACATCGGATGGACACAGCTTCCCCACAGGAGACGCAAAACACTGCATAGTTAAGTGCTTTTGTAAAACCGTTTCCTAAAGCAGGATTTCTCGCATAGCCTGATGACGCAAGACGAAAGTCAAGACTGCCCACTAGGAAGAGAGACAAGCCTAACTTTGGGCTAAAGAGAATCCTGCTTCGACACATCCTCCCATCTTGGATAACCTGTGCAGCGTTGCCGTTCCCATGAAAACTACCCTGTGGACAAAGTTCTGGTCAGAACACAGAAGAAATCCAGACGGTCCCGTGTCGCAGGAAGTGACGTCAACTCTGAGGCAGAGCGCTTCAGTCCTTTTTTTTGGTACTGGGTTTGTAGTACATCACTGTGGCCATTACCCACAAGTTCAGAATCGTCATGGCCACAAAACGGATAAGAACTGAATACAAAAGACAGGAGAAACAAGTTCAGGGGAAAGAATAAATAAAACAACGGGATGCCTATTGCACATGATGCTCCCGACAACAAGCACATCGCCAATGAAAGGATAAAAGTCATTCCCTGAAAAGGTCCTTAATGCATTGAAACATGCCAGGACTTCTTTTTAATGTCCTTCCTAATGTTTTTGTTACGGGCAGGAAGCACACGGTGGGACTGACGCGTGTATACGCACGTGAACCAATGGTCTGACTCACCCTGCGTATCTCCGGTTGTCACCACGGTGGTGAAGATCCTTGCTGAGGAAAACCACACGGAGATAGGTTAAGCAGATGCAGCGTTTCCCAAAAAATCTATACACGTGTGCAGATTCGTAGGGAGGGGTGCACGTGATACTGACATACCCAGGCATGTGTAAGTGGCCAGGGCCCAGGTGAGGGTGCTGACCCGTGAGGAGTCTTTAGTTGCCCACAGACACCGCAGCTGGGCCAGCTTACTACTGGCACTGATCAACGTGCACAGGCTCTGGAGCCCCCGACCCAGAAGAGAGGGAGATCAGACTGAAGAACAACACTCGTAATGACCCTATGATGACTAACCGCACCCCAGGGTTGCCACGCTTTTCATATATAATCCGCCTTTTAAGGACACTCCTCCTGAAACTTATACTACGTAGATGGAACCGTATGGTGGAATCCAGATGTATAGAGAGACATTTGGGCAAAAACACATGAGAGATGTTCTCACCATGGCTAGGTCAATAACCCATTTTTCAATGGTGAGGAGTTTCCAGCCACCGACGAACCTGATTTGATCCAGTTAAGAAGTCAAGACACGGTCAGAATAATGTTAGTCACACCCGTGGTGGACTAACTGATTAAACATACTTCAGTTCCTGTACTTTGGTAATTGCTCGTGCAGTTAATTTGCTACTCAACTTCTACTGCTTTTACTCGAGTACGGACTGAAAGCCTTTATGAATATCGGTGTGTCATTGAAGCTGGACTTCATTCTGTACAACGATTTCCCACACCCTGATTAATTCTTACTGACCAATCCACAGTCTCCACACACAGCATCAGGCTCACGATCTGCTTTGCATTTTTGTGGCGTTCCAGTGGTGAGGTCCAGTTTAGCCTGTGCGTGCTGATGTCCGATTATCCGATAACCGCAAGCATATGGCTGCCTAGCAAAGCCATAACGTGAAAGCGATTTCATTTCCACCAACCAGATTCTCTCACAATGCAGCCAAGCAATGTATCTTTATGGGTTTTTATGGCCACAAGAAGAGCAAGCTTAGGCTAAAGCAAGGTCTGTGTGTGTGTGTATAAGGATACACTGCTGCATAGATGATGCTCTGCTTCATGTTTCCATTGTAGTGCAGAATCAGAAGCAGCAAGATGACATCTGTAAATGAGATTGAAACAAACAAACAAAAAAAAAAAAAACACACAATGACCTCCAACTGCAGGACAGTCAGAGAAGTGACATCACACTCTACTCCATAGCAAAAGTAACAAAAGGTCACAAAACTTGAATCTGTCGCATTTGTTTCATTCTCGAACAAGTTTAGGTGAACACAAGAGTTTCTATTGGGCTGCTAGAAGAGCTAGCTAAATACAACTTACTATAGCTTAATTAAAAGAATATTTACTGTTTGGTTTCATAAACTGTACAACTGTGATACATGTGCATTTTGTTTAATTTTTCGTTTAATAATGAATAAACAGCATTACAGGGAACTTTCAAGGTATGGTCTGGGCTCTTGTACAGCACACATCTCACCTTGTGCAATGAGGATGGGATACTCCAGGTATGTTGGCGGAGGGTAATCATAGTAAATCTGGTAGGAGATGAACACTATGAACCTGCAGAGGTGCGTATGAAACCACGACAGCAACGTTCAAAGGGGGTTACTCTCACACTTGTGCTTAAGTTAGGTGCACGTCTGAACCCCGAAACAGGAAGTTCTGTGGCATCTTGCTATACTTGCATACTTCCTATATTTTTTTAAATTCAAAACATATCATAACCAGTGGTGCAAAACAGGTTGAAATTATTACATTGATCAAATCGCTTTTGCATCGCCCCTTTGGTTCTTTTGCTTGCTACCCGTAGTTACATTCCCACGACGGAGTAACGATTCTTCACATCCTATCAGATTTCCTCCAGGGCCAGATTTTCATGTTCAAAATTACGGTTTGCAAGTTGCTAATAGTTAAACTTTCTTCACCTGCTCCAGGTAGCAAGTTCATACACAATATGCACCCGCTGTGGAGTTCTCGTCAGGAAAAACAAAATGTTTTCAGTAGCTACTTCTTCCCACCGCTAGTCATTCATTATTCCCGCCTGTCAGCGATTTCTTACGACCAGAATCGTACCGTTGTGCTGTCTGGCGACGCAAATGTCGGTAGGGCGGGCGGCACGGTCACACAAATCGCCTTTAACCGCCGCCCGCGACTTACCCCACTAGTTCTAAGAGGAGACCGTTCACGCTAACGCCCGCAGTGGACCTCGCGCGCATCAGCACGAGTATCTGCGGAAACTTGAGCACCATGCACGCGAAGAGCGTGCTGAAGTTGGCGAAGTGCAGCACGGAGTCGCGGTCCATCCTGAACGGATCTCCTCGAGCTTCTCGCGACCAACCTGCAGCCCTGGGGAAACGCGGAATGCGAGACGCCCTCTCGCCAGCTCGTGGACGAAGCCTGGGCAGGGAACGTGAAGCGCGCGGTGACACGGGGAAGTTTCACTTCCGCACACATCTCGCGCTGTAGCGTAACGCCCGATGCTGCGGGTTGCCAGATTTGTTTTTTCAGATAAGCCGATGACTGAAAACCGACCCATACGGTATAGATCTGGGAAGAAAGCCGAACGCAACAAAATAGAACAAAAATAACTTTTCACTTCAATGAAAACCACGCCAGAGAGAGATAAAATGTGTGTGTTCACCTATTTATTCGGTTCACCGGGTAAAACAAATACTGTTACAAGACAAAAAAGGAGATACATTTTTAAAGCAATCTTGGCAACAAGTTTTATAACAATTCCATAATAAAAAGACAAGTTTATCATTTTCATTATTATTCTTGCTGTTTCCTCACTTCATTTAGAAAAGGAAACAATAGGCGTAGGCTTGGCCTTCTTCTTCTTCTTCAGTGTACAGCTTCGCTGTCGCTGGCTACCCTGTTCAAAGAGCCACGTTCTCTCTTTATTTGCGAATGCAAACACTTGTCATTAATAAATAATACTATAAAACGTTCTGCAAATACAGAGAAACCACGACAGGGTAGATTTACAGGGGAGCGGGAAGGAGGGCGGGCGAACGTGTAGATGAAGCAAAATACCAAGAATCATACAAGTCACAAAAAAGCATATATACATCAGCGCTAGCATGATAGAGTCGTGTTTTTTTGTTTGTTTTGTAGAAAGTGGGGGTTTTGTTCACAGCGGGAGCTGGAGCACACAAGCAAAGAGTTAAGGCAGCTTTTCACCTTTCAAAAATGTTTTAACATTAAAACGTTAAAAATTGCGATTTACTCTTCTCATTTTAATCTGATCCCCTCCCCCCTCCCTCCCCAACAAACGTCTGTCTCACAAGGAGTGCTGTAAAAGTTAAGAGTCAGTCATTGCATATTTGTGGTTGTGGGTAATTCGTATCCGTCCGGTGTAGATCGACTTTATGAAATCTTGCATCCAAGACCTACTCATGTTAAGACAGTGAGTGGAAGAGGATAACGCAGCCAGGCCTGGTCACTCAGGACAGGACAGTGCAGTTTTGTGCAGGTCTGTGCATTATGAATACGCAGGTCTCTCTTGCTCAAATATCCACCATGGCATCAGAGAAGGGATAAAAGGGAACTACTCTTCTGGGTATGTTTTGCCAGGACAGCATAACTGAGTCCTGAAGAGCAGTTATAGTTATTTTGTGTGTGTGTGTGTGTGTGTGTGTGTGCTCTCAGCCTTCCTCGCAGCAGGATTATAGAGTGGCTTTCCTGCACTTTAGCCTGAATAATTTTGGCCAAAAAAAACCCGAGTGTTATTCTGCTCCCAGCAGTTGCCTGTGCAATTCTGATCTGACTGACACTTTGGCAGCTGAAAAAATCTCACTTCTGGCTCATATGCACATTTGAAATAAAGTATTGCATTGGCAGACGACAAGTGTTTGCACAAATCATAAACTTTTCATGGCTTCTCCGTAACCTCCGTTCTGTCGTGGGTGAGTTCGGCGCCCTCTTATGGAGGCAATGAACACGGTACTGTCACAGTTCCACTGGAGGACCACAGTACTGCAATTAACTTTTCCCTGCTGCCACCAGTGGCTTGTGATCAAGCAGACCCATGTTAACAAAACCAGCCGTTTTAAATCAGGCAAACCCTAAACTGCGGTGCTGTGGTGCTCCAGGAGTGGATTTGGAATATCCTGTGGCAAGCGTGTTGGCATACGTCATGCAGTTCTAGCTTCTAAGCACAACAGCACTTTTGTATGTTACAGATTTTGAGCACTTTCGTTTTCACTAATTCTTCCAATGGTCACTAAGATGGTTACAAGCTCGCTACCCTCGGAAGAATAATTTAAGTGGTTTCTAACAAAGCAACAAAAGGAGTTTATGTAACACTTTGGTCTGTTTGTTACTGGTGGTAGATTTGTGGTAACCCACAGTGCAACAAATCTTTCCTCAATGCCACCCCCCCCGCTGCATCACTTTGCACTGCTATCAAGGACACCATCGTCGGCCATGAAACACATACACACACTCACACACACTCACACAGACACATGCATTTTTTGTGCTGGTGTCATTGTCTTGTCTGTATGGACTCATAGACACTACAGCAGGGTTCGGTTTCAGAGCTATATTGGTCCGACTGAATCTACCCAACTCCAGTTACAACAGCAAGGTCACACACACACACACACACACTCAAACACACACACACACACACAAAGTGGGGCCTAAGAAACGATATTTCAGGTTCTCAGAGATTTCTGTGTTATCGGAGAGTGTTTGGGTGCCTCTGTCTTTAGGAAGGGAAACTGGCTGATTGAGAGAATCAGACACGCTCGCGCTGAAACACTTAATCCTCTTGAGACCTGGGACACGTTGCAATGCCACACAAGCTCCACAGACTCTTAATCACTGCCATTGTGCTCATGATATACAGCGTCCTAGTACGTGGATGTTTTTGCCCTGCGGCCATACCGACTTCTGGGAGAATTCACGCCTCAAACACCTGATCTTAGTTTTTTTTTTAATGATACTTTGACTAATGGAAATTACACTGCAAAAATTAACCTTTACATTGGCATTAGGATATAAGAGGCATGTAAACTGGACAGTTTGGTCGTATAAGCCTCAAGTCAATTCCAATTCAGTGTATGTTCTCATCAGTTCTACAGTAACCCCAAATTAACTTAATATGGAGAGCTGATTAATGAACTAACTAGTTAGCACTGAATCCTTTCCATCTGGGCTGGTCAATTAGGAAAAAATAGACTTTGACAGGGCCTGCTTAAAAAAAAACGCAAAAATCTTGACGGGGATACAGCTGCTGAGTTTGGATAAAAAACCTACTGTCTCATTAGCGCAGAGCCCATTGAAGACACAGTTCTAAACCAATATTGCTCAGATCCCTACCAAGATAAAATTGTGAATGTCTTTAGAAATAAGTGGGAAATTTAGGGAACACTTCTTTTAGGTTGTCCAAAGTCAGCTCTTCCATTACTGCGCACATCAGTCACGCTGCGTGAAGCAGAAACCGCATGCGTGTGGACACTGTTTGTGTTTGTGTTCTCATGTCTCGAGGATCCAATTTCTAACCCTTCGTGTCGCGGGCGTCCAGACGAGTCATCAAGTCCCCTGGCCTAGCGACCTCGCGTGCTGATGACTTCAGCAGTCGCAAAGATGTGTGGGAGTGGTTTGACTGGAAGAGGATATGAGATCAGAGAGGGAACGCACGCCCATCCCATATACAGGCTGAAACAGAATATTACAATCCATTCAGCCAACCAAGGGCACAATGTCCCACATACAGTTGTGTGCATGCGTGTGTGTGTGTTTAAAGATCCGGATATATACTAGTGAACGTGACACCAAACCCTCTTCCTGGCTGTTCTCGACAAATCCCAATAGTTGAGTTGGTTTAGGGTGCAACACGCACACACACACGCACGCACACACACACACACACACACACACTAGAGGCCAACAGCTTACATACACCAAGGCTTAGGTCATTCAAACTCATAAATTTTTTTTTTACATCTCCACACATTTAATGTAATCATACACTTCTTTGGAATTCAATTAGGATATATATTTTTCACACCATAATATGCATAACTAAGAGTTAATTTGCAATGTAATTTAGGGCAAACCACTATAGATAGTGTCTCTTAATTCTTAGATGCCACAAACAACTGCACAAATATAAACATTTTGAGACCAAATAGATGCTGCAGCATTCAGGAAGGAGGCAAGAATGAACTCCAAGGAAGGAAAGAACTTTAGACCGAAAGGTTCAACTGAACCGTAAAATATCTAAGGAACTGGTGAAGGAGTTTGGAGGCACTAGGTATCAAAGATTCTGCATGCACCAGGAGACCCGTACATGAAGACCAGAATAAAAAAGCCAGACAAAACTTTGCAGGCGATGACCAGGAAAAATCTCCCACCTTATGAAGGAGTCTTCTCAAAAAACACAAAAATCGAACTGCTCGGCCATAATGATTAGTTACGTACGGAGCAAAAAGGGCGAGGCTTTTGATCCAAAAAACACCACGCCAGTTGTGAAGCGTGGCAGGGGCCACGGCTTCCTCTCGTGGGGTGCATTCCTGGAAAACGGACTGGCGCACTTCAGAAAAGGGACGACATCAAGAAAGAGGAGGAGTCTCTTGGAATACTGAAGCAGCACTTCAAGGCATCAGCCAGAAATTTGTCACAAGTGGGTCTTCCAGCAGGACAGCGATCCTAAAAGCATTCCTCCAAAGCTGAGATGATGATGGCGACAAAAGGGAAAGACGAACCATTCAGAATCACCGTTGAAGTACTGGAGTAGCCATCACACAGCACCGACCCGATTCCCACTAAAAACCTCTGGACAGACATGAAGGAGAATGGCGAGGCAAAGAGGATCAGTTACAGCCATGCTGTTAGAAAGCAACAGGCAAATGTCCTGGCAAAGTTTTGTCAGAAGCTTAAGGACTACCCGCAGAATTTGACTCAAGTTATGGAATTAAAAGGCAATGCCAGCCGATACTGTCAAAGTTCATATAAACGTTTTTGACCCAATGAAAATCTTATATATCGTTAATAAAATTTCACAGAAATCTGCCTCTTCGCTGTGAAACTGAAACTACACCTTATGGAAATAAAATTCATACCCTAATTGACTTAACACAGGCTGCGTATAGTAACGTGAAACGTGTGGAGTCGTGACGTCTGAAAATCTTTAGCTTGGTTGCATGTAAACCTTTGGCCTCAATAGTATTCCTATATATATAATGTTGCCCAACTTACAATTCACATCCTGCGAGGGTGGGATTGTGGTAAGGACTCTGTGTGTGTGTGTGTGTGTGTGTGTGTGAGACTCCGATTTCTAGCTCACGTCCTCAGCATGTCTGCTTTTGGTGAGACAGCAGAAGCTGTATAAAAAACTCCCTCCAAAACGAGCGATGAAAGAGAAGGTGCGGCAGACGCATAACGCTTGGCGCGCGGGGGACCTTGGGTCATGCTCTCACCAGTGCGAAGAAAAGATGAGGAAATTGCATTCTTCAGTTCAGGACTCATGAGGGAAGTGACAGAAGACTGCCATATGGTGGAGAAAGAGAGCGATAAAGGGAGGGGGGAGAGAGAGATGAAGAACAGAAGTGAAAAGTGTGGGGAGATTTCAGTCAGTGGTAGTAAGAGACTAAACCAAAAATGGAACTCAGAGGAGAACATATTGAGAGAGAGAGAGAGAGAGAGAGAGAGAGAGAGAGAGAGAGAGAGAGAGTGTGTGTGTGTGTGGGGAACGGCCACCTAGAACGCAAACACTGAGCCGTTTTCTGTTTTCAGGAACTTGAGCTCTTGAGTGAATCTGAAATGATTCAACATGAGGGACTAGTCTGGTTTGACTGCACAGAGTTGTGGCGACCATTTCTGAATAACGCCTTTTACTTTGTGACACAGTGTCATGTTTTACAATGCCCCCAGTTGGTACGCACATTTTGGTGTACCCTTTAAAAAAAACAAAAAAACCCATCTTACATTTTCTTTGCAATGAGCTTGGAATACAAAATGAACCCAAGAAGCTGCAGGTTTTTGGCAAGCCATCTCCATATTGCTCTTGCTCTCTCTCTCTCTCTCTCTCTCTCACACACACACACACACACACACGCACATGCACACACAGAGGCTTGGAGCTACACTCCCTCAGTTCTCTCCTATTAAGCTGGCCAGGGCCTGCAATGTTGTCTGCTAACGTTCACCACATCTTATATTTATTTAGACAAGGAGTCAGATCTGATTTAAGATGTAGCTGATCTGTTCCTTCAACTCTAAACAGCAGTCATACCTAACAGTAACACGTCTTACTTGAACCACGTGTGTACACAGATGCGGTAAGCGCTTCAAACAGCGCCATGTCTAATCCGCAAATCCAATCATTTCAAGCCGAGAGCCGGACCTGACATGCGTGCTTCCTCATCCCTGAGCTTGGCCTGAGATGGGCTGTTCCCAGTGCTGTGATCTCTTCCGAAACGAGCCATAAACCAGCTAGTGGCGAATGGAGTCCATAGCCATCTGACCTGAGCCAGACAGAAACCAATATTATTTACAGCCGCGCTAATGGACTTTGCTGAAACATCGAAAATGTATGGTTAAGTAGCACAGATGTCAAAAACCCATTTAAGCCAACATGCTGTAGTGTTTAACCATATGAGTGACTGTTCTGAGAGTTTGATTTGACTGAACGGAATTTCTGAGAGATTTGTACTTGGTAGGGCTATCCTAATGTAGTTTGCTCGAACTGAAAACCTTAGTGTTGGTGGACAAAGTACAGCACATCTCATGTGGACAGCATGAAACGATGACCGGAGTGTGCATTTGACATTAACACCAGTGGGTTCGGATAGGAGGCGGGGACTAAAGGTTCCCTCTAGCCAAAGGCGGCCGAGCAGTCGGTCATTTTGACAGTGCCGGAGTTGGAGTGATACCATGCAGCGTGTCCACCCTGTCGTTCCAGTGCCCGTAAGAGCAAGTGAATTTTCCACTGCGTATCCTTCTGTTCCGGCACCCCCAGAATTGGTAGGGAACCCACAAACAGTCCATAAATACGGCCCTCCATTAGGGCCGTGGTCCTCACTTTTTATTTTTCTTCTGCGTGAGATTTGTTTCAGCAGAGTCTCAAGTTCCCCTGTCACCCTCCTGTCTCTTTTTCTGGTTATTTCAGACCATCTGGGAGACGTCCTGTCCCTCGTATTTTCTCGAGTTTTCTGCGGCCAGAAAGCACGTGAAGGAGGATTTCTGGGTGTCTTGCCGGTGCCGCCAAAGAAAACAGATAGAAGAAGAAAAAAGAGGCATGGAGAAGAAACAGAAAATAGAAAACGGAAAGACGGCGGGAAAAAGCCAGAGACTTGACCATAAGCAACGTTCTTTTGTTACTTTCTTGGCACTGTCAGTATAAAGGGCTTGTGGGTATGTGAGACTGCCGTGTTCCAGGGGTCTGCCTGAGAACACACATAGAGGCACGAACAATTCAGGCCTCCCATAGTCAAAACTAGACCTGCTTGAACAATGACACACACACACACACACACACACACACACACACACACACACACACACACACAAAGAGAAAAAAAGAGGCTAAACTTATCCTGTCTGTTTTTCATGGGCACAGCTGAATGGCAGATCTTTTCACTGATTGGGTACTGTGAGGGCATGTTCAGGAACCAGTCACGTCTGTCATTTGTGGGCATGTTTGACTGGCAGTCCAGTGGACCTCTCATGATTGATGTTTGGCCTGAGGCCCACATTTTTGTCCCCGTCACAGCTCTTTATGTACATTGCAGTCCTCAGCACTGTAGTGCTGCACCATCCCTGTAGGGGGAGCCATCTCCCTGTGGACATGAAGACAACAAATCAGGCTGGGAACCTAAAAGGGACGTGACCGGCAGAGAAAACCCCACCGCTAACGAAGAGGCTGAGAGAGAGTCGGAAAAGGACCAGAGTTCAAAGGTCAGAGGTCGCAGCTGATCCAGATTCTGTCCCACGGAGGAATTTGCGGGGTCTGTTGGCGCTGAGACAAGCTTAGCGGAAACTGCAGTCATTCATATGACCGGTGCAAGTGTGGATGTGTGAATGTGTTTTGTGTGTGTGTGTGTGTGTGTGTGTGTGTGTGTGTGTGTGGGTGGGTGTCTTTTACGGATATTTATGGGTGTTGAGGGACTGTTTGACACGTTGACTAATGGGCTTCTGGAGCTATGGTGGACTCATTGTATCGGCTGCGGTCCTGTGCTGCTCGTCCCTTTGGTGAGATGTAAGCATCTGTCGAGGGTGGTGGGGGCTATAGGAAGAGAAAGACATTCAGACATGCCATAAATCACTTAAGAGAGATGTTTACACTGCCAATGCACTAATAACTCTAGCTAATGACACTGGCACAGTCTGGAGGCAAAAGCCACAGCGCTTGTTTAATTTTAAACTTATCCGACATTCCACATTTACCGACTCCATTATTATATCTACTAAATGTCGTCGCTTATCCTGACAACAACGTTACTGACCTGTGGGTTTCCCTCTGCCTGTCGTTCTCCCTCTCCCGCCCTTCACTTGTTCTGGTTGCGGATCCGCAAGCACCTCCTCTTCAGCGGGGGCTCCAGCTCCGCCCCGCCCCCCGCCGTCAGGGGAGGGGCCAGGC
>NC_137508.1:21850000-21857500 GCF_041902795.1 Electrophorus electricus | reverse complement strand
ATGTTCTCCTGTGGGGTTAACGGTGGCCATCAAATGTGTCAGTCAGTCACTCTGTGTGTGTGTCTGGGCCTGTGTGTGTGTGTGTGTGTGTGTTCTTTTGGCTCATAGCTATGAAATAATCACCTTTCATAGCGAGTCACAACGCCATGGCAACAAGACCCATGGGAGCATGAGCTCGATCGTTGACAGCTAACAGACACACACACACACACACACACACACACACGCACGCACGCAGCTACCTATACCCATTACAGAGGCAGCTGTGAATTGTGAACGCAGCTTAATGTTTTATAAGCATCGGTTATAATTATGCGGATATATACGTGTGCGTAGGTGGTGTGTGTGTGTGTGTGTGTGTGTGCGTGTGTGGAGGTGGTGGTGAGGGTGAGGAAATTAGTCAAAGTAATTACTTATATGGTTCCTTATTTGGCCAAGTAATTTCTCCGAATTGAGCCTTGACGACTTCTCTGGCGGCTCGGGGCAGATGACGGGCCGGCTGGCAGAGGAGAGGCAATATGGATGTGTAAACGTGAGGACCGGACGGGAGGGTGGGGTCGAGGTGGCGGAGACGCGGAGTGCACGAGTGCTCATGGACGTGAGGGTTCTTTTGAAGTGCAGATCTCCGCGGTGATCAGAGCTGTTCCCTGTGCCCGCGTGCTTGGCCTGGCCGACCCAACATATGGCCGCTGAGCGTGTTTGTTTCTCTCCTCGTTCGGCGCTTTCTGGCAGAGTCGTGTTTCGCTCATGTTTTATTCCATTTGTGTATGCAGGCATGTGGGGGTCTGTGTGGGTGTGTGTGTGTGTGTGTGTGTGTGAGATGGTGCATGGAGAGAAAGCACACGTAAAACACAATGCCAAGCCAAAGCTGTCTGTCTCACTACCTGTCGGCAGGCTCTCCTGTCTATCCAAGGCTCTCTGGCCCATCTGGTTTGGAGCTGGTTTACGGAGTGACACTCAAAGAAATAGACAGCTCTGAAAGTAAGCAGGACACTTCTGTTCCGCTTCTCTCTCTCTCTCTCTCTCTCTCTCTCTCTCTCTCTGGACTTCTTTTCTCTCCTGTCTTTATCTCCCTTTTTCTTTTGCACTTTTCTGATGTTCATTACTTTATATACATACATCTTCTTGCTTTGTCCTCCACCCACACCTTGAATTTATTACCCTTTAAGCTACTAAATCAAAATCACGAAGGCAGCTGCACAGATGAGTCATATTGGGTTCAAAGCTAATTAGCAGTAAGCGTCCTACAAAAAAGACAAGCCCCCCCTCCCCCCAAAAAAGTGTATAAACTGCACATAAAAGTGCAGTATTAATGTGTTTATAGGGACCATCTCAAAAAGCATAATAGTGTACACCAAACATGGGACTGTTGTCACAGTCAACAGTCGGTGGCACCGTATGTATCTATAGTATTGGAGATATAGCATGTGGTATAGTATCTGTGGTATAGTATCGGTGGTATAGTATCTGTGGTTATAGTATTGTGGTTATAGTATTGTGGTTATAGTATTGGCGGTATAGTATCTGTGGTTATAGTATTGTGGTTATAGTATTGTGGTTATAGTATCGGCGGTATAGTATTGGTGGTATAGTATTGTGGTTATAATATCGGTGGTATAGTATTGTGGTTATAGTATTGTGGTTATAGTATCTGTGGTATAGTATTGTGGTTATAGTATTGTGGTTATAGTATCGGTGGTATAGTATCAGTGGTATAGTATTGTGGTTATAGTATTGTGGTTATAGTATCGGCGGTATAGTATTGTGGTTATAGTATCGGTGGTATAGTATTGTGGTTACAGTATTGGCGGTATAGTATTGGTGGTATAGTATTGTGGTTATAGTATCGGTGGTATAGTATTGTGGTTATAGTATTGGCGGTATAGTATCGGTGGTATAGTATTGTGGTTATAGTATTGGCGGTATAGTATTGGTGGTATAGTATTGTGGTTATAGTATCGGTGGTATAGTATCGGTGGTATAGTGGTTATGAGTACTAGGTAGCCAATGCACAGCGGCCAGAACAATTACAAAAGGCTACCATTACTACACGAAAAATCAACTCAAACCCAATTCAGCATGTCAGCCATGCTCAGTGCAGGCTTCACGCACCTGGAGCTCATGGCTGTTGTTCATAAAAAGCTCGTGTTGATGCGGAAGGCACGACAACACCCGAGTCAGTGCAAGGAGCATGCAAGCTGGAGCAACGATGACACGGAATGACACGGAATACCACCGAATGCCACCGATCATGGGCACATTTGTAGGACGCCAAAGTACGGCTTCCTTCCGCACAGCCTGTGCTGCAGTTAAGCATGGTGGTGGAGCAGTAGTGAGATGGGCAGCCATCTTGGGGCCGTCGTTTGGTCTGATTATAGCTTTGTATGGTTGCATAACACCCAAGGATAATAAAGGCCATTTTACTCGACAAGGTGTGCCGTCGGGTGCAAACGCTGCTCCAGGGTTCCAAGACGACAATGCCACCGTGCACGCTCCTAAGAAAAAATCTAACTGTCATTTCATTAACTCCAAGGTGGAGTCAAATCCCTCCTCTGGTTTCCCAAGCCTGAGCGAGAGCCAAGTAGGTTCCCACCTCCTCCATCGCTCAAAGACCCAGAGACTTCCATTCTTGAAGAGGGATCCAATATCCCATTACACACAGTTCAGGATCTGCCTTTCAAGAAAGACTTGAGCTAAAACAGCCTATACATACAACACCACCATATATTCTATTTCAGAGTTCACAGGTCATTAAAGGTCATTTGTGTCACATAGAAATCACTTGTAGGATATCAGCAAAGCTTCAAACAAATAGGTATCTGATTCGATGTGTTTCTGAAGAGACACGTGTCAGATTTGGACAGAATGTGAAGGTATAGATCGCAAAGGCAGTGTTTTGTGTTTAGCGCTCTATATAAGTTTACGTGTGTGTGTGTGTGTGTGTGAGAGAGAGAGAAAGAGAGAGAGAGAGAGAGAGAGAGAGAGAGAGAGAGAGAGACAGACGTAAAGAGAGGGTTCCCTGACAGAGGTTTAGCACACATCCTTGTGGGATGGCACTCCAACAAACACACACATATGGTGGTGTGTGCAATACAATATGCACATGCAATAATGCAGTACAAAGTAGCTATATACAGACAGAACCTGGAAAACTGGAAAAACACCAGAACTCCTATTGATTCATAAATCGCTTATCCTGTAGCTCTACGTGGGTTCTTTCGAGAGCCTCTGACCTCTTTTGCCTGTGCCAAGCCTAGGGTGGTCCTCAACTCTAAGCTAACGGACTGGTCAGAAGCACGTGGACCTTCACTAGCATGGCGCTCTTCACATCCAGTGGCCTTGTCCGGTACAGTCTGGGCTTCCCGAGTCACCTGCAAGCCCCTCATGTCATGAGGTCGGCACGCTGAATGAGTCTGTGGTTTTACGCATGTACCTAAGGTGCGTGTGTGTGTGTGTGAGCACGTGTCTGTCATTGGGACAGTAGATATGGCTGGAGTTTGTGTGTTTGTGAATATGTGTGTGTCTGTTGCAGAGATTTCTTGGTCGGGACAGTAGATAGGGATGTAATGTGTGTGTGTGTGGGGGGGGGGGGGGGGGGTAACAGGATCCTTTCTCTCCCTTGGCTCTGGCTGCCGTTTCAGGTTTCACAAACGAAGCAGCTGCAGGTATTTACCGCTGAGATGCCAGGCTGCTGCCACGGCAACCAACTACCCCCCCCCCCATGACATCTCTCGTTTCAGACCCACTGACTGGTGCGCACACACGACAGACGGAAAAAAAAAAGAAAAAAAAACGCTTAGTGTCGCAACCGACCTTGCGGTGTGTATAAAAAATAAAAAATACCAGAGAAACAGAAAAGGGAAAAAGAGTGAGAGGTAGAGACACTGTCAAGAACTGTTACTTTTAAAACAGATTACAGAATACATGCCCTTAAATGTAAATGCTAGCATATTCCAGTAGAGTACTCAGCGAGTAATCTATTTTTAACATTTTGGATTACTTCAACATTGTCTTGGAAGTATTTAAAATTTGTTACTTGAATTGCATCACTTTTAATGGAATGTATACAGTAGGTTAGAATCTGCAGTGAAACATTTTAAAAGTAACCTTCCCAGCAACGAAGAGAGAGAGAGAGTGAGAGAGAGAGAGAAAGGGAGAGGTGAAGGAGAGAGAGAGAGAGAGAGAGAGAGAGAGAGATGGAGAGAGAGATGGAGAGAGAGTTGGGGGGGGTGTGCAAAGGGTATCGCTTACCCGAGTTTCTCTCACATAAATGTTCAGCAGGATATGAAGAAGACAGTGAAAGCAAACAGACTGTGTGTGTGTGTGTGTGTGTGTGTGTGTGTGTGTGTGTGTGTGTGTGTGAATATGTGTTTGAGTGAGATTGAGGGGGCACGTGTCTGTCTCACTTTCTCAACCCAGAAAACACTACAACAGCAACATGGGGAGCACATACGAATGCAGTAAGCCTGCCGCCTGTCACGCTGAATGTGCGTATATGTGTGTCTGTGTGCGTGCGTGTGTGTGTGTGTGTGTGTCTGTGTGTGTGTTTGAACTTGTTTGCAGGCCTGTATATTTGTGCATGTTTTGGGGTTAACAGGTGTTGGGCAGCTGCAGAATAGCCATGCCCCTGCTCTGAACACGCCCCATATCAGTGGCTCCGCCCGCCTACCGCTCCTGGGCTAAGCCACGCCCCACCTGTGTGGAGAGTGGCCCGTAGCCATTGGTTTTTTTTTTTCTCGTAAGGGATCGATTTTTAACCCCCAAAACACATTCAGCCTGCAGTGCTGCTATTAGGTGGAGTGAGAGCTCTTCTTCCTGTGGCCTTCTCATATTGGTCTTTAAACAAACTATTAATCAGTAGATGCATTCCTCGCGCTCTCACTTTCAGTATTTCAGCACTCAATCACCCATCTCTCTCTCTCTCTCTGTCTCTCCCCCCCCCCCCCCGTCTTTTTTATAAGAGCAGGTGGCATGGAGGATTTGGGTGGGTATTGGATGACTGTGGAATGCTTTTGGAGCCTGATACCACAGTTCTCCTCTGCGCTGCCGTCACACGGGGCTGTCAGCACCTGGGGCCTTTCTGTGGGCGTTCACAAAACACCGGGTCACTCCCAAGAGGTGTGGACAGCGACCGGAGCCCTCCCGAATATATCGAAACTCCTCGGCCTGCTGGGTTTGGGTCATTTGTTAGCAGAGAGATCGGAGGGTTCGAGATTAATAATGAAGTTGTACAGTGTCTCAAGGAAGCCATATAACTCTCAAGCTCCCACCTGGTAACAGAGCAGCTAATTCCTTAAATCCTATTGGCCGATCAAGCAAACGCAAAAATTTGCTGCAGTTTGATTGGTTCTAGAACAATGGTTTCAAACTCGAGGTCCGCAACCCAAATAAGACACAATGCTCCACGCGCCTGCACGAGCTTACGAAAATAACACTGATCCGGCCCATAGTACACTCCCAGACAGCATTTTCACATTAGCCTGGTATTAGCGTGATGCAACGGCTGTCTCCAAATCCCAAAATGCATCACCAGTTCCATTGTGCATTGTGCACCTGCAGTGCTCTCGATAAAAGGAAATTGGATGGAGAGGAACAATGTTTTTGGGAGAGGTCGGAGACTAGGCCGTTTATTCCAAATAGGGATTTAGATGACGGAACGCAGGGTGGGGGGTGTGATACTGTTGACTCCAGCAGGAGTTCAGACCTTGTTTTTTATATGTTTTGAAGCAGAGAAAGAGTGCTACAGTAGGGCAGTGGAAGCTCAGTGGTTACGGTAGTTGACTCGCAGTTGGAGCGTTGCTGGTTTGAGCCCCACCACTGCCAAGATGCTACTGCTGGGTGCCTGAGCAAGACCCTTAATCCTCAAGCTGCTTTGGATAAAAGTGTCAGGTAAATGTAAAGAACCTCCAAACACAGGGCCTCATGCAAGAATGAGTCCAAAACAGGAAGTGTGCGTGCGTGTGTGAGACGTACAACTGCCGCTGTGCAAAATCTCCTCTGTGTAAGTCGTACCACAAATGGATGAAAGTTATCATGAATGGATTCTCAGGTCACTTTTTACACAACATATGTACACTCAGCACAAGTCCAAAACAGGGAAGGTTGAGGGTCACAGGCAGTGCTAATTATGAGATATATGTTTGTATGAGAAGCTACATCAATGATTCTGTTAAATGGGGAAACGTGTGTATGTGTGTAGTGGGAGGTGTGAGGGAGAGTGAGTCACGTAGTGTATATGTTTGGACACGTGACCATGCAGGCGCGCGCACACACACAGTGCGCAACAGTGCATGTGCGCCCATGTGGATGCTCGTGCACGTGCCTGCGTGCGCGTGCGTGCGAGGGCGCGCGCAGGCACCTGCGTGAGTGTCCGTGAGATAGAGGGTCGCTAGGAGACAGTGAACAGCTCTAAATGAGAGAGGTTTCTGACACACACAGGTAGAGAGGGAGGACGTTAAACACAGCATACTTACATTGCAACTGCTTACATATCCCAGCTTGGGTGTAAGAGAGAAAGCACACAGTCAGTACCCCACTCTTACCCCAACGTGAGGCTGAAAACGTGAGGTGGAAAAAACGTGAGGCCGAAAGGAGTGAGGTCATGCCATGCCGACTTCAGCCTCTCTGCCTCGGCAAAAGCATCTCAAACATCGCCTGAAGGTGATGATGATGATGACGATGACGACGCGATGTGCATTTTGTAAAAGGCAGATCGCGCGCTCACACGGAGCTTCGGATTTTAAATCATGACTTTTTTGGTGTGAAGTAACGAATAACTGTAATAAGGGAAGTGAGGCTCTCTAGAGAGCCTCAGTGCACCGTTTTGGGGGGTAAGGGCTGATTCTGGAACAGCTCCCTCTGTCTCGAGTCATTGCTCCTAAAGGTATCGCACTGATCCTGGATAAGTGCCTCGGGATGCTTCAAGCCTCGAAAAGGTTGGCGACACTGAGCATGTGTAGGAGGGTTAGAGCAGAGAGGAAGCGACGTCGCCGACGCGAGGCAGCCTGGGGCGGGGGCGGGGAGGAGGGCGGGGTTATGGAAGCAGAGTGGGCGGGGCCGAGCGAGGCGGATACCTTGTTGCGCTTGAAGTAGGCGCGACGGCAGGCGGCGAAGCACTTTTCACTGCAGAAGCTCTTCAGCTCAGAGCCCATGCTGAGGGAGTAGCGCTTCACGCCCACCTTCTGACACCAGGCGCACATAATCTGAACATTGGCCATGTCCTCCTCTGGGAAAAAAGAGAGAAAGGAAGAGTGAGGGGAGGGGTGATGGAAACAGAGAGAGAGAGAGAGAGAGAGAGAGAGAAATAAACACTGTGACCTATGAGATTTCTCCTTTCTCACAAAGAAAACAATGTTTCCACCTCCTGTGTCAGAGATCATATACACTACTGTAAAATTAAATGTGTGGCATAAAACTGGAACATATGTTTCACATGGAAATCCTATTAACACACACGACACGTCCATATCAAAATCATCTTTGTATAGTATGAGATCTTTA
>NC_137508.1:21592500-21847500 GCF_041902795.1 Electrophorus electricus | reverse complement strand
GTGTGTGTGTGCATGTGTGGGATCCCATTAGGCCACCTCTCCTTACACCTTTTGATCAGTTTGTTGACTGCTTTCTTCTTCTCTTCCTATTTCTCTTTCTCTCTTCCTCTCTCTTTCACTCTTTCCCTCTAACCCCCACTCTTACTCTCTTGCTTCTTCTCTCTCTCCCTACCGCTCTACTTTCTTCCATTTCTCTCTCTCTCTCACTCCCTCTCTCATTTAAACGATCCAGAGTGAGTGTGGTTTTGGACAGGGGACTAATTCATAATTATGTTAAATCTCTCCCCACAAGCGAAGCCATAACTCTTGAGCTCCCAGCATGCATCTTGGAGACCTCACAGGCAAAGCGATTGGGTAGTGTGCACATTCTGATAGCTCCGTGTTTGAATTACGATCAACTGGGCAAAGGTGCACAAAAACTCCTCTTGTGCCTGACACTCTACAGAATATAATCTCAACACTTATGTAATCCTAAAGCTGCTGTTCTTCATTCACACAACTGTTGGACCAGTCTCGGGTTAGCTGTCTAAGCTCCAGCCAACAACACGTATCCTGGGTGTTCTTTTGGCGCTTTGCTCCTTCGGTGGAGTTACAGCGGCCCAGGCAAGCCGTCTCTCAGGGCCGGACCCCTGCGTGCACGCGAGGGGTTAAGTAGCGACTCGAAAGGCCGAGCGAAAGTGGAGGAGCGGAGCGGAGTGGCTCGGCACTTTCTGAGGGAGTATTTATTAAGCTCAGTTGTGACTGCAGTAGTTGTGTTCGCCTTCCTCGGCCGAGGGGGGAGTGCAGCCGCAGCAGCGGTGCAAGGGCGGGGCTTCCAGTAATTATGCCGCGTGTAGCATCTCAGGTGGCGGCAGGCGATGGCGCACATACCTGCACTTCAAATGGGTTGCTGTGAGAGGCTGCAGCAGGTCATGCATTATTCATGAGGGCCAGAGCACCACGGGGGCGGAGTTTGGGGGCAGGGAAGGAGGGGGGGCACTGGCCAATGTTGCCATGGTAGTTAGCAAGTCTGCACCATCTGTTTCTTACTCTGAGTGCATCCTCGCACAAACATGCATACGGACACACAAAGCACACACACACACACACATCTGCTCAAATGGGCACACATGACACAGAAACAACTATATAGGTGCAAAAACAGGCTATCACTTGAGCGACACACACACAAAAATACACACACACAGACACACACACACACACACTGACACACACACATATACACACACACACACACACACACACGCATCAGATATAAAGCATCATCACTTTTGGTTAATGCATATGCAAGTGACTGGTGACGGGGTCTCACTCTGGCTAAATAGCCATTGACGAGTGGCTGACAGAGAGGGCGGAGCTTCATGACTCCTGACAAAACAGAAGAGGGAGGGGCCTGTGTCCCAGACTCCGTACAGCGCAACTTTCCCATGTAGCTCCCACACATGGGCCTTCCTTAGTCTCACAGCTGCATCTCACGTCTACATCTCTCACTTGTGACACACCTGAGTCTCACATCTGTGTCTCACATCGACGTCTCACACCTGCATCTCACTCTTGAGTCTCACATTAGGCTCTCACTCCAGGCCTCACACCTGTGTCTCACCTGTGTCTCACACCTGAGTGGCAGGCATGCCAAAGTGGCACTCAACCAGTGTCTCTTACTGAGTGTGCATGTGCACCGTGATGTGTACTGGATAAATTAGCCAGAAGGAGAAATAATTCGAGTCTTGACATAAATTTTAAGAAGATTATTAAAGAGAAGCTTCTATGCACAAATAAAACTAACTCATCCATGCATACAAAAATGTTAATAAGGATATTAGTTAAATGATCATGTAGTAATGCCAAGAGGAACCAATGATTACATTTTTGGCTGTTTGCTTCTGTGTGTAATTGCCTGCATTTTAATTCAATAAACAGCTATTCTACAGCTGCTAACCTATGATTCAATCATTAGTGGTTGGAAGTTTTGTGGCCTGTTGCTCATGAAAGATGGGTGTGACTCCGTTAAGCTCTTACCTGCTGGTGGCTTGATGAGTGGGGGTGGGATCAGGGGTACTATGATTGGCAGGCCCCCGTGCTCCTTGGCGACTGTCGTTGAGGAGGAGGAAGGGTTGCCGGCTTGATCCGTGGCCAGACCGTTCCGCGCCAAGGGGATGGCGTGCGGCGGGGATCGGCTGTTCTCGGCTGTGGAGGCTTTCGGTAAGGAGTTTTCTGGAAGGAAGGAGAGAATGGGAATGCCGATTACTCGGCGGGGTCCAGAGCTGCGCGGCTGAAGCTCACCATGTTCCGTGCTATGATTCCCAGGCTTTCCATTACTGGGCCTTCCGTTACAGCCTGAGGCCCCTCATTATAGCCGGGGGTCCCTCATTAGAGCCTGGGGGCCCCTCATTTCTATTTGCTGGGGTCAAATATTAACCTCCAAAATGTTACGTCAATACTGGCACGGAGCTTTACCATGCAACAGCTCATACCATGCAACAGCTCACCACACAAATGTGACACAATGGGATATCATCTTTCATGGGTTATTCAGCACATTTTTAACAGTCACAAAAAAATCCTTGTGGTTAAAATGGAATAATTTCTGAATTAACAAATGCAGTGTTGAATTAAATACAGTGTTGTGTCCAGCTGGAAACACTATTAATTGATTACTGTGGTTTTTAGGTTTTTTTCCCCCTCTATATTGAACAATGCATCATATACAGGAAACTGAATCTGCTTCAATTCAACCTGCTAATTCTACTGTACACAGCTGTGGTCTATGTATAGCTTACTTTTTGGAGTCCAAAACACACACCACCAAATCCAGTGGTGAAACAAACATTATTGTAACTCACCATTAGCTACAGTACACTACATATGCATATACGCCCCAAAAGCCGCCGGTGCGCGCGCGTACACACACACACACACACACACACACACACACACACACACACACATTCAACACCTGCAGCCCGTGAGACGACATCAGCGGAAACATCCCAACACGATATGGGCAGATTCCCCAAAACTCATTTATCATTCAAACTGTGCATAAGAACGAACAGGGATTAATTCTAAATGAGTTAATTAACTTTGATTGTCTCGCCCCTAATCTCCCCACTTCCAGCCTCGTCAGACAACAATAACGGAATATCGTAATCTGGAGTCGCGGATTTGTGCAACGGTGGAACGTAATTACGAGGCCACTCTCCGGGCAGGAGCCCGACGCGTTAGCGGGACGTCGTGGAGTGGCACTCTTTAAATGCAAAACAACTCCTCTTTCTGTGGGAGCGGCGGATAGGGGGGCTCCGGCGTGCTGGCGTTTGGGGGCGGATTATCTTCCTCATTGTGCCCGACCTCTACGGGATGCTGTAGATGGCTGACAACTTAAGTCGCTAATGCGCTAAATGGGGGCATCTCGCAAAACGGTGGCTTAAGACCGGGGATAAGCGCCGAAGGCTCTCACGGCAGGACAATGCGGGCAGCTCTGGAACTGAACGCAGTAATCGGTCGCATCCTGCCCGCGTTATAGACGTTCGGCCAGCTGTGGTTTCCCGTCACAGGCGTCTCTGGTCTTAATATGAAGTTCTAGCATATTTCGACTCATGCGGCAGAACTGGGTAGAAGCTTTTCTTTAATGCGGCGCAGGTTTAAAATTGAATCCTCAAACAACGTACTTATGTGTGGAAACCTCATCCACAAATAGAGACGCTTTAAAAGCAGCTGTCCAAGTACTGCGTTAATGAGTTGGGTTTTTTTAAATCCCACTCCACAGTTATGCCTAACTGGTCAAGTTTTATTTCAGTACGTGTTTAGTCTGTGTCAGGGCGATTTTGTGTGCTGCCATACTTAGGCGACGACCCACCTTTGAGAACGGAAATGTGCTGGCGGACCTCCGCGTCGGGATAGTTGCGTATCTCGATGTCGTCCGAGTCGCGCAGCTCCACCTTGTCGTATCCGTACCAGCCGAGCAACTCGTTCATCGTGGTCTCCGCGAAGCTCTGCGGGACAGGAACGAACACTAGCAGGACCTTCTGACGAGCGCACCAAACACCTCTACCCATTATGTCTGGTGTGCCGTGGTAATAGCCCGTTCCCGTCGGATGTGATCCCGCAGTAAGATGCTTTGGAATGATAAATAACACACAAAAACACCGGCAGCCAGGCATGCTGGCTTACGTGCAGATACACACAGATCTGTTCTTTTACGTGTTCACAAATCCCCGCTGGAAAGAAATGTGTTTTCTGTCTAATTTTATAAATCTCAATCACCACCAACGGCACAGCGCTTCCTAACAGCTGTGCGTTATATCTGTGTAATTAATCTGTTGTTACAAAAGCCTTGTGTTCATGAACTTTTCACCAATGGAACCCATTAGCACAAAGCTCTCAATCAAGTCCACCACATTATTTCTTTTGTTTACTTTTTCAGGATCTTATGGGGTCGGGGTTCAATATTAAGTCAAGCACAACTACATGATGCACAAACCGGAGCACTGAAACACAGCAATTAAAACGAAAGGGTCTATATATATTCATATTTAATTCAGACGTTAACCCCTTACACACCAAGAACACAAAGTTGGGTCCACTCTTATTTCTCACTCTTTTAACCCCTTATAACCCGGATCAGTTTCAGTGTAGTTAATGACTAATCTGCAGCCATTTGCTGAATAAAGTCCCTTAGGATAAATAAGAGGCTGAAGAGACTAACGTCAAAAAAATGTAGCAGTAGTTTATGAAGCGGAACACATTTAGGCTGTATATAGATCTGTGTGAGGTAATCGAGATGACCGGGTGGAGTCCGCAGCTAAACACAGCCTCGTCCGCCCTGCGGCTGGGACCCCCAAATGCACAAGATCCTTGTGCAGACCCCCATCTCACTGGTCCAACAGCGTGACCAAGCACGGCGTCATGCGGGGCGCAGATCACAGGCCTGACGTACAGTGAGGCAACGCAGTGCCCTTAAATAAGAACCTTAGCATAGCATATATTTATCATACATTTTAGTTCCCTTAGAAACCCACCTAACAAGCCTTGCATTATTTTTCTTTCATGCAAGCCCATCAGTTTTCTTGTACTGGGTGCTTCGTGAAACACACTGTTTTATATGTAACAGAAACATCTATAGATCCATAGATGGGGAAGACGTGCATTCTTCCTCTCTTTTGTGTCAATTTTTTTTGTTGTTATTTATTGCAGACAGTGTCACTCAGTTTATTCACTCGACCAAACTAAGGAGGCTCTCACCATCACGTAGGGCAAGTTGCCATGGAGATCGCCTGCCTGCCCCGCCCCTGGGAGGGGCCTCTCGGCCCGGACCTGATGAGACACGAGTCAACAGCTGTCAGTCAAATGTACAAAGGTGTCAATCAATCACTGCTTCAAACAAAGGTGTTTCACACCATCATGGTGGACAAAAAGCAAGTTCGGTTTGCTATCTTAAACCACGCTGACGCCCGTAACATTTCACGGCAGTAAATAGCTTCAGAGTAAAGTCGGTTTGCCTCCAGAGCAGGCTGGGGCACTAAACGTACAAAGCAAATCTTTTCCGCATCCTCCGTCATCCTTAAGCCTGTCAGCTTTTCTTTTCTGTGATAAGTGACGGCACGCCCCTTCCCTTGCACTGCCCCTCATCCACCACTAGGTGTCTCTAATGCTGGTGATCTAGTGACGGGACAGTGCGTTTGGGGACCAAGTTCAAAAGGTCACTTACAGCAGTTCTCACTCTGTCCACACCAGGCCATGTGCTGACAGGCAAGCCACTTGGTCTACGTCAATACTGTGCCTTTATGTAGCTTATTTCGCTAAAGAAAACCTCAAAAATAAAGAAATGCCCACTAATTGTAGAATATCCAATCAGTTGTTTAGCAGTGGCGGTAGTATTGAAAAATACCAAGCTAAGCCTACGGTGATCATGTGGGGTCACGTCATTCCCGAGGGGGTTAAAGGTAAAGTCAGGTCATGGTTACTGGGAAGCTGGATGCATGTAACACAGGTTTTCCGTCTATGGGCATTACACTGTCTCTGCGATTCAGCGGGACTTTACAGAGGATTTCATCACCCAATTAGAGCTCAGTGTTTAGCCCTAAATTACATACTGATAAATCAAACTCCAGCTCCAGCTCCAAGTAGGTCTAATATGACTGTAATAATCAGAATAATACATTCTCCAGGTTTCTCTCGATCTCTTTCTCTATCGCTCGCTCTCTCCTTCTATGCTGATGGCCCATCTGAAAACCTGCCACTTCCAGAGTGGTACAGAGATAGTAAGTGATACTCTTGATGGCAGCTCATGAAAGGGGAGAGCTGGAATGGGAGGGAATGAGCAAGCGAGAGACAGAGAGAGAGAGAAGGGGGATACTTTCACTATAAGGCACTTTGGGAATACAACATATCTGAGCTCATACCACGCCAGAAGCAGTTGGAAATTGCTGTGCTAAGCCTACACTACTGACATGACCATTGCCCTGCCTCCAATCTTCACTTAGCCATGCCTCCTGTGACACGGTGGAGTGTGTGAGCGACTTTTGCAACCGTCACAGCGGGTCTCTCGTGTCTCCGATTCAGAATAGGATAGTGCCGGAACATCAGCCATGGAGTGCCAGTGCTCCCTCTCTGGTGCTGTCACAGTACACCCCCCCCCCCCCTCCACCCATAGGACTGTCGCTCCTACCTGCTAGAGACGGGGGACAGGAGCGAGAGAAATGTGTTTGGAGTTGCTCCTGCTGAGACGCCCAATCTTGGTAAAGAAAGCCTTTTTTAAGCTAGAAAACAAGTCAGGATCACCCACTTTGAGGAGCCACAAATCTCTTTCCCTCACCTACTCTCTCACTCTTTCTCTGATCCCTGAGTGCACTGGTTGTATTGGGACAAGGAAAAGGACACCATGTGAGCAGAAACCGGAGTAGGTCACTGTACACCATGATAAAATTCCCAACCCACCCTGCGAAGTTTCCCTTCTGACCCACGCCCCTCTCTCGCTCCCCCTCTCTCGCCCTCTCTCTCACATGTGCACTTTTTTTCTATAGTTCTCTTCTTTATAATCTTAACTTCTGTCTTCCCCCTTTCTCTAATATACCCCCCCTCCCCCCTCTCTTTCCCCACAGTACACTCTGCTTTCATTTCCCAATACCTTCCTTGATATCCGATCCCTCCTGCAAGCTCAGGTTTCAGTTTTTACAGCTTAGGCAGCCTTTCGCTGTATACATTCCTCTCTCCCTTGCTCCTAACCTACGCTTATTTTACCATGCTGCACATGAAAGCAGACACAGATGAAGGCAACACTGTTAAACTGCCCTCTCTCTCTCTCTCTCTCTTTTTCCTCTCTCTCTCCCTCCCTCCTGCTTCCTCTCTCTCTCTTTCACTGTGTTAGGCATGATCTTTCACAAGGCCACATTGTGAGTAGTCTCTCTCTCACTCTCTTTTTACCTCACTCTGACACACTTCTCCCTCATTGCGTTGGGCGTTCGGCAAGCAAAAGAAGAAATAAAAGAAATATATTAGCAAAGTTGCTGGCTGTGTGTGTGTGTGTGTGTGTGTATGAGTGTGTGTGTGTGTGTGTATGAGCGCTGGTCTGTGTGTGTGCGTGTGTGTGTGCGTGCGTGCGTGTGTATGAGCGTGTGTATGTGTGTGAGTGTATGAGCGCTGGTCTGTGTGTGTGTGTGTGTGCGCGTGTGTGTGCGTGTGTGTGTGCATGTGTGTGTGTATGAGCGTGTGTATGTGTGTGTGTGTGTGTATGAGCGCTGGTCTGTGTGTGTGTGTGTGTGTGTGTGTGTGTATGAGCGCTGGTCTGTGTGTATGTCTGTGTGTGTGTGTATGTGTGTGTGCATGTATATGAGTGCCGGTCTGTGTGTGTGTGTGTGTGTGTGTGTATGAGCGCAGGTCTGTGTGTGTGCGTGTGTGTGCCTTCACTGGCCTCTGTGTGTGTGCGCGCGCGTGTGAGAGACTGGAAATCTGATACATGAAAGGGAGAAAGTCATAATGCTTGGGTCTCATGTTCGCTCTGAGGCTAAGAAAGGACGAGAGCAGAGGAAACCACAGCACTGATTGCTCAGGCTCACGCTCTCTCTCTCCATGTGTGGGTCGCGCCGCTTGTGCGTCGAACACACTCCCAGCGAGTAACGCGGCGCCGCGAGGCCTGTGTGTTCGGTGTCGAAGGTTAAACTAAGTAGCGGGAGTCACAGAGGGAAGGTGCCTGAAAACGCTCGGGATCCTTGCACAGCGCTGCCTGGCTGATGTCACAGCCAATGGTGGAAATGAGCTTTCATGAAGAAGGGCGGCAAAGCGGGGCGAGAAAGAGAGAGAGAGAGAGAGAGAGAGATGCAGAGGGAAAAAAAAGACATAGAAAAGACAGGCAGACAGGGAGGAAGAGAAAGAGATAGAGAGGGAGGGAGAGACAGAAAGAGTCTGATAATACATACAATAAATGTGGCTACAGCTCTTAAACCTCGAGCGCTTCCACACTGACACCTGCCCCTCCATGGTCCTCTCTAGGTCTGAAAACGAGCCACATTAAACTCTCCTCCCGTAACTGAATACCAAGGCTCTAATTCAGCTGTAGTCCATCCGAATTCGATCTCGCTCGCGCGGCGATGTGAATATTTGAGGGGGCGGGGGTGGGTGCAATGGGGGTAGGCTGGGGGGATAAAAGTTCTGTTTTGTTGCCATAGCTTTGCTTTTTCCTGTTTTCCTGATTCCCATGCAGTCATGGAATAATAAATGTGTGGTTGGTAATTCGACCCGTATGGGTGAACCTTCGCTCGCTCGCCGGCCGGACCCTCGAAGCGCAGACAGGCGCAGAACAGTGGAAGGAAATACAAGCGCAGCCCCGGTCAGAGATGCGTCGGGTTTTACGGTCGGCTGGCCACCCTCGCACTCCTTCTGTTCAAACGCAGTTCTGCACTTGTAACCATTCATAAAGTTAATCTCTCTATTGAGAACCTCTGTTGTCTGTTAGTCTCCTTTCTGGCTGTGATAGACTCATTTCTGGCTCTGACAGACTCATTTCTGGCTCTGACAGACTCATTTCTGATTCTGATAGACTCTTTTCTTAATGCAGGCTAATCTGCAGATCTCCACTGGCAGTGTGTCCCAAAGATCCACATGACCTGAGAGGACAAAATGACTCCGGCCTGGAAGTTACAGTACAGACTCCATTCACTGCTGCAAATGATCGCATGAATGAATACTATTGAGCAGCCAGAAGTACACTCAGAAAGCAGCACTGCTAGAATCTTCTAGAACCATTTATTGGCGAATAAAAACACAGGCGCCTTTTGAAAGTTCTCCCATCTGCGGCCACCGCGTCTGGAGGTGTGGTTGATACAGCACGGCACTGTGAAATCTTAGCAGTCTAGACTTTCCTAAAGCCCCGGACGATGATGTCAGAGGCCAAACAACATTTCCACAGTGACTGCAGGCGTGCAAGCGAAATGGGTGGGGGGTGGGGGGTGGATGTCATTACAAACCACAGACAGAAAGCAGAAGCATTTTTGCAAAAATGCTTCATATCATTCTTAATGACCCACAATCACATCTTTTGCAAAAAAAAACAAAAAACATCAAAGTGGAGTTCTGGCCTTTGTGCTTTTCCAGGGAAGATTTTAGGGGCAATACAGGAAGCCTCCGAGTGGCACAACTTCCGTCCGACC
The DNA here is from genome assembly GCF_041902795.1 of Electrophorus electricus. Classification (NCBI taxonomy): domain Eukaryota; kingdom Metazoa; phylum Chordata; class Actinopteri; order Gymnotiformes; family Gymnotidae; genus Electrophorus; species Electrophorus electricus. The sequence goes on along the minus strand of NC_137508.1, from coordinate 21,837,856 downwards.
CCGTCAAGGACCCGGAGTTCCAGCGGGTCAGTGAAAGGCTTACAACGCCCCTGACACCCAACTCCACCCATTCTTGAGCGTTTAGCCGCGTGGAGGGAGCCAATCAGGTATTGGATAAATGACAAAGGGACACACCTAACAATATGGCACACACCAGCAGGGACCAACATGCAGGTGTCATGGTTGTTCACCTTCATCTTCATCAGTATTTCTGATGCCCTAACCTCCTGTCAGCCTTCTCTGTTGCACTGCAGTTTAAGGGCTCTACTTAAGGCACTCATAAAACATTTATAACACATTTATAACTCACTCATAAGCCATACAATATAGGCTTAGATATTCTTGAATGGTTATCTGAGCTTCAGAGCTAATTTGCTTATGTTGGTATTTGAACCTAAGTAGAATCTGATCTTTCTTAAAAAACTCAAAAACACACACACACACACACACACTTATTTTGAATACAACTCTTTGCCTTACAGTTGAGACACTGACTCTAATATATATCTTGTCCAGACATGTGGTCATGTATACATATACAAAATTAGAATTTTCTAAACTTAACACAAAACCATAACCTCAACCTTAAAATCCAAAAAGAAATGATTTGACTATTTCAATTAAAAATGGCAGACCATTTTGCTTCCCCTGTTTTATTCTGGTTTTCCTACAATTGGATCAATTTTTTCTTTCACACACACACACACACACACACACAGGCACACAGTATAAACATTCGTGTAGACAATGTCTGGGCCATCTCTGACCAACTACACATGTGCAAATCTACTGTTCTAGAAACATATGTTCTGGTATGTTATAGGCAAATGTAAAACATATGCAGTTGATATTTTCTGATGGCTTAACACCTGTAGTGTGTCAATAGCCCTTATCAAGTCTCATGCCTTGATCACCCAGTGACACCTGGTCACACCAGCAGACACTGATAGGTGCTTTAGTGGAGTTTATCCCGGGAGTCAGACTATGACGGACATGTGTTAGTAAACCAGCATAGGAAAGCCTTAGCAGTGGTGGTCTGGGCTTGGATGTGTTTTTTTTCCTACATCCAGCTTGGTGAGATCAGACAGGTCTTCTTGGAAAGGCAACTTGTGAGATAAGAAAACCCAGACCGGCAAGTGCCATTTCCCCAAAACAAAACATCGAGCTTTGCTTATTACAGAAATGATGAATTACTCAAAACAGAAATAACAACCGTCTGAGGTACTGTGTCCTAAAATGTCTATTTCACAGTGAAACGCTGCTCATTCATAGAGCAACCTATGCCGAGAAGCAGAATATTGTCATAGCGTGTTATACCTCTGAAGCAAAATGTTTTCACCTTATTTGTAACTTGTGTCTAAGGTCAGAGGTTTTCTGTCCTGTCGTGCTGGCTCGTTATCTGGAACAACACCCTCACACTGCTTAATCAGAGTACACGTTTCCAACAAGCAAAAAATAAATCAAATAAAAACAACAACAAAAAAAACCCAGCAGCTTCCCCACAGGTGAAGAGTAAATTCTTATCAGCTCTGACTCCAACAGGCAGAATTCATGTCTCTCTCTGTCACACAGACGCGAGCACACACACACACACACACACACACACACACACACACACACACACACACAAATGGTTTGAATGAGAAAAACTCCCTTCCCATTAAAGGTCACGTTAGCTCCAAGAACTCCAAGTCGGTTTAGGCAGTGGGATCACGCGGCCACAGCGATGTGAAAACCTGAGGGATTAAGGATAAAGAGAGTCCACAGCCTTCACTGTGAGGGGTAACCTGGTGTAAGACCGGGAGACTCGCATCAGCCTGGCATCCTGCAGACCAAACAAAGCAATACACAGGCCTACCACAAAAACAATTATCTCTCGAATTTACAGATAATTCGATAATGAACAGAAATAGTGATGCACTGGGGGGGGGGGGGTGTCTATATATATTTGTTTTCAGCGGAGCAGCTCCGTCCTATCATGTGCGGCTTATTAACGTCAAACAGAATGATCCGCGGTACCGTGCAAGACCACAGAGACGCGCGGAGCTCGAGCTCTCAGGTCAATCAATAGCTGTCAAAGTCCGGGCTCCCCGCGGCCTCCTGCAGTATGCAGATGAGTCTGCACACACTGCTGAGAAGAGCAAAGGGACAAGCCTCGAACGAGTCTGCAGGAGTGCCGGATATATGTGGTCCCCCAAAACACAAAACGCGGAGACATTATCGTTTTAGGAATAACATAAATAGCCGAATCGGTGGCGCATGGTGCAAAAGAAAACGCGAAAGACGTTTCGGAGAAAATCCTAAAATAAAAGGCGTTCGGCTGAGGTGCTTAGAGGCGCTCTTGCGCGCGTTAATCGTGACCTGCTCGGTAGCTGATGTAAAAGCCCCAAACAATGAGCACGGGAAAGACAAAGCAGCCCCGTTCGCCCCGCAAACCTACGTCGTTTATCGCGGATTGCTGCTTACAGTCGCAGTATATACGGAGATGAATCTAGCGGGGACGCAAAGCGGGCATATCCGACAAGCACTGTCGATAATTATTTTCACATTTGAGAGAACCAAATCTGTGCTGTGTCCGGAGCCCCAGTGCACCGACGCACATCTGGAGCGCGACCAGCGCTACGTCTTCATAACAGCTGGTCGGAATGCTCAGCGCACTCAAAAGCAGTCTTTAAGAAATGCAGACCACTTAAAAAAAACAAAACAAAACGTGATTTACAATTTAAACGTACGCGTCTGTTTGCACATTTGCTATGATTTTGCCCCCTAAGTGGAAATGTTTTGAGCAGACGGCACTGCTAGTAGTAGTAGTAACGACAGCGCAGTTTGACGCGGAGACTGACGCACTGGATTTTCCATTTACAACCAGTGAGCCATGTGAGGGGTGGGTTTTAGAGTTAAATTCTTCGTTTTAATAAGTTATTACACAACTCACGCCCGTAAAACTGTGAAATCGGCTGGAGGAACTCCACGTTTTTCTCACACACACACACCAAGAATCATTCAAAACATTCCGATTCAACCAGTTGTTACAATGTCAACCAGCCACAGAACCTCGTGCAAACGAATAGTGGGTGTGCGCTCGGGGGTGATGTGTGAATTTTCCTCTGCGAGGAAAAAAAGGAGCGGAGAACGAGTGGAACAATGCTGACCTGCCCTACAACACCCCCCACCCCCCCAAAAAAAATTTAATCAAAGTTAGCCAATTATGCCTGAAACGCACCGCGTCAATGAATCGCCTCTCTATAGCACTTTGAAGGCGGAGCGGTGCGCTCTGCTCAACGCATCCAAAAAAATGACAAGCGTTCACGGGCGCTCCAGCTCCTCGCCAGCGCGAAGAGCGGGCACAACCTACCTTCATGTCCGCGTTAATCTCCCGTTTCACGGGGTGAGCCGGCTTTCTGCTCCGCTTGATTTCTGGGGGTCTTCCTTCTTTCTCCATTTCAGCCATGTTTTCTCAAACCCTCTGTCAATGTTCGCGGTGAAGGGGAAAACCCGTGGCGCGACGCGGGGCCGTTTCAGAGTTGCGGAACGGCGAACGGCAGGCGTGCGGAGAGCCCCGGTGAAGTTGATGCTGGTGCTGCTGCTGCTGCGGGCACCCGATGCCCGGTAGAGTCAGCCATCTTCTGCCTGCTATTTCTCCGCGGTCTGAGTGTGAGTTGAACCGAGCCTGCTCTGCGAGCCAAACGCGAGGTTGAAAAAAAAAAAAGAGCAAGCCAGACAGGGGGAGGGGCCTGTTCGGTAACTCTATACGGCACGCTGATCCCGGGAAGGCTATTTCCTCCCAATTTTCCACAGATCAGTTTACACGCCGGACTCCACGCGTGGCGGCAGTTACCGTACAGCAGGAGTGAATAGGCGCTGTTGTTTGATGTGTTGCTTTTATCACGCACAGTATTTCCATCCGGCGGGGTCTGGCTGACAGTGTTATGATGAGATACAAACACTCAAAGGATCATAATTACTTGTTAATGAATGAATATGTGTAGGAGAGAGTGAGTGAGTGAGAGTGAGTGGGTGTGTAAGAGAGAACACTTGTTCATAGAGCAACCTGCACTTCTAAACACACTAAAGCACACGCATGCACACACGTTTGCACACAGAATCGCACAAATGCAAGCACGCACGCACACACACACACACACACACACACACACACACACACACAACCACTTATAATGTTGCAGTTTGAAGTGATGCATCACCAATAAGACAAACAGAAACATAGACATGGCTATATTTAGTTCATGGGAAGCCAGGGTGAATTCAACAGGGGACATTTTGGTTCTACAAAGATAGAAGTGATGTATGCAGCACACCTGAGTCTCTGTTCATTCCATTTCCAGCAGCAGAATTTTGTTCTTACAGTAGCTGAGAAACTGGGTGTGAACCGAGTCACAGGTTCAATAGGGTGAATGGGGAGCGATCGATCAGCTGTTTAAACATGCCCCCCTCCCCCACCTGCAGCTCATGTGTCTGGATCTGTGCACCTCTGTACAGGGCTTCATCAAACAAGGCCCACAGTCTCTCATAGCAGACTGTCATTTTGTGCATGTGTGGGTGGGTGTGTGGATGCATACATTGAGTATGAATGAGTGAATGTGATGACTTTTTAATCCTCTTTCCCTCAGTTAAGAATGATGTGCATGTGCATGGCGAGGTGTGTGTGTGTACATGTCCATCTAACTGTAGCCTTAGTTTAGAGGCTCAGTCTCAAGACCAGTTCTACAAAACTGAGACCCACACTTGGAAGTCAGAGATGGTACAGGATGACACGGGTCCCTCCCTCTTCTTCTCCTCTCTCTCTCTCTCTCTCTCTCTCTCTCTCCCCTGTCTTCAAGTGCAGGCTGCCTGTCCTTGAGCAGATCTTGCTGTTCCATCCCAGATCACTAGCAGATGCCGCGGAGCCTTGAATGAGTGCATTGTTTAACAGCACAGCGCCCCGCCAGCCCAGCTGAACATTATCCCATGGTAAACAGTTACATTCTAGCGGGGATACTGTTACTCCACTTGATAGGGGAGGAGGTGCCTGGACGTGTATATAACAGGGCGAGCTGTGTTTTCTCCTGCTCGGATTGGCTTTCACTCCTATTTGATTCCACAGCTCTTAGCAATGTGGATCAAGTGCAAAGGAATATGGTTTGTAAACATGAGTAAGGCCCCAATATGCAGTGACAAATAAGATTACAGGATGGAATTTGTGTCTCTTGGGGGGGCAAGGTCTGCTGGCAAAAAAAAAGGTTATGAAACAAAGCAGCTTTTTCGATCTCTGCTTAGTTTGTGTGTGTGTGTGTGTGTGTGTGTGTGTGTGTGTGTGAGAGAGAGAGAGAGAGAGAGAGAAAGAGAGAAAGCGAAGAGTCTCTATTTCAAAAAGATACTTACGGGATTTCTACGAGACGGAAGTCTAACAAAGGGAATTAGAAGTAGATGTGAAACAGCTGGGTAGAGATCATTCCCTTTACTCTCCTTTGCTGAAGATTAGCAAAAAATAAATGCTCACTTTTCAATCATGGGGCCAAATTAAGCTTTGTTAAATGGACAAGATTCTTTCAGAAGTTTTCAAAAGAGCCCTAGGTCAGGCTATGCATAAAATAAACCTAATCATTTATAATCACTGGGACCACTTGAAGGCCTTCTAAATTTGACTAAATTAGGACAGCACACTACAGATCAGACTGTAATTTAGAAACTGTAATTATAATTTAGAAATTGCTGTGCACGTAATATTAATTCAAGTTAACAATACATTTGGTTTACTCTTAAAGTTGGAATGATTTAAAACAGTTTGATTATTATGTTTGATTATATGATAAATTAGTTGAAACCACCAACTTTGATTTGTTACATTTCAAAAGTGCTCTTTTGAACTTAAAATAATTTTATCATCATAAAAAATATAAAACACTCCCATATCAAATATGTGACAGTATGACTCACTGTTTGCGTTGGCAATTTTACTTTAACATTGTGTCATTTTGTAGCAATGTAAGTATTAATTGAGATTCAGGTCAGAGCAAAGAGAGACTGCACATATTGCACTAAAGTTCCTTATCTGCATTATTCCAAATCAGTTACAGTTCAGACAAGTGTTGCTGTGATTCAATCCCAGCTGTGTTATCTGCTCCTGGTTCCAGAGACTCTCAACAGTGCTGTCTGAACAGTGGTTCATAAATTTCAATGATAAATCAATAAGCAATTAAGAAATTAATGAGCAATTTCTAATGATTAGACTTACTTAAATTAGGCATTACTTAGAAATGCTATGCAGAGCATTGTAGAGTGCCGGTGATAACTACGCAATGCTTTCTGCACAAGTGAACCGTTTGTGCAATTGGGCCATTTTCCCTTACCTAATAGCTCTTTCTTTTACTTTGTAATAGTGTTAAAATTGGGTTGAGGGCAAAGTGAATTTGGCCAGTTTTTCAACAGTCCGTCACGTTGTCTAGCCTCGACCTATACAGGAGGAAGTAGAACATGAGCTGCACATGGCGATATTCAGGTATCTCCAGGGCAACTATGATGGGTAGGGAGCACAGCTGTAGCATGGCAAAGACACACTGGAATCGGTCATTTAGAACAAGATGAATACTTACTGTCATTGTAATTGGATAATATAGATATGGCTCTCTATTAAAAAGAATTCTATGTTAATGCTGGGAGGAGGTGAAAAGGGCATTTCTGTGCCACGTGTACTTAATTACACTAATGAAACCCTATTCTGAAAGAAAAGGTCAATTTTACTGAATTTCAATGGGATCCAGGGGTGGGGTCTTCCATTATGGTTGCTGCTCTCTCACTACTTTGTTTGTGTGTGTGTGTGTGTGAGAGATTTCTGCCAAGCATGCTGCTGAATAAATCTCCATGATTTGTTTGGTTTCCATATCCTGATCTATTTCGTCTATGCCTGCTTCTTTTAGCTGCTTGCAGATTTCTGATGGACTTGACTTGGTTTAATCAAGCTGGGCATCAGATTCACTCATTGCAGTCAAGCCTGGACAGCTGAAAGCACATCTGTTGAGCATCAGAATTATTAAAAGCTTTGTCAATTTTTGTGAAAAAAAAAAGGCTTCTCCTTCTATGTTCCTACACTGACAATCCTTCATATTACAGTCACATTATTAGAAATTTTCTGTATAGTGCAAAGACATTATTTAGAGATTAGTTATTTAATTAACAAAAATCACAAGCTACAGGCTATATGATCAATGAATTAAAGGCTTGTGATATCAATAAACATTCACATACTTCAGTTCAACTGCGACAGTCCTGAAAATGATGATCAGAGTTCATGTTTTCACTGTGTGAAACTGCATAAGCGACAAGGCCCCGCTGAGCTAGCCTACTTTCCACAACCATGCTGTCATGGTGGCGAGACTACACACGTGTAGCTGTGCTTTTTAAAGTTATTTTTTGGCATTAAGTGGGAACTTGCAGTTTAGTGAAATCCCCTCTATCTTCACTTAACACTGGGCTGTTTTCCCGTCTGCTATTTTGGGACTAACTTGACTGGCCAGGAGTCTAATGTGAAGGATTATCATGAAATGACTCTACAGCATGTAGGCACAGACATATGCTGTTCCAATCAGCCGAGAAAAAGATTTAAAATAAGCCGAGATGAGAAATTAGAGAAGTAATTTAAAACCTCTCCATGAAGATGTACAGATATGTAGCCAAAGAAGTCGTGACAGCAGTTATGATGATCTAGTATTAAAAATAACCCATTCTTATTGCTCTGATAACACTAGACTTGACAGTTCTTGCAGTGAGTGTGTAAGCAAAGCTCTGGGTATTGATTTGTTGTGAGGGGGGGTGGGGGGGTGAAAGACGGGGTCCTTCTTACTTTTACGACAAGCCGTAAATCGAGTCTTCAAAGATGGCGGCTTTGAGGCATCTACATTTCTTGTGATACTTGAGCCAGTGAAGCAAGTCTTTATTTGCCACAAAAGCGTTTCGCTGTGGACTATTAAAGAGAAACAGAAGTGGAAGTATTGTTTGACGAGAGGAAGCAGTACTGGGCTCGGGAAAAGCTATGTTTCGTTCTATAACGAGGTGACATTGGGAGTAGCAATGACTGCTAGCTAGCTACCCGACATTATTCAAAGAATTGTCTCTAGCATTAGCTTAGCTGGCTAACATATAAGTCTTAGAAAGTCGTAGTCGGCATCAATGGACACGGATACGTCCACACTCGTATGCACCGAGCCCCTTTTCTAACTGGACACCCAACGCTCGCTAATTTAGCTATAAAATAGAGTTTAGGTTAGCTAGAAAGCAAGTAGCTGGAAACTTTAGCTGCCATTTACAGGATGGCGGTGTGGTCACGCCTCCCTTCCGTCGGCTTGGTAAGCCGAGCGCCGCGCAGTTTAAGCGTCTTCTCCTCCACCCCTTCGCCCCCTGCTTGGACTCGAGTCGTCTCGGACGCGGAGAAGATCGTGGGGTACCCCACCTCCTTCATGAGCCTGCGCTGCCTCCTCAGCGACGAGCTTAGCAACGTGGCCATGCACGTGAGGAAACTGGCCGGGACCAAGCACCCCTTGCTGAACACCGCCAGGTACGGCGCGCGGCGTCCTCGCGCGTTCGTCGCTTGGCAACGCGGACCACGTTAAACGGCTCGGTCTAGTCCAGGCGTTCGGCGTCCTTGTACCCGGTAGACGTTTGAACCGAAGGGCGGTTATCGGTACTTGGGTCAGCTGACCGGTCAGTTTATGGAAACGGGTGGACAGGTTGTACCTGGACAGGTTATTGTGTTAAATTAACCAGTGCCTATTGTCGACAGTAGTTGGTCGGATAACATTCCCGTTGTTCATCTTTCTCGTAGTAATATTGATAGACGTAACATGCTGATTTGGACTACTTGGATTCAGATTTATGAATAGTTGCGTTGTACTTCGCACAACTTTGTGCAGCACAACTTTGTGCTGGGTCACTGGTTTTATTTACTTTGCTAAAGTCAATTTGTCGTTCTGTTTGTTAACTATATCAATCATACACCCCATCTTATTGTCACGTTAACTTCTTAAATTCCAGACTCATGTTATTAACCCTAAGGAGTGTTATTCAGAAACTAACATGAAAGATGTGTAGTTACATGTGTAAGGAATGAGGGTGTATAACAGCAGCAGGTCTTTGAAGTGAAAGGGCTTCTAAAGACTAGCCAATTTCTTGAAGCAACTGCCTGAAGATCAGTGACAGCAGCATGAGTCAGAGTCTGGCTTATATAATCATAATCCCTTGCTATTACATTCACTTGTACCTCTGTTCTACATCTGAATGCCTTGATGAGCATTGGAGTTGCTGAAATTGCTGGAAAAACAGAACAAGGTTTAGGAGTCACACTTCCAATCATGCTTATAAAGCTAATTAACTCTCCACTGAACCACTATGCCAATCAGAGGTTCTTAGGCTGAGCGCTAATTAATGATCTGAGCAAAAGTTGCAGCAAACACACTTTTTATTTGCTTTGCAGTCCTTACTGCTCAGCTCATGAAACCACATCTGATCGTTGTCCTTTATTATTTAAGAAATTAGAATTAAGTCCTCAAGCTATTGAACATAAGTTATTTGTTCATTTTTTCTGGAGAACCTAAGACATCCTTGCTGCCTCAGCAGAGACAGTAGCCTTGAAAACGTATTGCAGGCGTGCAGTTCAGTAACGTATAATGGGAATTTAAGTAAGCTACCCAGAGATGAAATGAGACGGGGGGGGGGGGGACACACGACGACTTGAAATGCTGTGAAACATGCAGCTTTGAATGACGGAAACTCTTCACTAACCTCAAAGCAGAGAAAACAGGAGGTCCATTCTTGTGCATATTGTAATAATTTGACGATTCAGGGTTAATCATAAAGTAAAGCGCTCTGGGTGAATCATGGAAGTGCAGAACTCCTCTTAAGTGCATGCTGTTTGATTAATCCTTTTGGCCTGTCTTCATGTTTCACTACTTTGCCGTTACCAAGGCACTGCACAAAGAGGCTCCCCCCTGTGGCTATAGCTGGCACTTGCACTCTGGCTTTCTGCAGGCCAAACGAGAGATTGACAGGTGCACAAAACTAATGACTGACCAGACAAAAAGATGCAGAGAAAGGAACCCAGTCCATCTTGTTGGTTACAGACAGGCACTAGTGTTAAATGCTGGTGTAGCATTAGGTATTAATACACACTTCGCTCCCTTTTGACTTTTTTTTTTTTTTAATGCTCCACACGAAATTCCGACTTTGCAAGTCCTGCTGTCAGAGTAACTTCCAAATGATGGGGAAAAGACGGCTGTCCAGCCAGAGACACTCTTTTTCAAACCCCTTTGGGGCGTAGTGTCTTATTCCTCCCCACCTGTCCAACTGAGTAGAACTAGCTGTGGATTTGGTCCATACAAAGCGACAGTCACAGCTTCATGTTTAAATAAAAAAAAAACAACCTCAGATGCCCTCTGTTGGAATGACACTTGGAATGATGGTTACAGAGAAAGTGAGGTTTAGTTTGGGTGGGGTGCGGTGGGGGGTGGCAGAGAAATAACCGGAACCCAATCTGGCCCATCCAGACGACAGTACTGGAAACTAGAGCCCAAGGGTGTAATAACCTATACACCTAAATCTGATATGACAATCCATTTGGGTGTTGGGGTGGAGGAAGACTGGAGGAGACCCTACCCCCCTCCACCCCTCCAGCCGGCCCGGTGTCAGCACCGAGTCGGGCTTCTCACCTTTCCCTCCTCGTCTCCTTGGCCAAGGCACGACAGGCACAGAAACACCAGCCTCGGCAGACGGGCAGGTCACGGGCGGACCCCTCCCTGTCTTCAGCCTCCTGTTCATTCTTAAAAAGTGGCTACGCGGCAGTCGCGGGGGGTTGGTGCGGAGCGCGAGGGTTGCAGCGAGGGTTGTGTGGGCCAACTCGTGCGCAGCACACTGGCGGTGCGCTTTACTCTCTTCTTGTGCTGAGTAGACAGGGCGTTACGTTAGGAGACCAGCCACCGATTGTTAAAGCGTGGGTGGTTCCGCAGCTTGGCGGTGGTTCCACAGCTCAGGTGACGTGACATACCGGCATTCAGCAGCGCTTACTGCTGCTAGCAAGATGCAAATAAATAAACAAATAGATAGATAGATAGATAGATAGATAGATAGAAATGGGAAAGGACCATTATTGTTAAGGGTTAATGGTGTATGCTGCTTGCAAGACTGAAACATCACCTTACAATCCGGCTCTCTTAAGCTGAGTCTTCATATAGAACTGTCTGCAATGCCTTTCTTCCCTCTTCCGTGTCTCTAGCTCAGCCTAATATTGTGGGATTGATTTCTGCACAGATTGTTGTTGGGGAATTTAGCTATTATTTATGAGTTGTGAAGTAAGTGGAACAGAAGGACTGTTACCAAAAAAAGGGTAAGATAATTATGACTTTGAGCAAGATTGTAAAGGTTTTTTTTCTCCAGCAGTTAAATTCTGTTTCTGTTTTTCTTTTTTGTCATGTCTTCCTTTGTCTCTTTCTATCTCCTAGCGTTCATTGTTTCTCTATCTCTTGCTGTCTGTCTTTCTCTGCTGAAGGGTAGAGAGGTCGTGAGGAGGTGTGGAGTCTGGCTTGTGTGGTAGGGGGCGTGGCTGCCTGTCAGCTCATCTCCGTTACCGCGGCACTGATTCATGACGAGCGGTTCTCTCCCCTAGAGACGACATCGCAGCCGCCGTCGCCACAGGAATGCCACACTTTTATCGCCAAGGAAACGAGAGGTGTCTCAAAAAAAGGGGGAGGGGGGACACAATGCGCCCTACAACCTCCGACCACAGTTAATCAATACACCTGCAAAGCCAGTCTTGATACCATGTGTCTTCATAGTGTCTTCTAAGTAATAATTGACTGAAACAGCGGGGCATGAACCAAACGCTTGTCACAAGCTCTGCTGATCTTAAAAAGCCTGTGGGAAGTTCGCAGATGAACTTGGCTGCACGTGGGTGGAAGAGAGGCAGTGTCACACAGTGGTCTTCTTTTTTTAATTGTTCCTCATTCTTCAGTGTGCTGCATATTTCTGTTTGCGTGGCACAAGGTGTCCTCACCAGGGATGTGCGCTGCTTTAAGCTTCTGCGTCTTACCTTGGCTGGCGCTCTCCTCTTGCCCAGCCAATTATCCAGACCAATTCTACCGTATCCCCAGAGGGTCTTGGCCCCTCCCTTTTTGCTGCTGGACCATGTCATTGGCTGCTGCCATGAGTGATAACCCTAGTGCAAGTGCCTTTTGAGAGAAACATGGCTGCATTGTGATTCTGTGTTGATTCAGGCCACTATGCAATAAGACTGCGGTTTAAGTCACTTTTGAAATGGGAATAATCTGACCGTTTCCATCAACGTTTCACTGTTCAAAGCTCGGTGACACCACTTGCTGCACTGCTCCTTAGATTGTCATGCTGACACACGCCTACCTCAGCTTATCCTTCGTTGTTCTGGAGCAGAAACGGCAGTCATGCTGCAATGTCACAGTTCCACCATGTCCGTTTTTCAGTTTGCCAGTTTCTGCTCCATACGCGCACACTTTTTATATAATTAATTCAAAGTGAGCTGACAGACCTGCTCTGTTGTGTAGACCTGTCCTGAGGTGTTTGAAGACGGAGCAGCTGTGGCATGTGACAGTTTGTCTGAAAGAAAGGTGAGCAGGTCAGCGTGGTTAGCACGTCTGCCTCCTATTCCCTTAAAAGAACAAGCACTAATCTCCATCGCCCCAGCAAATTAATGACATTGTTAAAAGACAGTTTGGCTGGTAAAACCAAAGTCCTCTGACCCGCAGGTTTAATTATGCTGGTTGAGAGAAAGAGACGGAGAGGATATTATTTATTTATTTATTTAGCAAGAAGGACAAATGGAGTGCACCATTTCAGAGAGAGAGAGAGAGAGAGAGAGAGAGAGAGATTGGACAGCATGTCACCTCATTAGGCAAGCATTCTGCACATCTCATTTGCATACAATTACTGAGCATTATGGGGGTTTTCTGCCATGGTGGTGGGAAGCCCAGGTACACAGGCAAACAAACACGCCCACACACATGCGCGTGCACACACCCCTGGCTCTGTGTCATAGTCCTGTTCAGACAGTTCTTCACTAAATTGCCACAGTGCCATGCTGAAGCATCTGGTACTGAGTGACACGTTTGCACAGCATAACTTCTGTATAAATGATTCTGTTCAAGGGCTGTGCGATTTCTGTTGCCAAAATGATGATTGTAATTATTTTATGCAGTACTGAGTTTGGGATTTAAAGCGTGCTAAGCACATACTGATGCATTTCATCTCTGAAGAATAGCCTGTGATTTCAATTAATGACCCCGTAAGTCTCAGTAAGATTGCCTGGTGCCCACTCTGCATGTGAGTCAGAACCAGGCCAGAGTTTAGAACCTTCCCTTTGACGAGCAGAGGTACCAGAAATGCTGTCTTAAGTCAACGGGTTTATGGCTAGCTTGAACACATCCATACCACCATCACACAGTGAGCCAAAAGCAACAGGGGTGATGTAATTGCCTGGTTGGTTCTCCTACCATGAGTTCCTGTTTGGGCTGTCATTATTTATCTGTCTATCTATCTATTTATTTATTTATTTACCTGCTCCGGATTGTCTGGCTGAGCTTTTGAGGGGTTTTTCCAAGCTGGCAGGATGGCTGCAGCGGGTCACCCTGGGAACTGAATGTCCCGTTTAAAGCATGCCTCTGAGCCATAGTTTCAGGAGGAGAAAGTGGAGATAGTTATTTGTAGCCTGGGGAGAGCACTTTGAGGTGGTGGATGGAGCCCTCTCCCCATGTGAAGTCAGTCAGCATCATAATTCCTATCAACAGGTTCCAGAAAAAGGGGCTTTGCCTCGAGTCCAGACCGAGTCTAGACTCGGAAGCAGCTCGAGGGCTCTCAGCCAAGAGTTCTATGCTAGATGCTAAGTTTGTCAAAATATTGCAATTGCAAGTACAAGAAATCCTAAACATTGATTTTCAGTTTTTATAATGTTTTTATTTGCTGTTGTGTTTTTAAAAAATGGCCCGTACACGAATATCCCTGTGAGTGTGTTGTGGTTTTGTATTCTGGCTCATCTCGGTTCTTGTGTTTGGTTAGCGAGGAGACCAGTGGTTGAGCAGAGTGTGACTGTGCCCAGTCAGCGGTGTGTCCTGTCTGGGGGGACGGGCAGAAGTGCGTGCGTGGCAAGTTCACATGCTCTGGAGTTTCTCAGCACGTCTCCAGGACTTCAGGACCCAAAAGTGTCAATTCCAAAATTGAAAATATTGTAAATAAAAGGGTTTTGCTTTGTCTAACCTCTAACCTCTCTCTCTCTGTCTCTCTCTCTGGACAGGGGATTCGTGTATGACAGCAAGCACAGTCTGCAGTTGCGAGGCCTGGTGGTGCTGCTCATTTCCAAAGCGGCGGGTCCAGGTAGCCCCGCCACGGACACCCTCCTGCAAGACATGGTCAGCGGCATCTACCCCAGGTATGGGCTCCTAACTACCCCCCCAACATCCCACGCCAGACGCCTCGCAAACACCTCCCTGTCTCTCTTGGTGTTGACACGCTGACACGCAGGCCAGCTCGGCGTCATCCTCTCGCTTTCTCTGACCCATTCTTTCTGTCTCGGTTGGTTGGTTTTTTGTTCATTCTCTCGGTCTCTCTATCTCTGTCTCTTTCCTTCGCTTTCTCTCAGTCTGAATGTTTAATAGCCCTCAGCTCTGGTCATTAGTGACAAGTGATTGCCACCTCACACATGCAGGTCATGTGACTTGGAGGAGGCTTGGGGGGAGAGACAGAGAAGGAGGAGGTTGGACAGAGTAATGGAGCACAATTTAAGAAACTGAAAGACTGTGTGTGTGTGTGTGTGTGTGTGTGTGTGTGTGTGTGTGTGTGAGAGAGAGTGCGTATGTGCGCGCATCCGTGTGGGGGAGTGTCAGGGTGTGTCTGTGTGTATGTGCTTGTTTATTTGAACAGGTACCTCTGAGAACCTCAGCATTTGTTTTCTTCTCGAGAACGTCTTTATGTAACGTTCACCTGAGCTCAGGCAGCGGATGAAGAAAGGGAGTTTGCCACACTTTTTAAAAATGCTTCCTGCCGGCTAGAGTTAATCTTACTGCTCGCCTCCAAGTTTTCAACACGTGCATCACCTCAGGGGCTGGCGTGTGTTCTTTTTCATTTCTTTCTTAAATGGCATGCAGCAAAACAGAAGCGGCGAACTCACGGGGTCGTCACGGAGACTTCTGCCACAGTCACGTTTAGTTGTTTAGGGGAATTCTAGATGGAGATATTTGGATGTTTTTGCAAAGCCAAATTAACCTGTGGTCCTCTGTGCTTTAAACCTGGGTAAAGAAGAGGCAAAAATGCTATAAAAATGGTCAGAATGTAGTTTGGAAATTAATTAATTTAAATTTAAAAGTTACAAAACCTTTTGAAATTTGGGTGTTTCCACTTTTTATGACTACGCATTGTTTTCTAAATTGTTTGTGTTTGGGGTGGAGGGTTTCCATCTATTTATAATGTACACGTGCGTTTTAACACACTCACGCGTACTGTCCTCTCAAACACACAGAGGGGTGGGTGTGTGTGTGTGTGTGTGTGTGTGTGTGTGTGTGTGTGTGTGTGTGTGTGTGTGTGTGTGTGTGTGTGTGTCATAATTTGGACTGTCTGAAGGAGAGTTCCTCTACACAGGCTATGAAGTATTTTGAGTTATAGTGTGTGTGTGTGTGTGTGTCTCTGTGTGTGTGTGTGGGGATCCCTTGGCCCTGGTACCAAGCAGTTACCAGAAGCAACTGTTTAATTTGGCAGCCTGTGAGTGTGTGCGAGCGCGTGTGTCTCCGTGAGAGCACACGTGTGACTGTGACTGCACATTTGTGTTCGTGTGGGCATGTGTAAATGAGCTTGCATGTAAGCACGTGTGTGTCAGCGAGTGCGCGCACGCGTGTGAGCACGTGCGTTCCTTGTGTGTGTGTGTGTGTGTGTGTGTGTGTGTGTGTGTGTGTGTGTGTGTGTGGGAGAGAGAGGTCTGAATGAACTCTTTCTCTTGACTGGCTCTCCTGCCACCACAGGGAGAGTGTCACAGCAGGATGGGGGAGGGGCTCGCACTCATCACCGTACTCGTCTGCTTTTTTCCTTCCCTCACCGTCACTCATCCGCCCACAGCCGCTCCACTGTTCTTGGAGTGGCAACAGGAAGTGACCTCGTGATTCCATTGCTGGGATGTGGGCGTCATGGAAACGGGGATGAAGAAGTCTCCCTCTCCCAAATTGTGTGTGTGTGTGTGTGTGTGTGTGTGTGTGTAGGACAGTGTAGACCCACAGTCTCTGTGATTTTGTGTGTGTGTGTTGATGGATGGAGCAGTCGGCTGCACTCCACCCATTTGACACACAGCATTTGTAAAACGTCCCCTGCTTTGCCACCACTGTCTGATGCTGCGCATGTATTTGTTGTTGTTGTTTTTGGTTTTTTTTATTTTGAGAGAGAGAGATGTTTGTGTAATGTGTGCACATGCATATTTGAATCAGTGAGTGTTTGGGGAGAAATACTCATGCACTGTGTATGTCTGTGCATGGAATCGTGTGTGGTTGTGAGGGAAAATCTTTGTGCAACATGCAGATGTTTGACAGATGGTCATGATGAGGACAGTGACAGATATGAAGTTGAGTGGATTCTCTTTGATTACAACCACTCTCTTCGCCACCGCACACACCACGTCTCCTTCGAATGCTCCGCACGGCACCCAGAAGGGGCTGCTAGCGCGTCCCGCCGGAGGCCAGCTGTGGAGCAGGCTTACTGCTCTGGGAGCTTTCCCAGGGTGAGGATGAGCCTGAGGGGCAAGGGACTGTGGGAACCCCACGCTTATGCATTTGTTCTCTCCCTCTCTACCTTTTGTCTTTCTTTACTGCTCTAATTCCATCTCTCTCTCTCTCTCTCTCTCTCTCTCTCTCTCTCTCTTCACCCTTCTTGGGTGGGCCGAGGGCCTTGGGTGGGCGGAGCTACTGAGGAGTGGCCTCCATAGGCCAGTAATTCAAACCAGGCAACCTGGCCCCTCTTTTCAGGCAAAACAAGACCATCGCCCACATACACACCAGTCATTCTAACCTGCCTGATCACGGAGGGGCATTTGGGCGCAGTTTTAGGGCTTGCCCTTCTTTCTTGTTGGTGGAAGGATGCCTGGGCAGACTGAAACTACTGGGCTATTCTCCATTACTGTAATAATGATGCGAGCTATTCATGTGTGTGTGTGTGTGTGTGTGTGTGTGTGTGTGTGTGTGTGTGTGTGTGTGTGAGACACACTGAGCTTTGGTTTTTATACAGTGGCACTCGTTGGCCAGAGATGTTCTGGAATGGTGGGCGTCACCAGGATAGGAGTTTGGTAATGTTAGGTGTGCAGGATAGCCCGTAGACTGTGAGTGTGTGTGACTGCTTGCATGCATGTGTGTGTATAAAGTAATTTCCCCTCCCCCTCCAGATTTTTTGCACACTGCAAACTTCCTTGCCCACACACACACCCTACGTATGGTTGTGCATCAAGAGTTAAATCTGCAGAGAAAATGGAGCAGACTGAGAAAGGGGGCGTGTCAGGGGCGGAACCCCTCTGCGCCGTGGCATCGGTTGCTATGCAACTGAGTCCCAAAGCTATTTATACTCACCATGCTGCCCCTCCCACCAGCTCCAACACACAGTGGCACCAAAAGGAAAATTTGGGCAGAAAATGCGATTTAGATTTGACTGGCTCAGTCGCTGCACACAGACACTGTTCATTTAATGGATGTTGTTCAGTTTTGAAAGGCCTTTCCTGTAGCGTTAAAAGGTGCCGACAATTATCGTGTTCAGGTGCCCATACCCAAGACCTACGCAGGCGTGTCCAAATGCTATGTGCCAGTCACATTTCCTTGCTGGAATGGATTTTGACACCTCTAAACAGCTTGTTATTCCCGTCTTGCGCCATACGAAATCCGTCTTTTCCAATTCAGACAGCAACGCGGCCATGTTGTCCCCCCGTACCTCATTAGCGGGGGAAATATGAAAGGCGGGCGTCGAGGCGCTTGCTTTGGGAGATGGGTGAGGTTCTTCTACGCAGAGAACTGCTCAGACTCGCCGGAAGGTTCCGTTCCCGCCGTGGCCCTCGAGCGAGGAGACTTCCGAGCCCGGTGCTCGTTTGTGGCCCGTATGGTCAGCCGGGTAAACCGCGGGCAGCATAACAGTCTAGGCGTCGTGGCTGTAGGCTTCGCTTGGAGGAGGTGGGTTTTCTTCCGGAATCTAATCTCTGTGTCTCGGAGGAAATGGAGCGAGTGACGGTTACGACCGGTAGAGGCCTCCAAGTGCCGACAGGGGGTCCCTCACAGAGAGGTCCTGCAGAGAGGCAGATGGAGAGTTTCTCCAGGTGTGCAAAGGTGGTTTTGGTGCCCCGGTAACACCAGTTTCCCCATTGTCCTACAGAACGAATCTGTGCTAACGATACGTCCAAAAAGAAATGGAACTAGAAGCCTGGTAACACTGACCCGTATGGGCCGGCTGATCTCCCAAGGCGCCTGCGTATGATTGGCAGATCTCGCAGAGTCTCCTCGTCCGTGTCGCTCGCGTGCCCGGGCTCACCCGCGTGCCCGGTGAACAGTCCCTGCGGACAATAGATGTGATTAAATGGAAAGAAATCAACGGTGGCGGCAGTGAGGAGTAACCCTTAACGACGCCGCTCGGCCGCGCATCTAATGTGTAATTAGGAGGCTGCTTACGGACGTGTGGGCCTGACCGGTGTCATCTCATTAGGGATTTTTCCCTCTTTTTCCCCCCTCTTTTTCAAAATTTTTATTTTTTTTTAAAGCGCCACACGTTGGGGGCTAATGGCTAAGTGGTCATCAGCAACATCGATTCTGCATGTTGCTGCCGCCCCTCGTCTCGGCCGGTTACGAGCGCGGCGATGCGATGGGACACAGCTCTGATTATGGCTCTGCGGCTGGCAAATCAACACGAGATTAGGGCTTCAGCTCCTGGGTGGGTGGAGGAGGGATGATTCTCTCACTCTCTCTTTATTTCTTTCTTTCTCTCGTCTGATGGGTGAAGAGGAACTGATGTTCTCTAATGTGAATGATAAGAGCCAGTACCTGCAACCTCCCCCACTTCCACGACTGCTCCCCCTCTGGCATCAGGGGCTTTTGCCTCCATGGTGTCTCCGGAGGCCGCGCTTTGTTTGAAGTTTCGACCCTACTGCTTATCTGGTTGGATGTTTGTGAGGGTCGGGACTGAACATGGCCAGTACTCATACCTGACTGATATGAGTCTAACCTGTGCTTCAGGGAAAGACTACATGACAGACCCCTGTTTCTCTCTCTCTCTCTCTCTCTCTCTCTCGCGCAGTCAGCGCAGCCTGGCTGAGATAACGGAGCTGATCCACACAGCGTTCCTGGTGCACCGTGGGATAGTAAACCTGAAGGAATGGACATGCTCAGACGGCCCACTCAAAGACATGCAGTTTGGAAACAAGATGGCCGTGCTGAGCGGCGACTTCCTGCTGGCTAATGCCTGCACGGGATTGGCTCAGCTCAACAACACCAAGGTACCCAAACCTGCCCGGACAGAATGGGTTCAGAATGCACATGCAGGCGACATTTGCAAGTGAATACAAAACGCTTATGCTTAAGCAGCACTCAGGCAAGTGTGTGAAAGAGGGGAACCCTCTTGCTGTTCCTGAGGATGGTTGAAACATTGTCTTCAGCGTGTGTAAAAACCTGCTTAGCAATGATTCTAAAAATGGTGGCAAAAGCTAAAATGAAACATCTTTGATTGGAAAGATAACGGTCCGATAAATGAATATGAAAGTAATTGTTTAAAATTCAAGTGTGAATAATCGGCTAGACCAGAGTTCGTCACGCCACATAATGTGGTTTGTTTACCTGTTGTCTGTTGATTTGAGTATTCAGGCTGTGTCAGTGAGTCTTAATGGTAGAGTACCAGTGTTGTAGGGGAGTTCAGCAATGGGATGTTGTGGGGTGAAAAGGCCTGTATGTGGGTAAGGAAGTGAGGCTTTAGGGGCCGTGCTTTTAATTGTTGGCTTGTGCTTGCCTCTGGGGGGCTTGTATGAGAATGTTTGCATCTGTGTGTGGGCATGTGCACTCTTTAGTGGTGTAAAGTGCATACAGAACACACAGTAGTCTGTATGCAATGACTGAATGTAATGCAGATCCAAAACCTTCCACTTAAGTGCTTGGGAATTAAGGAAGAAACCTTCTGCGAAGCAAGAGAGAACCCCTCCTCACTGGACAGCTCCGAAACAGTCCGTGCTTTATTACGCTACGTTCAGTCCAAGTTGCTGCTCTGGTATAGATGTGGGGGTCTGAGCTAGTCTGGGGTTCTAGGGTGGGCTGGCTGCTTTTTGCATCCATTGAATGGAGTGGCTGGTGTGTGCGCACATGCATGTTTTTGTGTGTAAGGTCAGTGAAGGTTATCTGGTTACCACATGGCTGTATTGATAAGCTGGCGGGCAGCAGAGGATAAACAGCTCTTAACTGCTGCTGTATGAGGGTGTCCGTGGGAGCACCACTGACTGATTTAATCACCAGATCAATACTGCACCCACAGGGCAACACATGCACGCACCTTCACACTAAACGCACTCGCACTCTGCACCTGCGTGCACACACAGCCATGTTGCAAACAAATGCAATGGCATACAGATATCACATATCTATTGCACAAATAGATGACACAAAGGACACACACACACTAGTGTTCACACTCCACAACAGATACTCAACAATAACCTCATTCATACAGACACAAATGGGTATATCCGTTTTTCTGGTTTTTTTTTTGCTGGTGTGTGCATGTGTCTGTCTGTCTGTCTGTGTGTGTGATGGTTTGGTGCTGTAGCATATGTCTAAGCCATCCCTCATTAAACTCTCACATTATCCACCAGCACATGCCCATCTCCTCCTTCCTGCCTCTCTCTCTCTCTCTCTCTCTCTCTCTCACGTGCGCCCACAGACCACTTGCCAGGAGGCAGTATCCTGACAGGTTGTGTCACCAAGTGGAGCTATAGAATGCACCTCTCCTAGGATGAAAATAAACCCTTTTCCTTCTGCTTTCCTTTAGCCATAACTGTACCCAACGCAAACGTGCGCTTACATGCGCACGCACACACACACACACACACACACACACACACAGAGGAGCACATATTAAACATATGTATGCACATGCACACATTAGGGTCAGCTTCTGGTCATCGCTGCCTCTGTTTCTCCAAAGGAAGCCAGAGGAAGCTCCAAGTTGTCTGATGTAAAAACCCAGCCCCTCTTTTAGCACACACACAAAAACAGTGGGGCTCCTGGCCTGTCCACTGGACTGGGCAGTTATTGCGAATGTGCCTTCTGCAGGGACTCTTGGATCACCATGTCTGAGAACTCCTCTTTGTTTTAAAGAAGCACTAAAGTAAACCTCGGCCGCCTTCTGCAAATGTCCCTTACGGCCGTCCGCCCCTGCGAGGGAAGATGGGATATGCTGTGGATTGCTTCAGCGTCTCTCTCTGCATTCAAACACATCATTTCAGAACCTGAAACCTGGAGGGGGACAAAGTCGATGACTAACTATTCTGCGGTTCTGGATGGAATTTAATGTGAAACCTCACGGACTGCGCTTGCAGTGAGATTGTCTGTCTTTCTTTTTCCCTGGTCCATTCACAGAAATGAAATCGCTGCAGTTGGACAGTGGCTTTTTTTTTTTTGAGCGTGCATAAATATTAGTTGGGCAGTGGTGGTAGGGTGGCGACCGTCCTCATCTGTGCAGACTGCGGCCTGAAGTCAAACAGGCCGGCTGGGTTTTAGGTAGGCCTTTGAGGTCCCTGCTTCGCAGTGCTTAATATGGCGCTCATGGCATTAGTACATAACCATTCGCAAATGACTGTAGGAACTGGGCGCCAGATATGCATGTGTTGCATGAGTCTTTTATGAGGAAGTTAAACAACTTCAGCCCAAAAATGTTCCTACTTGTTTGTCCCAGCTAACCAGATCCATGCTGTCTCCCTGTCTTGTGGGCCTTATGCTGTCTTTGGACCTGGGTGAAATGGAGAGTGCCGTGAAGCCTAAGCTGTAATGAGGGGGTTATTAATATGAGGCGTTCTAAAGCTCCCCCTAGTGGCAGAGATGGGGTAAGCCTCACAAGATTAAAAGGCTAACAGATGAGGTTTTGATCCTGGTGGATCTTCGCCAGCGTCAGATCATTTTGGATCAGATTTTAGTGCGCTGGTTGGTGCCCCTTTTCTAGGAAGCCAGGTCTGTGATTCAAATATTGGTTTGTATGAGCAGAGTTTCTGGTTAAAACTCTTAGAAATAAGAGGCATACATTCACACGTTATTCACTGGGTTAAAAGGGGCAATGGAATGTCCTGCAGTGTTTGTGTCTTTACACACACACACACACACACACACACACACAGAGATGTGAGTGTAAGTAAAGGTGACTCTTGTTTGTGTTGTTTGTAACTGAACCTGTGTGAACCAGCTGTGATCAAAGGCACACTCTTTCCTTATCCTGCCTACATCTGGATGGATGACAGACAGGACATCTAGCCAATCAGGTGCTAGAGTTTTACATACAGAGATAAAATGTCGAATGGTTTAAATTAAATACCTAAAAGTGAGAGTTTGAAAGATTATACATCACTTTATAACTATCGGTTCAATAAAATGTGTAGAGAAATACCAATACCAGACCACTGTAATGTCATGAATACATATTATATAGGACGATTGTTGTTATTACATGAGAATGTATCTTCAGCTTTAAGATCATCCTTCAGTAAACACCGAGACGAAGGTGGTTGGTTTTAGAATGTTCCAGAAAGAGAACTGACAAGGGAGATGAACCCCATGCGGATGAGGGGGAAGAGCACTGAAGAGGTTTGGGTTTGTGCGCGGATGCTGGAGGCCATGGGGCTGGCATGCCCCGGGCACTCTTGGCCCGCACAAATGAGCCCAGGCGCTCGGCTCCCGCTGGGCGGCACAGATCCACAAGGCTCGCTCGCTAGCGGAGGGACCCCGAGACAACCCCCTCCACTCAGACCAATCTGTGATGTGTACTATGCTTTCTTAAGTGAGAACCTGGCACGGCGGTCTGTGTGTGTGCGTGCACGCGCGCACGTGTGTACATGTGTGTTCGTGCGCGCATGTGCTCCTGGCGCGGAACTTGTATAAACGGTAAGCGGATCCCATCGAGGCCGTCTCCGCTTTCCTCCCCTCGCAGAGCTGTCGGCGAAACGAGACACTGGCTGGATTTGGGAATGAGACGAGGCAGAGGGAGGAGGGCTTATCTGATACTTTCCAAAAAAAGCCCCCGCCTCACCCCCACCCTCCACATCTCGCATACGAGCGTGCGCACACACATGCACACACACACACGTCCCCCCCCCCCCCCCATACCGACCGTTTGAGGCAGCACATCTGGTAACACTGTAGGGGCATTGTCCTTTTTGGGCTCTGGGTAAAGGAGTCAGATTGCCTCAATATTTCCTCAAGGATCCGATTACGCAGAGGGCACACAGAGAGAGAGAGAGAGAGAGAGAGAGAGGGGGAGAGAGAGAGAGCAAAGAGGTGGGGGTGGGTTGGAGAGCATGGGGGAAAAAGTATTAGAGAAAGTTGGAGAGTCAGAGAAACAGAGCCATGTAACTGAATATGAAATATGAAAAATCGAGCGTCTGGACTTAATGAAGCAGCGCGTGATTCATTCTGCTGTCCCAGTCGTTCCAAGACCTAATTCACGAACACGTTCCTCGACAGACGGCTCCTTGGGAGGGAATAGGTGGAGGTGGCTAACACTCAGTAAAGTGGGGGGGGGGGGGTTTGCTAGGGTGCTTACAGACTTGGTAAAAAGGAGGATGTTGGGGCACTTACAGACTCTGTGCAGAAGAGTGTGTGTGTGGGGGCTGACAGACTTGGTAAGGAGGGGGTGCTACTGACAGACTAAGTGCAGCTATGAGTGGGCAGAGGCTGGGAGGAGAGAATAAAACATTCTCTGGCTAATTCTATGAAAGTGCAGGCGTTGGGTAATTTAGCACCAAAGTTACGTGGGTGGGTTTGAACAGTGCCCCCTGCAGAAACTAGTTGGCTACTACTATCTCTGAGTAGTGAGACCATTTTAGAAGAGACTGTTTCAGTTTAGGGGCCATCAGGCATGCACACACCTGTTTTCCTCTTCATTTGTTTTCTTTTACTTTTTTTCCCTTGTTTCTAGGTTTCCCCAGTGGGTGTGTTGACAGGTTCATATTTTTGCGTGTGTGTGTTTGTGTATGTGTTTACATGCACGCATGCCATCTGTCAGAAGCCTCATTAACCCTCAGCTTTCTTGAGTCGGGGGTTATTTTGACTGGCTGTCTGGGCGTTGGTTGTTGGTCGTCACCTCTGAGGCCACCACGTAAATACCACACCACTAACCCATCTTGGCTAACTACCTGCGCTATGCTAACCTTATGCTAACATTCCCCTGGATCTCTGAGCCGCACCCGTGTTCTGTGTTTCAGGTGGTCGAGCTGATTTCCAGTGCCATCGGAGATTTGGTGCAGGGTGTGTACCATGAGAACCATGAGAGCACGGCAGAGGTGAGTATGCACGCCACCTGCTGACCCTTCACACCTCCATCCCTCACGGTCAGACGGTACGACTGCAGAAGCAACAGACTGAGGGTTGTTGAGAGCGCGAGTTTTGCTGTGGGAGTTTAACCTTGGTCAGGCCGAGGTCAATGACACCAACACATCTGTAGATAAACACCCTTCTCAGATTGCACACGCGTGTGTGTGTGTGTGAGTGAACAAGCAGCCTCGCATCCCAGCGGTGGATGGATGTCACTCACGTTTCCGTCCACCACAAGAGAACAGCCTTGGATCCAAAGTTCACTTACAGGACACCCTGGAATCTCAGAGAATAATGACTTAAAAACGACTCCAGAGTGCAGCGGCCAGCCGTCAGGGTTCCTCCTGGATTTGACGAGATTAGTGTGGACGAGCGAGAGACGTGGAGACGGAGAGGTGTGTGTGTGGGGGGGGGTTGAGGGGCAGGGTCGTGTTTCTCCTCACCCCTTTTAGCAGGGAGGATTCCGAGCAGAGGTGCGCATCAACTTTCCTCCTCCACGCCAGCTCCGGTTACACCCGCTGTGCCGGCCTGGCCCAGGCCCTGGCCTGCCTGCCCGATTATCCCCCCTCTCAGCTGAAGGTAACAGGTATTAATCGTTAGGAAGTCTAGAACTTTGTGTCCCTTCACGCAGTCCTATCACCATTTCAGTCTATTTTGGAGTGACAGTCTCACGTTCCAAAGTTTCCCTACTTCTTTCCTTTTCTTTTTCTCAGCGTCCGTTGCTCGCAGCGGTGTAGATGAGCAGCCCGAGTTCGGGCACCGACCTCAGATCAGGTGTTAAGTGAAGCCGCCGTCTTAACACGCGTCCCAGGACGCCTTTGTCGCCCGACAGCACTCAAAGGCATGGAAGCCCAGGGACAGGCGCGCATGGCCGGCCCGGCGTATTCAGTCGGCCGCCAGCGAATGGCCCTGGTCGACCACACGTGCTAACAGGGCAGAAAATGGGGGTTAGATGGCCTGAAACCTGGACTAATTTCAAAGCAGCGTCCTGGGTGTCACGTGTGAGGGACCGGACAGGGCCTCGGTTTTGGGCCAGTTCGCCTATGTGCTGGATTCAGCATGAAACCACGACTATGAGTTTATAGAGTAGAATGTCTGCTATAATTCAGGCATGTTTGGTTGCAAATCCCTTTGGTGCCTCAAGTCTGTGACCATTAAATATCACCAGACAGGCTGGTGCCAGACAGTTGATTTTGACGCACCTCGTTTCATTGTGTTGACCTGTTTTGCAGGCACCGGCACATCCACATAAAACTCGCAGAGATCACTGGGAGAAAAAAAAAAAAAAGATGGAACTTCAATTGCTGTTGGTGTTTTAAATCTGTCCTTAGGTGAAGGAGGAGAACCTGTCGGTGGCATCGTGGGAGGACCAGATGTTCCTTTCCCACGGCGCACTGCTGGCAAAGAGCTGCCAGGCAGCAATGGTGCTGGCTGGGCACGACACGCAGGCCCAGGGGCTGGCCTACCAGTACGGGAAACACCTCGCTCTTGGGCACAAGGTGAGACCATGGCCCTGGCAGAGCACACTGGCCTGGGCACATGGCAAATGGCAGCTCCTCTGGCCTGCTGTCTGGAGGCCCGTCCACTAAAACCTCTGTGTGTGTGTGTGTGTGTGTGTGTGTGTGTGTGTGTGTGTGTGTGTGTGTGTGTGTGTGTGTGTGTGCGCGTGTGCGCAGCTGAACTCGGACCTGCAGCCGTTCATGAGGAGCACTGCTGAGCCGGCCCTGCTCCATCTGGACTCGGCCCCGGTCTTGTTCCATCGGCTCACGGTTGGCTCCCAGGGGTGGCTCCAGCAGGTGCAGCAGGTGTTCACATTCTCCACCATCTCCACCCGTTCACCTCAGCACACAACAACTGCACCTCGCGGTTGCTCACGGTGACGGTTTTCACTGAGCATGCGGATCCCAGCCCGGGTCCCCTGCCAGCACACTGCGTGCACTTAAGACGACTTAGGCTGCGCAATTCCAGTTGTCTTGTGCGTTTATGTCGCATTGTACGAGATGCTGTAGCTGAAATCTTGCCCAACTTCCATGACGCTCCATGCAATCTTGTGCTGAAAGTCAGGCTAAAAGAGTTTTCTGGCAATTCACCCACAATGATAGACAATTGATATTTGTCATCCATGTATGACTTGTTTTTGCCAAAAGGAAAGATCAAAAGAAGGCATTCTCTCTGCTGCCACAGTTCTTCTTTCAAGTCCCACACACTTCGCTTTTGTGTCACTATACCGCCATTGGTTTGAAGTTGGTGCATGTTGCGTGTAATCCCAGTCCGCATCCTAGTGGCCATCGTAGCAGTGGCCATGCTGCCGGATTAGGGAGCAAAATATCGTACTCCATCCTAAAATAATCTTAGGTTGCCTTTGTTCGCAGCGGCACCAGGTCATCCCCCGGAGAGCACCACACATTACACTTTCAAAGACCTCACGACCAAAGAGTCTTAACAGTTTGCAACTGTCATCTGTGACAGAGCATGATTGTCTAAGTAATCGCACAGTATAAAACCGGTTTTCCACTGACAACCGTCTGAAAAGGCAGGTTTAAATGTATTATATAGTACAGTAGACTAATATAATAGAAAATATAATATATTTATTATAACAGACTGCTGGCTTACACCCGTTTTAGAGCCAGTTTGTTTAATTAGTATCACAGTTTTAATGTTTTGATACAAGACTAAAGTTGAGGGGACAGTGATTAAACAGGGCTTCATTTCAGTCTGAGGGATTTGTTTTATTGCATCAGGCAATATTGGGCCACTAATAGATCTAAATATTAGATTTAAATGAATCGGTACAATTTTAGCCTGAGGGAGGGTGGGTAAGCCACAAAAAGCAGAAAGATTGAATTTAAACATCAGCACCGATCCACTAACACAGTCTTCTGTCTCCTGTCCTCTTCGCAGACACAGAGCACGACGAAGCGGACAGATTACTCAAAGGCGAGTGGCTCCACAACTTACTGCTGGGTGCTTGTTGGGTTTGACTGAGGAATTCCCAACATTTGGGTTTTTGCACTTAATAGTAAATCAGGTTATCTATAAATGTGAGTCGATGCAAGAGAGGTGGTATCTTTTGTGTGTGTGTGTGTATTGAACTAGTGTCTGTTAGGTGATTTGTAGAGTGTCTGGCCACAGTAACTGATAGCAAGTTTAGAAATTTGGTTTCCAAAGTCAGAGGGAGAAGACGGAGAGAAGGAGAGAGAGAGAGGTGGAGGGGGCGATGGAGCGATGAGAAGAGAATGGGGCAGGAACAGGGGGAGAGAGAGAGAGAGAGAGAGAGAGCGAATGTGAGTGCACAAAGAGAGCTCGGGTCGCCGTGGAAACGGGATATTAGGGGATAGAGTGGCACGTTTATTTGCAGAGGAGACAGTGGCATCACAAGAGATTCTCCTTCATCAGGGCACAGACAAACACACACCCCCACCCACGCACCCACCCACCCACGCAGATGCATACACACCTCACACCCTGCTTAACCTTGTGCACACAGTCCCTGCTGCCCAAACACATACACACTTTGGGTGGCTGTGTAAAAGCTCTGTGACTTGAGCTAATTTAAGTCACAGGTTTTGTGGGGTGCTTTGGCAAGAGCCATGCAAATAGTAGAGCAATGTGGGGAAAATAATCTTTTTCCACCGCACCAGTAACAACCGGCACTTAAAACCCAGCAGGCTGAGCAAGCTATGGACATGAATTACTGCAGCTTATGTCTGTCCAACTTTCACCCTTGTTTGGGGCTTTTTCCTGTAGTTTTTAACTTTAAGCCCATGAGGACTTCAGCAAAACGCATCTCAGAATTCATTTGGCAAAATGTCCTCCAGCAAAACATGTCCTAACCCATCAGGACCTCTGTGGGTGTGCGTATGTGTGTGCGTGTTGTTCGTGTTACCGTGTGTGCGCGTGCGTGCGCATGCATGTTTCTCTGTCTTGGGTTTTTTTTTTCTGGAATGCTCTGGATTGAGTTTTATCTGTACTAGGCATGTGCGTACCAAATTAATTTGGACATGATTAACTGAGAATGTCAGTGTGTTGCATTTTTCCTTTGCCTGCTGAAGAAGAGCCTGAGTTCAGATGGCTGCTCGTTGCTGCCTGCACTGCATGTTGCGTGTCGCTCATGTGCTCTCTCGTGTCCCGTCCAGCTCTGGGACCTGGTCAAGACCGGCACCGGGGTGCAGCAGGCTGCCGACCTCTGCAGTTACCACGGCAGCAAGGCCATGGAAGCCATCAGCTGTTTCCCGGCCTCTGAGGCACGCTCGGCCCTGGAGAACTTAGTCGGGGCCGTCACAAAGATCTAAGGACCCTTCCCGTTCTGGAACCAGGACCCGGAACATTGGCCTCGACCAATCCGGCCACCGGTTTTGGAGAGTGACCTCCCAAGCCCGTTCCTCCGGACTTGGTTCATACGTTGCCATTTTTAAAATGCGGTTGTGCAGTTTGGACCAGAGGGTGTATGACGAGAGGATGTATGTGTGGAGTCCTGATGAGGGCGCTGCTCACTGTGGCGAGATCAGTTGGCGCTCGCTGCAGTGTGTGTCAATACTGATGTATTTTACTGGAGGAGGCTTCTGATGTCAGTACAGCAGGAAATCACTGTGGGATTCAGTGTGGCACAGCACACTTGATGATAATGTTTCCCTCCACACACCAAAAATATATGCCCTCTTCTAACAGGAGCGTTCCTATGTGTGATTAATGTGAGAACAAATCCATAGTGTGCGCATGTGCAGGACTGCCAGTGTCTGGTTGGGTATGTGCGCACTGGTACAAGTGTGCCCATGTGTGAAGGTGTGTATATGCTGTTATGTGAATGTTATTGAGTGTGAGGGAATGTTCAAAAGTGTGTGTGTGTGTGTGTGTTTGTAAAGGGTGCTTATGTGTGAGGGTGCGTTTCAGCCATTATTTTGTGAGTATGTGGATTTTTTGTGTGTGTTGTGGGTGTCCAGGGCATTCTTGCCACCGTGCTGGCAGTAATAATTAATGAGCAGAGTGTGGGAGTGGTGCAGATGGGTAGGAAGTGCTCCAGTATCGATCAGCACGGCCAGCACTCTGGCGCCAGGCTCGGGGGCCTGTGGTTTCCCAGGCGACCACACCGGGACGCTCTGGGTGTGAAGCGGGGTGGAGGGACGTGACGGTCACCGCTGGTAACCACGGAGCCACACACTCCAAACACACGTACGCTTCTGCTGTCTCCTTCAAACACACATGTTCGTTCTCTCTCTCTCTCTCTCTCTCTCTCTCTCTCGCCCTCTCTCTCTCTCTTTCTCTCTCTCTCGCCCTCTCTCTCTCTCTTTCTCTCTCTCTCGCCCTCTCTCTCTCTCTCTCTCGCCCTCTCTCTCTCTCTCTCTCGCCTCTCTCTCTCTCTCTCTCTCTCTCTCTCTCTCTCTCTCTCTCTCTCTCTCTCTCTCTCTCTCTCTGATGCCAACAAACACCCTTTTGACCTTTAGGATGGGGAGTGGAACCAAAAAGAGCCACTGGTGACCTGGAAGCACAGCAATCAAAACTTTATTTGAAGCGTGTGTGTCACAGCCCTGCCCCCGTGTGGTAGGTACACTGCCCTCTGTTCTTGGCATTGGGAGACCTGTGGTCATCCATGACACGTTCCGAGACCCCCAGAGACATTCCGAGACCACCACCAAGATTGAGATGCTTACAGAGCCTGAGACACTCCGAGACCTCCCAAGCCTGAGATGTTCTGAGATCCTAAAGCTTCCAGAGAGGAGAAAGTTTTCCCACCCCAAAAGGCCCTCCACAGGGAGGGATGTCCCGGCGTATATGCCGTGTGTATAGCACGGCATACCTCCAGCCAGGAGGGGTGCCTATCGGGTTTGAAACGCAGCCGTTACATTTTACATTCACGTTTTAACGTTCCATGTACTGTCCACGGCGGGGCGTCCTCAACAGTTATACGAGGTGTAATTAGGAAACTGTACCCTTCTGGGCCCTGTTGCTAAGTGGTTTAAGTGGCATTTGGGACATCGAGTCCTTCAGCAGAGGGCAGTAGTTATTCTCTTTGGAGCACGCTGTCTTTAGCATTGGGTAGTAGTTCAAAACAGTAGACCACCTATAATAATAATAATAATAATACATAAAAAATGTAGGTGTCGTTGAAACGTCTTTTGAATCAAAATCAGTGAGAATATGTAGATGATTTATTCTCTACTCTAATGCCTCGTTTTGTATTTATTCCCAAAGAAATAAGGTAGGATGTGTGAGGGGGTGGGGAGTGAGCGCAGGGCCAGACGCACAGCACACAGCAAACGTGCTTTGATGCCCGCTGGTATCATTCCTCACAGTAATACGATGCCGTCTCTGTTTTCGCCCATGAAGATTTTTGCGGTTTGCGATTCATGGCAATCCGAGTGCCTTGATGACGTGGCGGCTGGTCTTCCATGCTGAGGGAGGGAGTGAGAGCGTGTGTGCGTGAGCTCAACTCTGTCATTACAAAAAACACACACAGGAGGAACATCAGTGATCAGAAGCTGCTATTCTTCCGCCGAGTGGGTCTGAGATGGAGGAGGTACCAGCCCTGGACCAGCCATGACGAGGAAACCGAGCTGATTGGTGTTTTCTCCCTGGAAGGCATTGCTATTACACTCCTTCGGCACAGAGGCAGGAAAGAGGAGTGATACGAGAGAAGCCGCGTTCGTTTCCAGAACTTGTGTTGGTATAGCACAAGAGACAGTATAATCACCATCTACGGCAGGCAATCAATAGGTCCATCAATGTGCTGTTTACATTATTCAAATATTGAGATTACAGATGCATGCCAAGAATGCAGAATGTACTCATTTTCATTCAGAACTCATAATTAATCAATCTTACCATCAGAAGTTTGGAACTCTGTAGTCTGAGCACACAGTCTTAGCATGTGCCCTGTGACACTCTCAGGGCCATGGAGATTACATCCAGTGCCACGTTCTCTAGGGAAACAAAGCTTTTTTAAAAGACGGTGTAACTACAGGTATTTAATCTACTCAACCACAACATTAAAACCACTGACAAAGGAAGAAAATGTTTTGTTGTTACAATGGCCCCTGTCAAGGGCTGGGATATATTAGACAGAAAGTGAACAGTTACGATGCTAAGGAAGCAGGAAAACGCAAGTAAACTGAGTGACTTTGACAAGGGCCAAACTGAGACGGTTGGACGACCGTTGCATCTCTACAACAACGGTCTTGTGGCTGTTCCAAACTATGCAGTGGTTAGTATCAACTAATAGTGGTCCAGGAAGGACAAGCAGTCAACTGGCAACAGGATGTTTGGCAGCGAAAGCTCAACCTAGCTGGTCTGATCCCACAGAAGAGCTACGTTGGCACAAATTGTTGAAAACGTTCGTGCTGGGCATGACAGACAGGCATCCGAGCACACAATGCATCACAGCTTTCTTCCATGGAGCAATGGAAGAGGGTAGCCTGGTCTGATGAATCGTGCTTTCTTTTACGTCGTGGACGGCCATGTGCACGTGCGTCGGTTACCAAGGGAAGAGATGGTACCGGGATGCGCTACAGGCTGACAGACGGTATGATGCTCTGGGTAACGTTCTGCTGTGGAACCTTGGTCCTGGCATTCATGTGGATAATACTTGGACTATTGTTCCAAGCCCACCATTATTACAAGCCCTTTCATGGCAACAGCATTTCCTAATGGCAGTGGCCTTTTTCAGCAAGATAATGTTCCCTTTCACACTGCAAAAATTGTTCAGGAATGGTTTAAGGAACATGACAAAGAGTACAATGTGTGGACTCGGCTTCCAAATTCCCTGGATGTGCTGGAAAGACAAATCCGATTCACGGAGGCCCCACCTCGCAGCTTACAGCTGCTGTTAACGTCTTGGTGCTATACACCACAGGACACCTTCAGAGGTCTTGTGCAGACCATGTATGGATGGATCAGTGGCGGTGTGAAAGCATGAGGGGGACCTACACAATATCAGGCAGGTGCTTTTAATGTTGTGGCTGATCTGTTTATGTTCACTCACTTGGACATATTATTGGTTTCTATGAAGTGCTTTAAAAATAAGAAAATGTTGCCTGAGGCAATAGTTAACACATTTACAAGGCTGAAAATCAGACATTGCTGGGCCACACATACATATATAAAAAACTAAGTATTATGTCTAAATAGGTCATTAATTTTATGGCCCATTTGGATATCCGTTTACTTTGGACTGTAATGGATTGCTCTTCAGAAATCGATGGCTGCACTGAGACAACGTCTACGGTTTTAATTCGCAGCGCATTTTGAATCCTCCGTCACGGCGCGGTCTCACTGAAAATGAACCTAGCCTCACCACCTGTTGCCACTCCATTATGGCCTGCCTTGATCTATGGAATCAGCCCCCTTTTGCGAGAAAGACGGAAACGAGTACGTCGCTTAAATCACCTTAACGAGTCGTGCTCGACGAGCGTTACCCGCGTCGCCGCCCCTTCTGGCGACGACTTCGCCGCAGGTCTCCAGCCAAAGCCAGCCTTACCTGCAGCTAGCGCCACGCTTCAGCGCCTGACGGATCAAACAGCGCCGTAATGTCACGGAGACGGCCCCATTACCTGGATAATGACCCGCGGTCCATCTGTTGGCGCCTTACATCCACACATCACACCCCGTGTTCCTATAAATGCGCCCTACTGCGGACGTTGCTAATGTGCGTCATGGGACATTGGCCACAGAAAGCCTCGCAGTTGATGGCAGCTGCAGGACGTCGCGTTGTTAGGCGTGCACGGCTCCCCTCTTAGTCGCTCTCAACGGAAGACCTGGCAACGTGTAGCGTTTCTGAGAATTCAATTGAAACGTTGATTAGGTTTGGGGTTTTTTTGTTGGTTTTTTAAATATATTTTTTTACATTGCCCTATATCGTAAAAGTAGTCTAATCGATCATAGAAAATGTAGAAACAAACGAACAACAACAAAACAAAAAGTGGCGTGGCTTATCTCTCCCGAAGGCCGTCAGAGCTCAAAAGCTTGGACATTCTCGTGCGGTTCACTTAGTATCCACTAGAGGGCAGTAGCTCCCTCACGAACAGTCTACCTCGCCCCATGCGCAGGGTGCTAGACCAGTCTGATACCCCCAGAGCAGCAGTATATTGAGGGTTTCCCCCCCCCCCAAAAGGACACATTCGCTAACGTTGTCGAAATACTAAAAAGGGATAGACAAATGTAACCGTGTAAAGACTAAGTGTAGCCTTCTTGTACAGCATCTTTAGAGTTTTCCTATTTTTTGTGTTTGATTGCTGTGTCAATAGTGTTAAATGACTAAATCCATGCAGTCAAAGTAATCAAAAATTATTTTAAATCATAGGAATGCGCGTGACTTGATCTACGCATTAAATGATGGTAGCCATCCATTCGGCAGCATATTAGGCTATATGGCTTAACATCCTTGATTTATGTAATACCAGCTTCAGAGTGAGCTTTGATGCAACTTAAGCGAGCTATTACGGCATGTTATTTTCAGCGGTGATTTTGCGTGGTTAATCACATATCTGCATTAATAGAAAGCGTTTGTAAAGCGCTGTCCATTCAATTAGATAAGATCCAACAAAGGATATATAGGATAACTTCACTAGAACTTAAAGCTTCGTTTGCGTGGTCAGTACAGCAGGGTTAGTAGTCAATCTGCTATAAATGGATTTATTTGTTTCAGTTTTTTTTTTGTGATTTTTTTTTTTTTACTTAAACATCACCTGAAATAATTGGGTGGCATTTTAGATGGAACTACTTTTTAAAAAAATGGGAAAGTTCGATTCTTCCCCTGAGCTGTTTTTTTTTTTTTTAACTCCTACGTCAAAAAAAGACGCACGAAGACTTTTCCACAGTCCACAGCAAACCCACAGTTGTGCGGAAATGACACAGCACCACATTACCGTCACGTCACGCGAGAGGGCACTGACAAGCGAAAAAAAGGAGAGAGAGAGAGAGAGAGAGAGAGAGAGAGGAAAAAAAAAACACGGCGGAGAGAAACACGGAGAACTGTGATCCGTGGACAAGAGCGCAGGGAGAACAGACGCGAACATGGCCAACGCGTCCTAAAGTGCCGGGAACAGCCGCACTGAGTCGCAGAGGTGAGTTTGTTCCTGCGCGCAGCCAGTTTGGAGGCTGCGAACGAAAACTCGGCCGTGGACGTTTTTCTTGCCGCGTCACGCAGGAGAGTTCCTCGCGGGGGAGAGAGCGCGAGAGAGAAAACGCACACGAAAGGGATCGGGTCTGTAACCGGTCTACATAAGCCGCACAGTGCGTGTTTTGATGCACTACAGCCTTTATTGCGGTCGCAGAAGGGAGTGATCCGTAGGCAAAGCCCGTCTTGTCTCGCTGGTTGATTCGTGGGTTTTGCTAGTGGAAGAATGAGGAAGTGGACCGTGGACGGGGGTGAGGGGCGCGTGAGGCGCTGAGGTGGAGCAGCGCCCTCTGCGCGTTCCGGCGAGATTTTGCAGCTGCACGCACGGACGACAGACCTCGGCGGACACCAAGCCGGACTGTTTCACGTCAGGCGTCTTTCTTTAATTATGATCAGTCATATTCCCAGCGTTTTAAAAAGATTGCGAATGAACGAAAATAAGTTATATAGCACCTTTCTCAAGGGCGTTCTGCAGCCAACACACTATACGACGCTTTTAACATCCAGTAACATCAGTGAGAAGCGGCAGCTGGTTGTGCACAGCATATTCTCAAACAGAAACCACAGCCCCTGGGGCACTCCAGCATGCACAGGAAGGGGAGAAAGGATGACACCCAGGAGAGAACACCAATCCATCATTGGCATGCAGTCATTCTCTCTCACACACACAGACAATTTTTACCTAACCTCCATGTTTTGGGAGGAAACAAGAGACCCCGGAGGAAACCCACGCAGACACGGGGAGAACATGGAAACTCCACCCAGATAGGGATATGAACCTGAGACCCTAGCGCTGAGAGAGAAACATACTAACTACCAAGTCACCACACTGAAATATTGGTTCTTGTGCATAACAACCTGTAAATAATATCACTTTCTATATTGGAGGTTTATAATGTTTTCTCAAAATCTGCATTTATTTGATGACAGTGCAATACCTAAATGTTTGATTTAATAAGTCACACTAATATTTAATTAAATTCTCTGTTATTTTTGTAGGAAATGAGCTCTTCTGAGGATGGTGTTAACACAGATGGTCATGTACCCAGTAAAGGTAGTCAATTTTAGTATATTGGTGTTCAATGTTCGTGTCCACTTACGTCTTTCTTTTCAACAGTGTGTTTGCGTGCGTGTGATTTAAAGGTTTACATTAGTTTCCTTAAAGAAACCTCAGACCTCTGTCAAATGATCACAATTGAGGAAGTACTTCTTCATATTGTTTGTCCCATGTCAGAGGTTAAGGTTGAGAAGGAGGCGGAGGAGGTCACCGACCCTGAGACGGCACAGAGTTTGGAGGGGAAGTCTTCCGACTGCCTTGTTCCACGGATCCCTAAAAGAGCCATATCGCACATTGGCTTTGAAGGACTTGGCGCAGAGCAGGAGCAATCAACCAGCAGGAAACGGGCCAAAGTAAGTAACAGTAGCCCTGGCTGGTATGGACTGCATACCGTGGGCACGTTGTAATCCTTCTGACCATTCAAGTTGATACTGTATGAGATTTTGGTTTTCTCTGAAAAATACATGCCAAACACACTTATACTATTATTTCAGTGAAATCTAGTATAAAACATGCAAAATTAGTTCACAGCTACAAGTTTTTAAACAGTTTTGTTTTCTGCATTCAAACTATAAGCAGACATGACAAGGCTACAACAATATAGACAAAAAAAACTTGCTACAGTATAGCCCAAGCCTAACAAGTTAAGCAGAAATAGCAATAATAATGACGTAAAGGTCAAACGTGCAGCGTCTGTTGCTTGGAGTGACTCAGTGTCCTTCTAACTGCACAAAACCTTTGACAGCGGGTAGATAAAGAGCCTAGTTGTAAATCATGCGTGGGGTTTGGACACCGAAGTATATTTTATTGGCATGTAAGGTTAGTTTATTCAATAACAAGTGCAGAGAGGTTTGCCTGGTGGCGATATGAACAGAGAGATGAGGTTTGTGTGCAAGGAGCAGTGTACTGAAGCGCAAGCATAGGCTATAAATATGAGTAGATATGTTGTAGCGTGTGATTGGAAATCGGTGGATATAGGTTTTATTTTTTTTAAACAAAACAAAACTGTAGGCCCCAAAGAACATTGCTTCAACTATGCTGAGGTCGGATATGGTGTCGTACTCTGAAAGTAAGTGGATAGTTTATTGTATAGAGTTAACAATTCCATTTGAGGGTGCAGCTGATGAAGCATTCAAGAAGAAGCCGAAATACACAGACTGAGATGACTGAGGTGAGAGAACGTGGGTGGCAGGTATATATACAGCCAGTAGTGACGGATGTTAGGGAGAATTCTAACTCTGCAACATGCTTGCCTAAGGAATTTGGTTACAGAGGCTGTAGCAGTGAAAGAATGATCTCAAGGAGCTAAAACTAATAGTCAGTGGCTGTGTATGAGGAGGGATGAGGTTAGCTGGAGAAATGCACTATAAAGATGAAGCTGAGGTGTTCGGTGTGTCGGTGTACGTGGAGGACCGGGCAGGTGAGTGGATTGTTGTCACGTCACTGTCATGTCGAGTGGTAGAGTCACATGGAATCGGAGGCGCTGAGCAAGCATTGGCGGTGCCAGTTGGGGCTGGGTACAGTCTCACTCACCAGGGAGGCCAGTGTAGCTCTGCGGTGTTGGGGAATGTTTGGTGGCCTAGTAGATGAAATTCACATAGATCTGGCAACACTGAGTATGCACTGTGACAGTGGGGCTGGGTACAGCCTCGGCTGCTGGGGAGGCCGGTATGGAGTTAGGAAGCGATTGGCTGTTCAGGGTCAATGCAGTGAGTAAATATAGGTGATTAACCAAGTATGTGCTGTTGATGTAATGCCTAAAGCCCATATGTAACTGGTGGCACAGATAAAGTATTAACAGTGCTAGTGGGGCTAGGTTTGGCTATAGTTGACAGGGAGGCCAGTGTGGGTTTACATCTAAAGAGGTTTTGTATGTAAGTGAGCCTTATGGGGGGTGGATAAGGGTTGCCAGACCTCACCTTTGAGCCTTTTGGAGGTGTCGTGGGCTTAATTTAGTGAAATACAAAAGGAAGTGCCTACCTGGTGACCCCTGTGAAGAGCTTGTGAGGTTGAGGTGTCAACTGTGGCGCGAGTTGGCTGGGTTTTTTGTGAAATTCTACTGGTTTGACACAGGACATTTGACATCCTGTGTATAATCACAATACAACTGCATTGAAACAATAAGCAGACCTTACAAGGATGCAACAATAAACAATGACAACTTAAAGGTCAAATATACCGTGTCTTCTGCTTATGGTCTGATTCACTGCAGAAACCTCAACTGACTGAATGAATGACTGATTGAATGTTAGAGAGGTGCAGTTTGTGTCAAAAGCCTTCACTAACACAATTCTGGGAGTTTTCAAAAAAGATCTTCAGGAATTTAATTCTCCTTCATTCTTAATTTTAAATGTCCATTAAAATAACCGTGTTTTTTTTTTCTCCATAGTTTCATTTGACCTTGCTGGTTATGCTTATTTATGTTGTAGTTTGGTCTGTATAAAAAATCCCCATGTTCTTCTATAAGCCATTAACAACACCCTGTTTCTTTTTGTAGGCTGGGGAACACCTCCAAGATGGAGACTCAGAAGAGCTTAGGTCATCTCCCCAGGAGAGAACCATGATGTCCTACAGGAAACCACTGTACAGCATTTCCCATCGCATCACTGAGAAGAAGGCCACATCCAGCTCGGACCAGCACGCACTGCCGGAGCCCGGGCAGCGCGTCGGCCACAACGGCATCCTCTTGCCAAAGCTAGGAATCCCAGAAGGACACAGCAGGACGGATCCTCCTGCTACAGCGAGCTCTTCGACCTCCCCTGCGCCCTCGGAGTCTCACCTGTATCCGCTCTTTGAGAAGATGTTCTTCATCCTCAACACACTAAACTCTAGCATGACCCAGCTGCACAGCAAAGTGGACCTCCTGTCACTGGAGGTGACACGCATCAAGAAACAGATCAAGCCCTCGGAGATGACTATGGAGTTCCAGCCTCCCCCAGAGTACCAGCTGACCAGCGAGGAGCTGGCTCAGCTGATGGAGCAGACGTCCACTGCTGGTGAGCTGGGCTGCAGACTGCTAGTCCAACTGTTTCCGGAGCTTTTTACAGCTGACGAATGCGCACGTGGTTGCCGGACATGTGGCACTGCGAGTAAACACACCCTGGATTCTTTGCACCTTCAACTCATACGCAACTACGTGGAGGTCTGCTACCCACTGGTTAAGAATGGAAATGTTTGGCAAACTGAGTGCCTCTTACAGATCAATGACTTTTTTAATCGTTTTTGGGCTCAGAAGGATGTGGAGAGTGGGCAGATGTGTGGGAAACAGACGCCAGTGGTGCATGGCTTTGATATAGACCAAAATTACGGTTGCCATTTCATTAATGAAGATGGACAAGATGAGAGACTCTCACTAGACTCAGAAGAGAACAACAACAATGGCAGCCATCTTGGCAATGTCAAATCAGATTTTGTGTTCGATTCTCAAGATGCTATGGAGGATCCAGATGACATCACCTCGCCCGAGGACTTTGTTGTATTTCTTCTGAACAGACTCTTTCCTGAAGTGTTTGAGGAGGGGAGACTTCCCGAGGGACACAGCACCGTAGGACAATTGATCATCAATTCTGACAGACTGGAGATTATTCGCAAGTATATGGAGGCAAATTTTCCAGATACACCTGAAGACACTTGGCTTCAGTTGTGCATCCAGCGTATGGAGGAAGCTCTCGAGAACGCTCCTGCCAATGGCATCGACCATGACAACAGCCGTGAGGACAGCTATGACCTCGCTTGCCTTCCAGATGACATTTCCATCATCAGGATCAATGACTTTTGTGACCTTGAAAAGCCTAATCGCAGGTCAAAGAAGTCATGGTTAGAGCCAGTTGACTTTGACAAGTTGGAGTCCCCTTCTCCAGATTTTGATGTTCCTCACGAATACCTTCTCACCAAGGAACAGCTGAAGAATATTTATGACAGCAGTTTGTCGATCGGAAATTTTGCCTCCCGCCTGCTGGTCCTCATGTTCCCCGAACTCTTCACGTATGAAAATACACGCAAGCACTACAACTGTAGTGGTTCTCTAGGGAAGAAGCAGTTGGATCCAGTGCGGGTCAATCTCATTCGCCATTATGTCCAGCTGCTTTACCCTCGGGCCAAAAATGACCGGATCTGGATGCTCGAGTTTGTTGGCAAACTAGACGAGCGTTGCAGGCGCCGGGACACAGAGCAGCGCCGCTCTTATCAGCAGCAGCGTAAAGTCCATATCCTGGACCAAGAGCCTGAGCCCGGCGACTTTATGGGCGCTAGCCAAATCAGCCAGCTCGGCTCCGATCGCTCGAAAGAGGACTTCGACGTGCCTCCGTTGCCACCAGAGAAAAGTAGCAAAGACTTCTGCAAGATCCCTCTGGAGGACCTCACAGTCTCCACCCCTGACTTCCCAGTGCCTTCCGCCTACCTGCTCTCGGACGCTGAGGTCAAAGAAATCGTTCAGCAGAGTCTGTCTGTTGGAAATTTTGCTGCCCGCCTACTTGTCCGTCTGTTTCCTGAACTCTTTACGCAGGAAAATCTGAGGCTTCAATACAACCACTCTGGCGCCTGCAACAAAAAGCAACTTGACCCCCTCCGTCTTCGGCTCATCCGGCACTACGTGGAGGCTGTGTACCCTGTAGACAAAATGGAGGAGGTCTGGCACTATGAATGTGTACCTAGCATTGATGAGCGCTGTCGGCGCCCCAATCGCAAGAAATGCGACATTTTGAAAAAGGCCAAGAGATCGAATAGCACTGTGTCATGTTCCCTGTGAGGCTTTGTCCCTTATTTTATTTTAATTTTTTTGTGGATACATTACACAAACGTGTGTTTTTTTGCACAAGTCCATAAGCTGAAGATGTGTAGTGAAACTTACAAAATGTCCATATTGAGGTCCAATCATATAGGATGAGGCCAAATTTATAATCCTTGTACAGGATGTGTTTTTAACATGTAGCTGCAACACCTGACAGTGAAATTTGTCATTAAAGACACTATCAACTGATAGTGAAATAATAGTGTTATTTATATGCCAAACCATTGTTGTAATTTAACTTTGACTAGATAAGCTATCATAGCCTTCCACTAGTAAATAAAGAAGTATAGGCATGTTTTAGACAGGTCACCTTAGTCAGGGCAAGGGGAGGGAGCAGAGATATGTGAGATTTTGTTTTTCAATAATTGTAGCAATGTTGCCGCACTGGTCTTTTTCTAACTAAAATGTATGTTCTAACTGCAGTCTACTCTAAAATATAGAAACAAATTGTCACTATTTTTAAATAAAATTCATGTTTCTTCAAAAAGAAGTCTTTTTTTTGCAACATCAATCACTACTATTGCCCACTACCTGTTAATGTACAATCTTGTTTCAAAAAACATTTACAATCATGTCCATATATGACTTAGAAAACTGAGCAAGCTTTAGATATAATTTATGTGGTTGAATTCTGATATGGATAGAGGTGGCTTCTTTCATTAGACAACTATGTTCAGCACCACATTTGCACAGTGCTCAATATTAAACTGATATTTAAGGAATTAATGTGAACCAGATTCCAGTTTGACTTTTTTCAACAGCGCTGGTTATTAAGGACTAATCCACACCCTGTGTACAGTGTTGACATTTAACTATAATCAATTCACTTTACTAAAACATTTAGGAGTCAAGAAATGACATTCTTGTAAATTCTTTGTAGACCCATTGAGACCTTTTATTACAGAAGGCTTACCCACAGACATTTATAAAGACATTTAGAAGCCAAAAGACATCAGTACCGTAGATGCCATCAAGCCATAAATGAAACTTTATAATACAAAGAATTAATAAGTCTACATTTGAGCATAATAGGAGCAGCATCCCTAATTTTTTTTTTTCTATTAAATGTTTTAAAATGAGTTGTGCGCTATGAATGGTGAGCTGGGGGGTTATACACACTGTCTCTAGGCTCATAAGACGATTATAACTCACAACCCAAGAGATGTGCAGCTTTTATTCACTTAAGGCATCCCGTTTGGGGAGGTGCAGGTGTTTCCAGCTTCTTAGTATGACTTTGTGTTTGCTTGCATCCTTCGTTTCTCCCACCAGCTTCTTGAGGATGACTCTCTTCACTATGACCGTGTCCAGGTCTCTGTCCTCTCCCACGATCAGATCCAGCGTGTCTCCCACTTTTACCTGTAGGTGGAGCCACACTTTAAAGAACGACATTTGGCGCCAGCTTTGAGCAGAATAGCTAGAGCATGTTGTTGCTCCTGGGACTCTACACCCCACCCCAGTTTTGTTCTCTATTACGCCTGGCTTGCACACTCGGTTGTTTGTGAACAACCGATTTAAGTCAGATGTGTTGGGTTAGGGTTGAAATATAACAAAGATGGTGGTTACGACACCCTGAGTATAAAGGGACAAAGTTACATTTCAATTATGAAGTAACATCCTGTCACTAGAATGTTAAGTGCTATTAAATAAATTAGAGACTGCTAGCTTGATGCAACTGAAGCAAATTTCAACAATCCATTCAATGTTGGCTATAGAATGGGCACATTTGATTCAGAATCAAAGAGTTTGACCAAGAGAAGTCTTGTTGGCTCCTCCCCCTGCCCAGGTGTACGCAGATGACACTCTGTTCACTCACATTTTTACTTTTCTTTATGAGTTTCTGTCCGTTCAGTCTCAGCTTGTTGTCATACAAAGCATCCTCAACTTTACTGAAAGGAAGACAGGAAGGTTATTAGGTTAAGTACTTGTCCAACACCAACTGTCCTGTGCAGCAAAAACTTTTGCTTCAGAAAATGACAGTGCCTAATGTTCTCATACACAGACATTACAGTTCAGAGTGTAAAAATCTATTTAAAACAGTTTTAGAAGCATGTACTGTTCCATAATCTACTCTAGACTCTCCATCTCTGCATTGTCACTTGAATCATGTCACTGATCAATCTGACTCTACTGTGTCAAGAAATCCAGACACCAGTCTAGAAGATGTTGGGAGTGTGTCCAGCACTGCCACCGACTTACTGTCTAGCGATATCCAGACCAGCCTTTAAAACTAGATCAAAGCGGAGGGACTGAATAACTCTCTCATTGTCTTTAAAGCCTTCAGGAAGATCAGGGTCATCTTGAAGTTCATCCTCATAGTCACTGGCCTCTGGATCTTCCTCCTCCTCCTCCTCCTCCTCCTCCTCCAGACTGGAGGCTCTCCCTCTCCCTCTCCCTTTCTCCTTGGAGCTCTTCAACCGCGCGTGCTGAAGCGTCCAGTTCCGCGGGCCATGCCACGGTTTCAACAGGGTCACCGTCCGTTGTGCTAGTGGCGCACTCGAGCCCCAGAGTTGGCGAGCGTGTAGGGTTCGAGGGCACCATGCCGTGAGGCTCGGCCCGCTCCACGCTGCTAGCAGTTGGGGTGAGCTCAGCTGTCCCAGCTGCCGCAGTGTTAGAACCTGCACAGACAGACCCCGCATAGCACAGCTCTGCAGACTCCGGTCCTTTAAGACAGACATGCAGACACACAAAAAGCTATGAGTTTTCACTTACATTCATACTTTTCGATGTCATGGTTAACCATTAAAGCAGTTAACTACTAAAGTACAGTTAGTATAAAAAGATATAAAATTTTAAACATAATTGCACCTTAAACATAATCTGAAATGAATCCAACACATGTGACAAAGCATAACAGAATTGTCATGGTTTTTATCATTAAAGTGCATGTGTGTCCAACTGGGCAACAGTAAATGCAGTCAACTATTGAGTTTATTTATTTAACAATGTCTTCTGTTTTCAAGGTGCAACTGTTCTTGACTACTGTCTATTGTGTTGTTTGGTGTGTCGCTCCCTTTTTCTGCAATATATTCTTGAGTTTCTAGAAAAAAAAGCATGCAGATAAATGATTATCATTATTCTTATAAAATAGTTGGGTGCTTAAAGTCAAAAACGTCATACAAAAAGAGATTTTACTGCAAGCATCTACCTGCTAGAATTAGCTGTGCAATATGTTTACAAGATTACCTACGTAGCTAAAATGCCTAAGTAGCACATGTCTCATCATT
The DNA here is from genome assembly GCF_041902795.1 of Electrophorus electricus. Taxonomy (NCBI): domain Eukaryota; kingdom Metazoa; phylum Chordata; class Actinopteri; order Gymnotiformes; family Gymnotidae; genus Electrophorus; species Electrophorus electricus. The sequence continues at coordinate 21,794,103 of NC_137508.1, read as the reverse complement.
AACTGGTGTCCCTACGAACCTACCTGCGGGGGACAACTCAGCCGATTTCAAAGGGCTTTTCTATCTTAGATAACTAGAACTAAAACTTCACCTTGAGACCGGCAGATGAAAGTGCAAACAGCTAACGTTAGCTAGCCAGATCCCAAATGTCGACTGAAAAATTCTATGATCTTGACAACATAGAAATAGTTTCTCAAGTCCCCAGATAATTTAGAATTAACTTTCTACTTCGGAATAACTGGAAGGCGAAAAGACCAGTTTAAAATGACAACGTCCCAAATAGATTAGTAGCTACCTTATAGCTAGCTGTTTACTTGAAAAGTCTTCTTTAGCATAACCGTCGATTAAGCCAAAGGCTGTTCAATAAGAAGGTTCCTCATATTTACTACACTGCCACCTGTCGCTTGGATGGCTAAATTGCTAGTAGATGAAAGTGATCTTTTTGCGTCTTGCTCTCCGCTAATCATTATTCGCTTTAAATAAAAATGAAGGAAAATGTTGAAAAGACCGCATACTGTATAAAGTTTTTTTTTCCGAAGATGAACATGAGTTTATTTAAATAATAGAATCCATCCATAAAGCGTGGACTTATCTAACAGTATGTTTACACAGTCAAATAATATCAGTTTATCTTCTAAAACTAAACCCTTCGTACTTGGCCATCTTTATATAGCCCACTGCTACCTAATCTCCTCCCAGTTTCGCTCATTTGACTCTTTCCGGATTGGCTGGTGGTGTCAAACGTCTGAGGGTCTTAGATGTTTAAATATGCCGTGCATAGGGTCATTTTATGCAGTGGTGCAGGTGGACCCGTGTCATCCAAGCAAGCAGAAGACTAATACTTCAGCGTCATGGCATACTTCATCTGTCTCTTTGTCTGCTGTTTCGCGGGGTTAATGATAGGGGCACAGGGAACATATGGGCGGTACGGATATAACCAGAACAGACTGCCTGCGGACGTATCTGCAGCAGGCAGACAGAGACCTCCCGTTACTTACATCAGGCCAGGTCAAGGAAACATCATCAACTTGGGAGGTATGCACTGTGCCTTCAGAAATCTGAAGACGTTTTGAAGAAAATGAAGAAGATGTTTAAAACATTTTCCAGAATAGCATGCTATTTTGTAACGCTGTTTTTAAAAGCAGACCTGTGTTGCGATTACTACTGAGAATTAATTATTTGTTTTAAGATAATTGTTATTTACATTTGTGTATTCTAGTTACAGTACACTGTTTATGTTGAGCGACAATGTCGGCAGAACGCGAGGAGAGCGCAAGGCAACCGGATTAAATGGCCTTCTACTTCTCTTTAAGCCTTAGTTAAGTGAATGGGGCTTTTGGGAGCGTGCTCTCAAAGTGACAGGAATTACAACCGTCTTGAAACTAATTTGTATGCAGTGTTGTACTGATGTCAACAAAATGTATCTTGAGAATCTAATGATTTTAATACTTCCAATGCTGTCTGGATTTTAATGATATTTAATAACTGGTGCATTATCTGCTTTGGAAAACTTCAGAGATGGCACATTTTTATTCTTAACTGTCAAAGTGATTTCATTTAAATTATGAATCTAAGATGTTTGTTTTTTTCATCCTGTGACCAGAGAATGGGAAAAACAGGAATTCCCTTGGTCATGACATTATGTGACAAGTCCATCCAAATTTTGGGTCTGACATCCCCAACATTTATTTATTTTTGTATATTAAAACTATTTGGTTACAAAACAGAATCATTTTAAAGACAACAAATTAGTTATAGTTGAGCTTCAGCTGTGACTGCACCTGTTGATTTGTTCCTTGTATTATTTTTGACAAGCGCTTCAGGAATAACTATTAGACTACCATCTTTTCAGGCATGACAGCTGTACAGCAGTTTAAAGCTTTGCTTGTAAAATGCTTGTAGAAATTCAGGATTCTCACAGCCATCTCTCTGGCCAGTAAACAAATAGCTGATACTTTTGTCAATGACCCTCTCTCTCTTTTTCTCCAAGAGCTCCACACTGAATTAAAGCTGTCATCATGCTTTAGTGCAAGAGTAACCTCTGCCATAATCCTTAATCCTCCATCCTTCCCCCTTTTCTCTCTCTCTCTCTCTCGATCTCTCTCTCTCTCTCTCTCTCTCTCTCTCTCTCTCTCTCTCTCTCTCTCTCTCTCTCTCTCTCTCTCTCTCTCTCTCTCTCTCTCTCTCTCTCTAACCACACTAAGGCCATGGCATTAATCACAGGTTTTATGGTAATCATCACAACCACTATCGGCCTCCTGGGAACTGGTCCCCCTTTACCTACCACCGACCTGTCCTACCTGTCCAGTCCAGGCCACAGCTCAGGCCCAGTGTACCCATGGTGCCATCAAAACTAAAGGTAGCCTTGCCATGCATTACAGAGCCCACCACCATGCCCACTTTAGCAACCACCACTACTCACACTACAGTACCCACGGCACCCACCATGGTACCCACCACAGTACCCTCCATGGTCTCCGCAATGGTGCCCTCCACAGTATTCACTATGGCCTCCGCTACGGTACCCACCACTGTACCCACCGCAGTATCCACCATGGTCTCTGTGATTGGCCCCTTCACAATACCGCCCACAGTACCAACTACGGTACCCACCACAGCACCCGCTACGGTCTCCACTACGGTTCCTGCCCCATCCACGACACTTCCGACCTGGCCTCCAACCGCCACACTGCCGGTCAGTACCCCCAGTGGCACCACCTCCCCTGCAGCACCTTCCACTGAGCCAGGTAGACCCACCCTCAGCCTCTCCTCCAATGACACGTCTTGCAGAGCAAGGACCATGGGATTAGCACCTGCCATCCTCGTATCTCTCTAACTCTCACTGTTTGTTTCTAGGTGATTTCATGACAAGTTGTTTGGTGGATCTGTAAATCCAAGCACACACTACTGATGCTAACAGTGATCCTGCTTTTTCCCACTAATTATGAACAGCTGTCTGATAATCTACTACCTTCATATCTTCTTTTTTTTCAGACATAATGGCACAGTACCACCACTGCCTGTGGATTACCTTTGATTCTAGTTTCAGAAAAGCTTCTGATACATTCATGGCACTGGCTCATTTTAACTCTTGCCATAGTTAGTTCAAGTACTGCATTGTGCATGATAGCAGCTAATGAAAATCATAACAATTTGCTGACTGCAGTAAAGAATAATAATTTAAAAGGTATTTGGTGCTTATTGTTTAAAAATGGCATTTCCCATCAACCCTCCAACAGCTCAAGCAGAAGTGTGCAAGAGCCGCCCGCTGGACCTGGTGTTTATCATTGACAGTTCTCGCAGTGTCCGCCCGGCTGAGTTCGAGAGGGTCAAGGTCTTCCTCTCGGACACGGTAGACTCCCTTGATATCAGCCCGAACGGCACCCACGTCGGCCTGATCAACTACGCCAGCACTGTCAACATCGAGTTCCACCTGAACAGGCACCGCACCAAGGCTGAGATCAAACAGGCCTTTTCCCGCGTAGACCCGCTCTCGGCCGGCACCATGACCGGCCTTGCCATCAAAACCGCTATGGAGCAGGCCTTCACAGAGGAGGCCGGTGCCAGACCAGAAAACAAGAACATCGCCAAGGTGGCCATTATCGTAACTGATGGGAGGCCCCAGGATAAGGTGGAGGACGTGTCGGCTGCAGCGAGGGCTGCTGGGATTGAGATCTATGCCGTTGGGGTGGACAGAGCTGATATGAAGTCGCTCAGGTTGATGGCCAGCCAACCGCTGGACGAGCACGTCTTCTATGTGGAGACATATGGTGTGATCGAGAAGCTAACCTCCAGGTTCCGGGAGACCCTGTGTGGTAAGACAAAGCTCTGGACGAAGAGCTAAATCAAGCCTGTCTTGATTTGGTTCGCCTGCAGGTCTATAATTTGTATCAAGTTTCTTTTTCCATCCAACTGCATGTAAATTTCCACTAGCTTGAGATGAATTCCCAGTAGCACTCTTTTTGAATGCGTCAAACTGATCATTAGTGAGTGAATGTGCCCTTCAGTAACATTAGGATCTTTTTGCGTGCATTGTGCTTATTTGACTAGCAGTGCTGTGGTGATCATTGCCTGTAGGTGTGGATGCATGCGCCCTCGGACATGACTGCGATCACATATGCCTGAACACCAATGCCTCTTATTACTGCAGATGCAGGGTGGGATACGTCCTTAACCCGGACAAGAAAACATGCTCACAAGCCAATGGTTGGTCATTCTACTCTGTTTCATGCTTGGGCAGTCTTGAGTAAACTTGGGATGTATGGAACAAAGCCTGTGATGTATTTTGCATGTGAAAACCTTAGTAGGTGTGTAAGTGATTGTAAAAGCTAATATATGTCTGTAAAGCATCTCTGAGTCTGAGAAAGGCACTATATAAATTTAAATAATAATAATAATAATAATAATAATAATAATAATATTATTATTATTATTAAGTTCTCGCTAACCACTGTGCTGCTCACCAGTTTGCATCAATTAATGATTGCCAAAACAAGAATCAATTTAATTAAACCACTACCATTTTTCAGCATGAAAGAAATGAATCAGCCATTTAAATGATTCAAAAGAATCAGTGCTATTTACATGAATGAAATGAATCAAAGCTTTTTAAATGATTGCTTGTTCACAGTGATGGTGATACATATGCACCAGCTGTCCTTTGTTTTTGAAAGAGCAGTAGGGTGTAGAATGGGTGGGGTTTCAGCACCCATGCTAAGAGTATATGCATGTTAAATATGTGCATCACAAACCAGATGTAAAGCTGTAAAACGTGGCTGTGTGCAGCCAACGGTGATCTGCTAGAAATTCAGCTCACTACACGGATGGTTCCCAGGCTCAAAACCCTGCTTTTCTCTCCACTTTTCCAGAAGAGGTGCGCAGCGATTTGACGGAGGACCCATGCATGTGTGAGGCTCAGATCGCCTTCCAAAAGAAGATCCAATACAGCATACATGAGATAAACAGCAAACATATCCTTTTACACGACATATACATTGTCTCTCTCCGCTAAGAATGTTCTCACTCAGTGTTCTTAGCTCGACTTATGAATGCTCAAACTAGTATGGTTATACTTTAATTAATTTTTTTTTAATTGATTGTTTTTGATATTTGAGGTATTTTTGTAATACAGTGTGCTCTGCTTTTTTACCTTGACTGTTTTCACTGGAAGATATAACAAGAAAGGTCCATCAGTTCCATCTCCGCTGAGTCGGGCAGATGGCAATCTTCCTTCTGTTAGTCCTGTGCCAGCAGGGTCTCACCTTGCCACCAAACAGCAATCTTTATCATAGTTACGTGTTAGACGGTCCTGCATATGTGTTTAATAGGAACTGTGTCTGTTGTATCAACAAAGTGGTCCAAAAAGCTTAATAATATTTTGTTGAGGACCACAAGAAGTTTTAAGCTAACTTTTATGCTGTAACCTATATCAGTAACACATTAGATCAGTCTCCTTTAATGTAAATTGATTTTTTTATTTTTTATTTTTAGAAATAAAAGAGAAATAGAATATAATATCTAATAATATACTATATTAAGATTTCCTTTAAAGGGAAAATGTGTCTATCAAAACATAGTATTCTTTGATGTGTCTAAATATAATATTTTTATTTTGGATATTTTGTACAGATATCTATCAGATAATAAAAACGCCTCTGAAACGCATTTTTGTTTCCTTATCAGTTTGGTGGCATTAATGCAACTGTAATACAACTGTAAACTTTACCACAATGGACAGTAGATAACAACGTTACAAATTAACTGTAACATCACTTTTGAAGACTTATATAGTACCAGTATGGTTGATATTTCTCCTAATCATCAAAATCATCAATAAATTGAAATATTACCACTTGGATACGTTTGAAGGCCACGTAAAGGGACGTAATTTCCGGTTTCTTGTTACCTAGAAACCAAGCAAGCCATTCGCTGCTGGCAAGTTGGCTAGTTAGCTAGCTACATAGAATGCTTTCGAGAAAGAAAATAATTATGTGAAATCAATTAATTAATTTAGACTTTACCACAGAGAAACAAAAAGGAGTACTGGGGCTGAGGGCTCTATTAGTTGTCAACAACAGCGCAAGAAAAAACATTTGTAAAAATTCTTTTGAGGTCCGCTATTAAGCTGGGCTAAGAGTACACCAGCATATCATCTTCGGCAACGATGTTTATTTACCTTAGTAAGAAGGTAACGTTAAGCTTCATTGGTCTAACAAGTACCGTATTACAATCAAATACTGTCAACTGAACATTGAGTAACAACCTTGATCCGTTATGCACGGTGTTTTATCTCTTTAGCTAGCTATCTAGATAACTAAATAGGAAACCTAGCTAGCTTGCTAGGAAGATTGCGTGATTTTCTAGTAGGCAGACAATCTACTTAGCGAACTGGATGAATATAGTTGACCTTATATAGCTAGCATGCTAAATTAGGTGCATAAGATACAATGCTGGTCAAATGAACTGGATGGTTTTAACTAGCTGGGTAGATAGCCATGTACTTGAAGCTAATACCTTTTTTTCCTGACATTTCATCTATCTTTTTGGCATGATTGTATTTGTCGTACTGTGCATCTATCTAACTTAGCTAACAGCTGCATCATCTTGTAGCTTGCTAAAACTACTAAAACTACTGGGATCTAACATTTGATAAGGAACGACGATATTGTCCATCCCCCCAGATTGCAATTCCTAACAGCATTCGACTGAAATGTGTGTCCTGGAACAAAAATCAAGGTTTCATTGCCTGTGGAGGAGACGAGGGTCTCTTGAAGGTCCTGAAGCTAGAAACTCAAACAGGTGAACACACGCACCCACGGGAGGTTTTCTGCAGTAGGTCAGCTATGGATTTCTGCAACTCTACACCTGTATGTACTGGAATAGCGTGAGTCGTCTTCATCACATTATTTATGAAGTGATGATAGGCCAGGTGAGAAAGTCTGTTGGCTAAATAAGTCTAAACTAAAAAGGCAATTAGACATTGATAAGACAATACAGAATGCAGACAGAATAAAATCTCTTCTCTTCCCCAGCTCTTGGTTTTTTGCTTTTGTGTCACACTTTACAGGGTTAAAAGCGTTAGGTTACATGGGACTTTCTACTACAGGTAACATTTGTCTGCATGATTGATTAATCAAGTGTAAATAATTAGCACTGACACTTTGTCATTCCCACATTACAGATGATGCCAAACTGAAAGGGCTTGCAGCTCCAAGTAACCTGTCCATGAACCAGACACTAGAAGGGCACAGTGGTAACGCATCAACCAGACAATCCCCTGAGTACTTGCAGTACTTCATACTTTGTACTCCATTTCTCCCATATCCTAATGTCTTTGCCTGGTGTTTTCGGTTGCTTTGCAGGTGCAGTGCAGGTGGTGACATGGAACGAGCAGTACCAGAAACTGACCACCAGTGACCAGAATGGCCTCATCATCGTCTGGATGCTGTACAAAGGTGGGTAGGCATTTGCTAAGCCTGTGGTGAGTCAGCCCAGTTTTTGGACAGTGTTGTACACAGTTTAACACATGATGTAGGATACTGGACTTGCAGTTTTACCTTCTTCCTGTTTCTGTGTGTGTGAATGTGTGGGTGTATGTCTGCACACGTATGTGTGTGTGTGTGTGTGTGTGTGTGTGCGTGTGTGCACGCGTGCATGCACACTCGGTTCTGTTTGTTGAACAGGCTCCTGGTACGAGGAGATGATTAATAACAGGAATAAGTCAGTGGTGAGGAGTATGAGCTGGAATGCAGATGGTGAGAAGATCTGTATTGTGTATGAAGACGGCGCCGTTATTGTGGGATCAGTGGATGGTGAGTTGATGATCTGGTCTTTTTGGACTATCTTGTATCTGTAATGCCTTAACTAGTTTTTGAGGTCTGTTTTGCTAACAGATATAATAACTTAACCCAGTCTATGTCATACTCCTTAGTCTGACTGAGGTGTATTGCAGGGTGACTCAAGAGCACAACCAGAACCTTAACATTACTTGTTGTCATCCTAGGTTTTCTATATTGTTTTCCACATTTAAATAAATGTGTTATTGCACCATATTAACTTTTTTTTGTTGTCAGATTAGGAACACTGTCAGTGATCAGTTATTTTATGGCTACTGGTTGCAGTTCTCTTATGTTTTTTTTGTCCCTCCTTTGAGATTTCATTGGCTAGCATATTTGTCAGTATCTGGTAATGCTGTATGGCATCCCCACAGAAACTGACACAAACTGTCTCGGAAATCTGACTCTGGCTCCTCTCTGTCGCCACTCAGTGTATTATCTCTGTCTCTGAGTGTGTGTGTGTGTGTCCTTGTCACTCCAGGTAACAGGATCTGGGGGAAGGAGCTAAAGGGAATCCAGCTGGCTCATGTGGCCTGGTCTCCCGACAGCAAGATCCTGCTGTTTGGAATGGCGAACGGAGAGATCCACATCTACGACAACCAGGGCAACTTCATCGTGAGTATCCCTGGGTTTAGTCACCCCATCAGGAGAGAGTAGCTCTTATTGTTGTGTGTGTGAGCCTGCGCTCTTTGTAAACCCAGCGGGTGGCTGTAACGTGGAGGTCAAGGTGTCCTCAGTAAAGCTGAATATTTAATCTCATCATAAATGCCTTTAGTTCAGCACGGCTGTTAGCTGATGGAATCAAGTTCTGATTCTGATTGTGCTGTGGAGATGTTCGTCAGTGTGCGCCTGTGCTCCTGGCAGATGAAGATGACCCTGCACTGTCTGATGAATGTGACCGGGCTCCTCAGCATCGCCGGGATCCACTGGTACGCGGGCACCGAGGGCTACGTCGAGCCCGACTGTCCCTGCCTTGCTATCTGCTATGACAACGGCCGCTGTCAGGTCATGCGCTATGAGAACGACGACAGTGAGTGGGGCGTGGGGGGGGACCAGGGGCGGGGCCCCGATGGACAAGTGAAGACCACAGAGCACATATCGGTTTTGCGTCATGCCAAATGAGATGGTTAGGTGAATCTCACCAGACATTAGTAGTAATAGTAGAAATGATTATTATTGACTGACAGTAACAGTTGAATAGTAGATCCACTGAGGATATTTTCGCTACATTCTGTCTTGTGTGTGTGTTTGTATGTTTGTGCGTGCACATGCAGATCCAGTGATAATCGACACGGGCATGAATGTTGCCAGTGTCCAGTGGAACCACTGTGGCAGCGTCCTTGCTGTTGCAGGCTCTCTCCGGAACATGGGAAGCGATAAAGATGTGAACGTCTTAAATTTCTACACACCATTTGGAGAGGTAAAGACAAAAAAACAACCCTGGATACACTGAGCTTCCACTTCATTAGTTAACACCAGACTTTGTTAGGAATACCTCACGTATATCTCATTATATGTCTCATATACGGCTCAAATATGTCTTCTTTTAAAAGTGGATAAATACAGACTGTAGCCCATTTGATGACACGCACAAAGTCATTAGCCGTCATCAACCAGTTTATTATTATTTTTATTATTATTATTATTATTATTAAGTTAAATGTATATAGCGCCTTTCTCAGGCACAAGGTTGCTTTACAATGATAGTGGAATTAAAAAAAAAAAGTTAATAAAACTGAAACAAATTGACGACACAATAAATAAATACGGCTAAGAAAAGAGGTTATGAAAAGTGTTGGGAAAAGAGGTTTGTTTTAAGTTGAGATTTGAAGGAGGAGAGTGTGGAGCAGAGAGGGAGAGATTAAGGTAAAGAGTCCCATAGTTTTGGGGCCTTGACACTAAAGGATCTGCCTCCTACAGACACCAGTCTAAACTAGGGGATGGAGAGGAGACCTGCAATAGAGGACCGAAGTGTACGAGTGGGGAAGTAAGGGTGTTAGAGTTAAGATAGATATGGAGGTGACAGACCGTGCAGAGCTTTGTATGTAATGAGGAGGTTTTTGAACTGAATGCGTTCAGGGGCGGGGAGCCAGTGTAGCTGATGTAGACTAGGAGTGATGTGGACTGATTTCCTTGAAGGAGGATTCTTGCGCCTGAGTTTTGGACATGGCGAAGTGAACGGTTGGTTTTTTTAGGGAGGAGAAAGTTACAGTAATCAAGACAGGAGGTGATGAAAGCATGAACCACCAGCGTCATGTGTAGAGAGCATGGGCCTAAGCCTAGCAATATTACGGAGGAGAAAAAAGGCATTTTTTACCGGAGACTTGACGTGGGGTTAAAAAGAGAGAGAGGAGTCAAAGAGTACGCTAAGGTTCCTAACTATGGATGAGGAACTGATCAAGATACTGTCCAGATTTAATTTAAGATTAGAGAATTTTTTATATTTTGGACTTCGGGCCAATAAGTAGAAATTCCGTTTTATCAGAATTGAGTTTTAAGAAGTTTATGCTCATGCACTGCTTGAGATCTTGGATACAGGAGAATAAAACAGGAGGTGGTAGGGTAGTGTCAGCCTTGGTGTTAATATAGATCTGAGTGTCATCCGCATAACTGGAAGTGAAGACCCTGCCTGCTGATAATCTGACCAAAGGGTAGCATATAGATAATGAACAGGAGAGGGCCAAGGACAGATCCCTGGGGAACACCTTGAGTGACAGTAGCAGTGTGCGATTTGTGTTTACCTAAAACAACATAATGTGTTCTATTAGAAATATAGGATGAGAACCATTCAAGAACCGTGTTAATAATGGCAATGAGTATGTTATGGTTAATTGTGTGAAATGTGGCACTTAAATCTAGAAGGAAGAGAATACTCAGGTCATCAGAATGAGCAGAGAGAAGAAGATCGTTGAGAACTCAGTGCTGTGCACTGGACGGAAACCAGACTGAAAAGGTTCAAGTAGAGCCTATTAAGAAGCTACAACTTTTTCTAACACCTTGGTCAGAAAGGGGAGATTGGAAATGGAGCGGTAATTATCAAGAAGTGCAGCATTTACTCCATTTAGGTTTTGAGAGCTGAAGGAACATAACCTAAGGTAAGGGATGCGTTAATGTGATGACAGATGGGAGCAGAAATAGCAGAACAACACTTCTTAAGAAGAGTAGTGGGGGCAGGATCAAGTTGGCAGGTAGAGGAATTAGGTTTTTGTTATAATCTCAGAGATTAGGGAAGGTTGGGTGAGAGAGAAGGCAAAAAATTGTTCAGTAGCAAGGGTGAGATGGGTGTCCCCATAATCGGATTAGAGGGGAAAAACTGGTTAATTTTGGTTATTTTTTCATTAAAGAATCTAAGAAAACCTTCACATTAATCAACAGTACCAGACAGAGGGGAAGATGGAGGCTGAAGGATCTTATTAATAGTGGAAGAGAGAGTTTTGGGCTTCTGTCTGGGACCATTGATAGCAGAGGAAATAAAGTTCGAGCGGGCAGTATTTAGAGCTGACCTATAATTATGCATATAGTCAGAATAGGCTACTTTATGAACAGTCAGACCAGTTCTTTTATAGAGGCGCTCAAGGCGCCGACCTTTGGTTTTCGGGGTATGTAACTCGGGTAAACCATGGAGAAGAACAACCAGGGGCCGTTTATCTGCAGGCCCACTGCTCACTGCATATTATTAGTGTGGCCTTCGCAGCACAGCAGTTTTTTTGTCTTTTTAAACATGTCAAAGTCACAGCTGGATTAAGTGTGATCTGCTAACCAAAAATATCCAGCTAACAGCGGTGCTGTGCTCAGAAACTGACTCCACTGTCCACACCCGCATCCATAATCACACACATACATATGCCCACTTTCAGTTGCCCTAGCAACCATGTCCAGCCCCTAATGGTTGTTTCCCTGATTTCTTCCTCTGGTCTCCTGGTGCAGCACCTTCGCACCCTGAAGGTTCCCGGCAAGCAGATGACTGCCGTGTCGTGGGAGGGCGGAGGTTTGAGGATCGCCCTGGCTGTGGACTCCTTCATTTACTTTGCCAACATCAGACCTGACTACAAGGTACGATACGAGAGCACCCCCAGCAGTGCTCAGGGGTAGGTAGGAGAATGTTCTCCTCTCCCCTCCTCCTCTACACACCCCGGGTCAATTTTCCCATGCGCAAGATCTGCACTGCCTTGGTCGGGTAAACTGACTGTACATCTGGTTAGAAGAGGGACCACTGGCACCAGTAGCGGGTAGCTCCCATGGCCACACTGGGGTACAGGCCAACAAGAGGCCCCAAAAGGGTAAGGGGCCAATGCATTCCACGCTGGTCTTCTTCCCCGGAACTACTGAGCTTTTCCCTGGACGTCCGAGCTTCCATAGCAACAAAAAGTCACAAAAAGCCAAAAAAAAAAAATGTTTCACAGTCTTCTTCTTGCTCAGCCAAAAGCTAAACACCCACACGGCCAAGCATCCACTATCCCTGCTTTGGCTTTTACGACATTAGTTCATAGTCTTGCTTGTTTTATGTCAAAATCTCATCACTGGCTCTCTGACCTTGAAGACAAGCGATTACTTTATTGCAGGCCTCATTTTAAAGGGACATGGTGTGTACCTTTAAGTGTACCCTTAAGTCCTCGATTTGCCAGACTCAACCTCTCTGACTGGGTGACCTTGTTGGGTTATGGACTGTGTAATTGTGTGTGTGCTGTGGACCAAACCCCTTTTAGTGCAGTAGTGTCTGTTCCTGTTCAGGGCACCGGGAACTGTGGTTTTAAGGAGATTTATAACCGCGGCTCTTCACGGTGAGTTGTGACTGACATTGTACCCCTGATGTGTTGACATGGCCCTTTCAACACGAACATTGGGGTGTGGTGTGGATTTCCGAGGCTGGGGTGTGGTCTAGAGTTCTGACATGGAGACGGTGGAGTTCTGACACTGGGGTGTGGTCTGGAGTTCTGAGTTTGTCAGCCAAGCGTATGGAGCACAAGAACATCAGCCGATTCTATTTGTAAGAGAGATCACATTCCAAGCAACTTCCAGCTCCGCCCATATTTCCCTCCATTTTAAATATCCATATGATTTTTTTTATCATATAAATGTTGTATATGAGGCTTGCTACATGTTTTGGACTGATTGCATTAGAAACGATAATTCTTAATTGTATGAAAACATGCGCTTTTTTGCTGATAATGGATTTTTATTTATTGGCTTGTAATCATAATGTGCTTGTTACCTGTCAGACTGTGATTTGTGATTTGCTGTTCAGTACCAGCACTGATATGTGAGAATGGTCAGCGTGTTTGCAGTGCACTGAGCTGGAGTTTATGATTCTATAACATGTCAGTATTGCTGTCAATATCTACAGCCATTTGCTTTTATTGCTGCAGAACTATTGTGGAAATACTATGATGCTTATTCCAGGTCTTGTTCTTTGCCTTTTGTCTCCCTGTCTCTCTGTCTTTGCCTCTGTAGTGGGGCTATTGTTCCAACACCGTGGTGTACGCGTACACCAGGCCGGACAGGATGGAGTACAGCGTGGTCTTCTGGGACACTAAGAACAATGAGAAGTTTGTGAAATATGTGAAGAGCCTGCTGTCGGTCACCACCTGCGGCGATTTCTGCATACTGGCCACCAAGGCGGACCACTCCCACCCCCAGGTACAGCCACTCCCACCCCCGGGTACAACCACTCCCAGCCCCAGGTACAACCACTCCCACCCCCAGGTAAAGCCACTCCCACCCCCGGGTACAGCCACTCCCACCCCCGGGTACAGCCACTCCCACCCCCAGGTACAACCACTCCCACCCCCAGGTATACCTGCCTGCTATTCTCCCATTCCTCCACCATAATTCATCTCCGTCCACCAACAGACGCTGAAGTTTGAAATATTGAACGTTATCAGTGACATTTCATTCAGTCCAAGGGGGCGCTGAGTCTATACCTCAGTGTACTACATAATACTTGAGATAAATGCCATACATAGAATCATAAACCAGGTTGTTAGTCATAGATCCACAACTCCAGTGGTCAGTGAATATGGCTTTGTAGAATTTAATTGTGAACTAATGTAATATGTATGTAAAATGTAATTCTTGGTTGTGTCAGTAAACTCACCTCGAACCTCCTCCTAACGCCTGCCCCTATTTTGCTAACAGGAGGACACGGACCCTGATGCTGTAGTGGCAACGGTAAGAATGCATCTATCGAAACCCACTTTGACTCTTCGTCCTATCCCCAAACACCGTTAAGGATCAGCTCAGGATCTATTGAGGATCAGCTAACTGGTTCTTATCACAGGGGGAGAAAGTAGATCAAGCGCTCACATGGCACCTCAGTAGAGTCTGCAAGGTATTCCTGCATGAGCGGATTACGGAGTCCTTCTGCTACCGTACGGATGGAAGACTACAGATGCCATGAGCGTTTTGCTAAAGTAATATACTTTTAGACTAGTGGAGGAATGAAGGAATATAATTATCTGACCAAGTGAATTCAAACTCTTTGCGACAGGAGGAGATACCCAGCCCAGCGTTGCAGTGGGACCATCGTAGGGAGGATTGTGAGGTGGAATTACCCTACCAGGAAATGACATTAGTTAAATGTGGGACCATAACAATAACCTATGGTCTAAACGAATGTGTCATGTTTTCAAAAGAAAGTTTCAGATTCTGTGCTTTTTACTGCAGGGGGTGATATACAGTATGAACATCACAGAATATAAGAAGAAGGACTACATGGTATAGAGTCACCTGAAGTGTCATCCAGTTTAAAACTGAAATGGTTTAAAAACCAGTTTGGAAGCGCTCTGTGTTCTTTCCAGCTCATGTTCAGGGGCAGTGTAAGCTTTGTTATGGATCAGGGTGAGCTGTCCAGTCTAGAGGGCCAATGGGAGAGACTGTGGGAGGTAGAGGTGTGCTGTATAATACTTTGAAAATAAACAACAAGTACAGTGATTTGGCCAGGCCAGAGAGTATGCGAACATGCCAGACTGAATCCTTTTGCTGAAGGAGCTAGCCTATGAAACTTGTGATGAAATGCACGACTTTTCAGATAAGTCGCGGGACCAGCTCAGGGCGAGACAGGTATCAGCAGCGATCCGAAAGGTGTCCGTGACGCTCATTCTCTAAGCCGGCCCAGGCAGCCACTGAGCTAACTGCGCATGTGCTCTGTCGTCCTGCAGTATGTGCTGGTGCTGTGTAACTCCATTGGGACTCCCCTGGACTCCAAATACATCGACATCGGTAGGAGAAACCATCCGTGGCACATGGCTAACCTGCACAAACACCTGGTCTCGGTTTTATGTAGCTGTAGGTTACAGCATACTGTACTTAGCCTAATTACCAAGCTCAACACAGCAGAATTACAACATAAAGTTTTGTTCAACACAGTGTGTTTGCTTTTAGTTTACAATGACTCTTTCTGTCATTCACTCACACACACAAACACACACACACCACATTTGATTTGATTCTACAGATCGAATGTACATTCATGTCATAAAAGTATGGTTTTTCCCTTTGTCTTGTGGTTAAACATAAAAAGAAATTCAAGCTCAAGGAATTTCATTCAAACACAGCTTAATGAATGTTTTCTGCCAGAGGATCCTTGCCACATCCTGTCACAGTCAGATTTGGAAAACTGGCTCTTATTGAATCATTGGCATCGGTCTGTCGATCGTGTTGTTGTCCCCTTATCTTGCCTCATTGGGTGTGTGGGGCGGGGCAGCGCAGAAAGCCAGAGAGATGCAGCCCTCTGGGGGAAGGCTATGCTTGCGCTTTCCTGCGTGGCCCAGCCTGGTGTACTCTGCTGGAGCTGAGCGCATCCTCCTGCGTGTGTCCGTGCCTCACGTCCTCCAGCGCGTGTCCGTGTCTCACGTCGTCCCGCGCGTGTCCGTGCCTCACGTCGTCCCGCGCGTGTCCGTGCCTCACGTCCTCCCGCGCGTGTCCGTGCCTCACGTCCTCCAGCGCGTGTCCGTGTCTCACGTCGTCCCGCGCGTGTCCGTGTCTCACGTCGTCCCGCGCGTGTCCGTGCCTCACCTCCTCCCGCGCGTGTCCGTGCCTCACGTCGTCCAGCGCGTGTCCGTGCCTCACGTCGTCCAGCGCGTGTCCGTGTCTCACGTCGTCCCGCGCGTGTCCGTGCCTCACGTCCTCCCGCGCGTGTCCGTGCCTCACGTCCTCCAGCGCGTGTCCGTGTCTCACGTCGTCCCGCGCGTGTCCGTGCCTCACGTCGTCCCGCGCGTGTCCGTGCCTCACGTCGTCCCGCGCGTGTCCGTGC
Source organism: Electrophorus electricus (assembly GCF_041902795.1). Taxonomy (NCBI): domain Eukaryota; kingdom Metazoa; phylum Chordata; class Actinopteri; order Gymnotiformes; family Gymnotidae; genus Electrophorus; species Electrophorus electricus. The sequence goes on along the minus strand of NC_137508.1, from coordinate 21,778,017 downwards.
CTCACGTCGTCCCGCGCGTGTCCGTGCCTCACGTCGTCCCGCGCGTGTCTGTGCCTCACGTCCTCCTGCGCGTGTCCGTGCCTCACGTCCTCCTGCGCGTGTCCGTTTCTCACGTCCTCCTACATGCGTCTGTGTTTCATGGGGAAACCGTGTTGACTTTGCAAACACAGCACAGCAACATTCAGGGGCAACTGAGTCATATAAAGTATAATTATGTATTATCTCTATTATTCACACTAATGTAAGTTTAGAGTAAATCTAGAGTTTGCTCTAATATGGGCTTTGTTAAGTTTGCTTTTTATCTTTAACCACAGGATATTTTGAGCCAGTGTAATGCTGGCTGCTGTGTAGTACGGGCTGACAAAGTAATCGCTGGTGTTTCCTCCTCACAGACCCTCTGTTTGTAACTATGACGAAGACTCACGTGATCGCCGCGTCCAGGGAGGCCCTCTACACCTGGCAGTACCGCGTGGCCAAGAAGCTCACTGCTCTGGAGATCAACCAGGTTGCCAAGACCAGGAAGGAGGGTCGTGAAAGGTCAGAGGCTGTAGGTCAGAGGTTAAGGGCGGTTTGGGGGGCCATCAATAGCGGCATCCCCAGTGTTCTTAGAAGTGTGGCAGTATGAACTTGCTTGGCTATGTGAAGGCCCCTTAGGGCAGCATGCCTCGAGCGTCTGGGATGGTGTCTGAGGCTTATTTGCCAGGGCTTGCTCTGTGACGAAGGCCGGACTCCCGCGCTCTGTTTGCGTTGTCTGCTGTGTAAAGCCGGCAGGTGCACCCTCCCGGCTGTCTCCACGAGACGATGCGTTCGCCTGCCGCCAGTGCGCAGAAGGGTATCTTTGATGTCTGCATTCATTACTCATCTCTCTGTATTTTCCTCTCTGTCCATCTCTCTCTCTCTCTCTCTCTCTCTGTTTCTCTATCCTGCAGGGTTTACCACATAGATGACAGCCCAACTGGCACTACGGATGGCACCCTGGACTTTGCCAAAGCCTTCACTGTGAGTGCCAACCACATGCACACACACACGCACGCACACACACACACACACACACACACACACACACACACACACACACACACACAATGTCACTGCCCGTATCGCCTGTATGCTAGCACGGGAGAAACACACACATGCATACCTGTGGCTGCTTCAACTCCTTGCCGGAGGATTGGGTTCAGAAACCTATAAATCATTCATGACAGGACACACGCTCCCCAAGCTTTCTCTAATGAGCGGAAACACAAAATTCAAATCCTCTGTATAATTTGTATAATTATAAAATGCACACATTTCTGTGTAATATTGTATACCCTGTTACTGAGTGAATAATTGTGTGTGTCTGCTATAGATGAGTGTGTGAAAATGAGTGCTTGTTTCTGCTGTATATAAGGGTGTGTATGTAAGTTTCCATCTCCCCTGTAGGTGAGTGTTCTTTTGCGCAGGAGTGTGTGTGTGTGTGTGTGTGTGTGTGTGTGTGTGTATATGTCCATGTCCTGTATATTTTCCTCTGTTTCAGGCTACAAGAGATCCCATCTGTTGTATCACAGCATCAGACAAAATTCTCCTAGTGGTATGTACTCTTGCCTCTTTAAGAAACCCTACCAAATCCATCACCTGGAGTTTCCTTTTAGTTTTCCTTTTCTGTTGTATTATTCATAAAGTCTGTTATATCAGGTGTGTCTGTGTGTGCGTGTCTGTGTGTGCGTGTCTGTGTGTGCGTGTCTGTGTGTGCGTGTGTGTGTGTGTGTCTCCAGGGTCGAGAGTCTGGGACCCTGCACAGATACAGTTTACCCAATGTCAGCCTTCTGCAGAAGTATTCTCTGAGCTCCCGTGCTTACCAGCTCTCTCTCAACTGCAACTCCAGGTGTCCACACCCTCATTATAACAGCTATGCACCCAGCATATGGAGGATGTAGCTCTACACCCCAGCAGGATTAAGGGTGTAACCCCAGAGAGACAGAAGGTGTAGTCCCCAGGGGTATTAAGGGTGTAGCCCCCAGTGCGACAGGGTGTGCAGCCCCCAGAAGGAGCAAGGGTGTAGCTCCCAGCAGGCCTGAGGGTATAGACCCCAGAGGAATTAAGGGTGTATTGTCCAGTGTGACAGAGGGTGTAGCCCTCAGCAGGACTGAGTGCATCAGAAGTGGGTTAAAGCATCACTTTGCTTTGTATTATTCTCTTGGTCACATAGTGTAACCCTCCTTGCTCCTACATTATAGTGTACTGTAGTAAAATGTGTTACCGTGCTTTTGCATAGACTTTATACCAGTTGTATATCCCTAACCTTGTTCCACATAGTATTTGAGGTCTATGCTGAAGTTTTCTTCTGTTTTGCTGTAGAAGTCTGTATTTTTTTTCCATATGTCTAGATTTCCAAGTTGTCATGTTCGGTAATGCTGTGTTTTCCCTCCTCAGTCGCCTGGCCATCATCGATATGATGGGAGTGCTGACGTTCTTTGACATGGAGGCACGGGGCTCCCCAGGTGATGCGGAGGGAGCTTCTTTAGCTGGAGACCCCTCCAAATTTGAGCGCAAAGATGTCTGGGACATGCAGTGGGCCAACGACAACCCTGACTTGTTCGCCATGATGGAGAAGACTAGGATGTATGTCTTCCGAAATCTGGACCCAGAGGTGAGAGTGTGAGTGTGAGTGTGAGTGTGAGTGTGAGTGTGAGTGTGAGTGTGAGTGTGAGGGTGAGGGTGAGGGTGAGTGTGAGTGTGAGTGTGAGTGTGAGTGTGAGGGTGAGGGTGAGGGTGAGGGTGAGGGTGAGGGTGAGGGTGAGGGTGAGGGTGAGCGTGAGCGTGAGCGTGAGTGAGTGAGAAAGAGAGAATGACAGTGAGTGAGAGTGAGACAGTGGGAGTAACAGTGAGAGTGAGACAGTGAGAGAGAGACAGAAAGAGAGGTGAAACACACAAGTCGTTACTGATGTGTGATGCCATAATATAATGTCCTTTGTATGCTGCTTAACAGCGAACATCTTCTGTCCATGTGGTTTCTGTTGATATGGTGAGGCTCTTTCATAAATAAGCAGCCGGACTTTCTCAGTGAAGCGTGTTTCTGAACGTCGTCTAGTCCACCTTCACCATGACCTCACTATAAAGACACAATGTGGCGTCTGGGGAAACAGCGGCCTCTCTACTGGCCGTTTGGCCTTCGTGTTCAGATACACTACCTTCCACTGCCTGTTTAAGAAGGAGCTTGGTCTGCTGCTGTTTATTGGGCCTGGCCATAATGCAGAAGGATGTTTTTACAGTTAGTACATCTAACTTGATATGTTGTTGCTGTGTGCGATATTGGCTTTCTTTTCATGTCTCTCTTTACCGTAATTCTACTGTAGGAACCAATTCAGACATCCGGTTTCATCTGCAACTTTGAAGACCTGGAAATTAAGTCCGTTCTTTTGGACGAAATTATGAAGGTACACGTCTCCTACGCCGGTAGTGGACAAATGTAGCAGTTAAATAGATGATTGTCCAAAATGCTTTATTCACAAGGCTTCTAGTTTATTATCAGTTCTGAAGTTCTGAGGTGTTAGAGATTTTTTTTCTTTTGTTGAGCATGTTGGGTTTAAATCACGGGTCAAACCGAATGCGCAGCTGACCTTGGGCCGTCTGACCCTCGTATCAGGAGCCGGAGAGGCCAAACAAAGACTTCCTGATGAACTTTGAGATCCGCTCGCTGAGGGACAGCAGGACACTGATCGAGAAAGTGGGCATAGGGGATGCCTCACAGTTCATAGAGGACAACCCCCACCCCCGCCTCTGGTAGGCCAGGCACACAGGCTTTCGTTATTGCAGAGGAATTAAGCGGCTTCCCGGATTTGACCCCGGTACCTTGTTTGCGTTTTCATGTACGTTATGAGCAGATATTGAAGGAGAATTTAGACAGTTCTCTGTCATTTTGGGAGATCTGTGTTTGTTGGTGTGGTCACAGAAACAACAAGACCAGGATCACGACAAAGAAATGTGAATGGAATCTTGTGTGTGTGTTTCAGTGGAACAAAGCTGTGGAACTGGCTAAGAACCACAATATGAAGGAGATTGGTCCTCTGCTGTGTGTGTATATGTGTGTGTATATGTGTGTGTGTGTGTGTGTCTGTTTTCCAGGACTATTGTCACAGCATTGAGAGGACACATGCTCTTCGATTCAGGAGAGTTTCACACACTAAAGAAACATGGCGTGTGTGTGTGTGTTTGTGTGTATGTTTGTGTGTGTGTGTGTGTGTGTGTGTGTGTGTGTGTGTGTGTGTCTCTGTGTGTGTGTGTGCGCGCACCCGGGTGCTTTTAAGCGTTTGTGTTCGGGGCAGTAATGCATGTGAGGGCATTTGTTTACTCTTCTCTCAGTGACGTGAGATGCCACGGAGTCTGAACTGGTTTATGACCCCCATGACGTGAGACTCGAGGGCCCGTTTATGGTCTCGGATACGTGAGAAGCCACAGGGCACAGCCTGGTTTATGGTCCGAGTTACAATGTCGGCTCAGAACGGTGAAGGTGAACACTTCCACCATATGAAGAATGTCATATGGTGGATGCGCCGTGAACAGCGAGTGGTGATTTTGTTGAAGTGGTCTCAGAAACAGCAAGAAAAGGATAAATGAGTGAAATATAATTGGGGAAATAAACCTGGAGGACTGGAGATGGCCAGAAGAAATGTGTAATTCTGGTCCAAAAATGGCACATTCATTTTCAGCAGGTTCTACTTCGAAGGCCATAGATACTCACAGAGGTGCCTGCTTCACTGAGAGAGAGAGAATGATGGAGAAAATGATTGAACGAAGTGCCGTTGCAGTGTGCTGGAGATGTCACAACTACGGAATCACGTGCATTTGGGAGCGCCAGTGTCTGTTGGGAATTCGGCTACCTTTGGAGCCATGCAGCTCCTAGCACTTCTCGCATCACCTGGAGGAATTTCAGAGGGCCACGGGGAAAACAAGGGAACAGCATAGCCCAACCACCCCAACTCCTTTAATGTCACCGTAACACTGGTTTGACACCAGGGTTCTTTTAGTGAAGTGTGTCTGTGTGTGTCTGTGTGTGTCTGTATTACACACGCATAGTCTCATTAGAGACACCTGCCTTTTCACGATTGGAGCTTCCCTGTATAGACCTTGGGGTACAGCATGAGCGAGTTTTCCATAAATCAGTTTCACTGTGACTCCACATCAGAATGGGAAAATCGAGTGATCTGAGCGACTGTGAACAGGGCGTGGTCACCGGTGCTAGACTAAACGGAGCCGGTATTTCAGAAATGGCCTCCTTGTAGGGTTTTATGGCACAGCGGTGTTGAGAGCACACAGAGAAAGGTGTGATTGAGTAAAAACATCAACTGAGGGAGGATCCCATCGATGTAACCCGTTGACACAAGGGGTTGGAGGAGGTCAAGAATAATTATGATGAACAGGTGGTGCACAGCCAAATACAACACTTGTGCTCCAACTGACTCAAACTGTCCTCAGCACGGGTGGGCTACAACAGCAGATGACCAATTCTATTGCCTTTGCTGTCTAAGAGAAACAGAAAGGTGAGACTCCAGTGGGCGAAAGAGCACAAAATGAGATCAGTGAGCAGTGGGGAAATCACCTGGTCAGATGAATCCAGATTTCTCTTGCACCGTGCAGATGGAAGGGTGAGAATTTGGCACAAGCAGCCTGAATTGATGAGCCCTTTTTGTCAGGTGTCAACACTTCAGGCTGGTGGAGAAATGGAGTGAACACTTTCTTGGCACATCCAGGCTCCTCCGATACCTCTGGATGGACGTTTGGACAGTGGGGCTTACCCAAGCATCGTGGCTGACCAAGTTCATCCCTTTGTGGCAGCCGTTTACCCAGAAGGACACTTTCAGCTGAACAATGCACCATGCCTCAAGGGTCGTATAGTCATGGATTGGTTCCAGGAACATGACAGCGAGTTTGCCCTGCTTCTTTGGCCATCGCTGTCGCCAGATCATAATCCTATAGAGCATCTATGGGATGAGGTAGAACAAGCTGTTCAGAGCACATCAGTACATCCATCTCATTTGCGGCAACTGTAAGAAGCTGTCCTGTCCACGTGGGCCAGAATGTTTTGCAGAATGTTTTCAACGTCTAGTGGAATCTGCCATGAAGACTGCTGCAGTTCTGAAGGCCACACGAGGTCCATCACGCTACTAGATGTCTGAAAGAAACTGGTGTGTGCGAGTGTGTGTGTGTGTGTGTGTGTGTGTGTGTGTGTGTGTGTGTGTGTGTATATGATGAGAGATGTGACTGTGTAGAGTCTGGAGTTTGCTGTGGGTTCATAGGTCATTCCCAGGCACTTGTGAATGGATCAAAGACTTCAGCCTGGTCACACACACACACACACACACACACACACACACACACACACACACACACACACATACACATACATGCACACACGGTGCTCCCTTCATCTCACTGCATGCTTTTTCACCTGTGAACCACCATGATCTTTGGGTGCCCGTGCTTAAGCCAAAAAGGGTCTGGGCCTTCAACAGCTGCACTTGCCAACACAGGTCCACATTTATTTTCACCCACTGGCCCTGTGTCAGACTGGCTCTTAAGAGTCCGAACTGATCCTGCACTGACTCTTAGGAGTCCAAACGGACCCCTAATGGAGATTTTCTGAATGCGAAATGCTTTTGCTGACCATGACGAGTGAACCAGGAGCTTTGGACGTTTTATGAGACATCCGTCCATTCATTCAGACTCATTCTTCAGACAAAAGAGGACTTTCCAGCTTCAGTATATCTTGCTGTGCCAACAGGATAATACAGTGTCAGTAATGCAACGCAGGGCCTGAAAATTGCATAATTCCAATTAATCCAGGGAGTGACTGGGCTATGGTGTAGTGACTGGGGAAAGGAAAGATCTTAAGGGCAGTGAATGAATGCAGGTCTGATCTAGCTGAAAATACCGACCAAAAACACCATCCACAACCCAGCTTTGGATCAGCTGTACTGGGGTCAGTTCAAGTGAAGCTAATTAATACTCTGGCATGATCCAGTCAGAACGGATCCGATGTCTGATGGTCACTTTCAGATCTGGTGATCCGATTGCTTGTTTCTTTGTTTATTCTCTCCCTGTAAAATTACACATGCGTTTAAACAAGGCTTCTTTCCCAATGTGCCCGCCGCGGCCGGTGCGAAGGCGTTTGCTGGCCGAGGCCGCCCTGCAGACCCTGGAGCTGAAGACAGCCGAGCAGGCCTTTGTGCGCTGCCGGGACTACCAGGGCATTGAGTTCGTCAAGCGTCTGGGCAAGCTGCAGAGCGAGGCCATGAAGCAGGCCGAGGTGGCCGCCTACTTTGGCCGCTTCGAGGAGGCTGAGAAGATGTACCTGGACATGGACCGCAGGTATGGGCAGCTGGGGGGAGGGGTCAATCCCAGCAACCTCCCCAGGGCGGAGGGGTCAATGCTAGTGCCGGGAACAGTGCACGGCCAGCAGATGGGTTCGGTGGAAATGCTTTGGGTCAGTTGAGGTTGGGTTTCTGAAAGGTACCTTTTTTTTTTTTTCCTGGTTCATTCATTCATTCATTCTCTTTCTTTCTTTCTTTCTTTCTTTCTTTCTTTCTTTCTTTCTTTCTTTCTTCTCTATCTTTATTTCTCTTCCTCTCTCCTTGCACTCATATCACTTTTCTTTCTTCTTACCTCAAATAGCTGATACTTTTGTCAATGACCCTCTCTCTCTCTCTCTCTCTCTCTCTCTCTCTCTCTCTCAGGGACCTGGCCATCAGTCTGAGGATAAAACTGGGCGACTGGTTCCGGGTTCTGCAGCTGCTGCGTACAGGATCGGGTGACAGCGATGACGCCCTACAGGAGCAGGCCTACAACGCCATTGGCGACTACTTCGCCGACAGGCAGAAATGGTACCGCACCACCACACCCCATGCGGCACCCCCCCCCCCCAGCAACGCCACATTGCCTTATCGCGGTGTCTGCTGCCCCTCAGGCTGAACGCGGTGCAGTACTACCTACAGGGCCGCAACCAGGAGAGACTGGCCGAGTGCTACTACATGCTGGAGGATTATGAGGGTCTGGAGAGACTCGCTAACTCTCTGCCCGAGAACCACAAGCTGCTACCAGTAAGATCACCCTTCCAGCCCCCTCTCACTTACATGTTAGTCTTTCCTTGCTCATCTGCAGTTCTTCATGTCGGCTTCTTTGCTGCTTTTAAACGGGATGAATGTGTTAAGGCGGGGAAAAAAGGGCAAACCAGAGCCAAAATGAAACACCGTGGCCGCACTTCCCAAACTAAAAGGTTAACGAGGTTCGATGTGTTCTGGGATTTTGATTAAGTGTTCCCTTGTGTGTGTGTGTGTGTGTGTGTGTGTGTGTGTGTCTGTGTGTGTGTGTCTGTCTGTGTCTGTGTTTAGGACATCGGGCAGATGTTTGTGACGGTGGGGATGTGTGAGCAGGCAGTGAGCGCGTATCTGCGGTGCAGCCAGCCCAAAGCGGCAGTTGAGACCTGCGTGCACCTGAACCAGGTAGCTCCACCCCGCATCCACCCCACATCCACCCTGCATCCACCCACCTCCATCTTGCAGAACTTCTCTTCAACTGTCCCTCCACTGCTGCGGAGCGTTTCATCTCGTGGTCCGACCTACCTCTGCTGCCACAGCTGCCTGGAGCGCTTTCAAGCTCCACCCCCTTGCCCCGCCCCCTGCCCTGCCTAGCCAATAGACACTGGGGCTTAATAATACCACACTCCACAAGAGCCAGGTGCCTGCAGCTGCGCTCGGCCGTCACAAGGCTTCCCGGGTTCCTAAACACATTAAGCTGCTTCTTGGACAGGACAGAAATTACATGCTGGAAGCGCTGTACTTGTAATTATCGCTCACCACTTCAGCAACTGTTTTTTGCCACTCTAAATGCCTGTGTCCATAATTATGGCAGTATATTCCAAAGTGAGCGTTCGCCATCCTCTGTCACCCTTTCTAACATTCTCAGTTGTTCTACTAGGCTCGTGTTAGGCTCGTGTTTTAATACTTCTAACAAAAATCAACTCTTCTTGCAAAGCTGTAGACATAAGACCTCTTTCTGACGAGCTTGTTCATTTTACATACAACTATGCATGTCTTCTGACAAAAAAAAACAAACTGTGGCATAACATTGTCTTGACTTGGAAGAAATACGTGTGTGTGTGTGTGTGTGTTTCAGTGGAATAAAGCTGTGGAACTGGCTAAGAACCACAATATGAAGGAGATTGGTCCTCTGCTGTCAAAGTACGCCACTCACCTGCTGGAGAAGAACAAAACTCTGGAGGCTGTGGAGCTGTACCGCAAAGCACATCATTTCCTGGAGGCGGCCAAGCTTATGTTCAAGGTGAGGGTGTGCGAATGCATGGGAGCCCAGGGCCCGCGGCGCCGCGCGTGGGGTCCCAGGACTTCGCCGGCGTGTGTGCTGCGTGCAAACACTGAGCGAATGCACCTCCCCCCTGGGGCAGATCGCTGATGAAGAGGCAAAGAAGAGGACGAGGCCGCTGCGGGTGAAGAAGCTGTACGTGCTCGCCGCCCTGCTGGTGGAGAACTACCACGAGCAGGTCAAAAGCTCCCAGCACAGCAAAGCCAAGGGCAAGAAGTCAGAGGTACGGCTAACGTGCCACCGCAAGGCCTCACCAGGTCCTGTCCATTTGGAGGAACCCTAGACATTCCCCACAGATGTCTGCAAGGGGAAATGAGCATGTTGTGCGCGTGACGTTCGTACGAGTGTCAGTGGGGAGGTGACTCTCCACTCAGTACGTGAGGCTGTAGTCAGTGGGTGTGTTTTGGATCTCATCTAGCAACATAGTCATTAGCGATAAAGAGGGCTATTTGTAGTCCACTCGAGGATGTGCGTGTTGTGCGCGCACGTGTGGGTCTGTGTGTCTGTGTGTGTGTTCACATGTGTGTGTCTGTGTGTGTGTCTGTGTGTGTGTGTGTACCTGCCCCAGGCCACGTCAGCTCTGGCCGGCTTGCTGGAGGAGGACGCGGCTGCGTCAGATGGCTGTACAGTGGACAAAGCATGGCGGGGCGCGGAGGCCTATCACTTCTTATTGCTGGCCCAGAGGCAGCTGTACGACGGCACGCCCGAGGCCGGCATGAGCACAGGTACGCCTCCGCACGCACGCACGCACGCACACACGGTGTTAAACCACCTGAGTCATTTGACATAAGAAACTTATGTTAAATTCTATAAAACCTGGATTCCAGACACACACACAGGAACTGTGTCACATACACACCTCACTGCTACAGGTGCTCGACTGTCACACTTTATGCTCTTGTTTAATTGTCTTGGCCTGGACCCCAACATACATGGAGGTCTTCTGGGGAAGTGTTCAGGAGAGTTTCACACACTAAAGAAACGTGGCGTGCGTGCGTGCGAGTGCGGGCACACAAATGTGTGAAATCCTTCATTTATGATGCAGATGATGAGGCTGTTCCACATCATCTTGTGCAGTGTGATTTTACCCCCCCCCCCCCCCCACACGCACACAGACACACACAGGATGATATATAGCATGACCTTGTGTCCTGCTACAGAAAGGCTCAAAATGAAACAGCATCTGTCTAATTCATTAGAGGATGTCTTTAAATGAAACGCTAATCATAGTTTAGTAGAGCGGAAAATTAAAATAGATCTTGTGTTAGTGTCTTATGAAAGCTCTCCTCCATAAAGTGTTTTAGCGTGCAGTTCATTTACCCCCTCTGTCACACACTCAAGTGTGGTCACTTTGGATCATCATTATTATTCCTCGTTCTCCTTCTCTCTCTTTTCCTCTACATTTTCCTCTTTTTCCTTTGCTTCTATTTTCCCCCCTCTCCCACGCATTCCCCACCCTGCCTCGTTTTCTCTCTCTCTGTCTTTCTGACTCTCTCTCTCTCTCTCTCTCTCCCCTCTCTTCCTTTCCCTCTCTCCAGCTCTTCACCTGCGGGACTACGAGGACATCATCCCCCCTGTAGAGATCTACTCCCTGCTGGCGGTCTGCGCGTCGGCGAGCCGTGCCTTCGGAACCTGCTCCCGGGCCTTCATCAAGCTGGAGTCGTTGGAGAGTCTGTCCGCGGAGCAGAGGCAGCTCTACGAGGACCTGGCCCTGGAGATCTTCACCAAGCACAGTCCCAAAGACAGCCGCCTTCTAGACAGTCCGGACGACAGGTGACCCGCAACACGCTCGCTTCGCACCGCCTGGGCTTTTTTAACCACAGAGAGCTTGTCTTTATTTCATGACGGTCACACTCCTTAAGCAAATGCATGTAGACACATTTGCGTGGCTTAGGGCCCTGTCCGACATTCCATTTAGATAAGACGACGGGATCTCTAGTTAGGAAAGGGCTCGCTTAGCACTTCAGCTGTCCTGTTAAGGACAAAAACTTTACAAACTTGTGTACTCTAAGTTGCTATCTTGTGTTATTGTAGTCCTTTGGCATCTGGCCAAAGCTCACAATTTTGGTGAACAGACACCTTCTGGCAGTGTCAACGTGGCCTCCTGAGAGCCCACAGCTAGAGAAGTTTGAAACTTTGAAACATTGCACACTGTCCTCATACAAGGGCATAACATCTCACGCACCAACATCTTGCACCAAGGAGCTGCCTAATTTCTACAGTTACAAAAAGAGGAGAAATTAAGTTAACTAGAAAGCAAGTAGAAATGGCAAAGGCACATAGCAATGCTGCACAGGTCATAGGAGGTCGCAGGACATCTGAGTTCAACTAGAGTTTACCTGGACTCTCGGGTTCAACTAGAATCAGTCTGGGTTCCTCCCCAGGCTCTTGAAGAATGAAGTCTTTTAGTTTCACCTTCAGTCTACACAGTCAGTTTCTCACAGTCCAAAAACAAAGCGCTAATTGTCTGTGTTCTCCTTTAACACCACTGTTTCTGTTGGCTTTGCATGTTCAGTACAGATGTGCCGAAGTGGAAGTTTTATGCTTTGTTTGGGCTGTAACTGTAAAACGCCGGGATGTTCTCAGACGGCCATGTCTGCCCTGGGTCTTGCTCAGGGCGCGCTGGCATGCGCATGAAATGCCGTGCCGCTTCTGTGGCTGTGGCCATGCAGTGGTATTGGTATTCTGCCAATCACAGTGGTTCGTGCTTGGGGATTTGAGTTGTTTTTTTTTTAAAAAGCTGTTTCACAGTTCACTCCAGAACTTTTACAGGAGGCAGTGAGGTGTAAACACTTAGGTCAGGCTTTAGAAATCACTTTTTTAAGTTTCTCTGGACAAGAGCATCAGCTAAATGCAGTAAATGTAAAAATAAAAACGTGTAGGGGACGCTTCGTTTGGTAACGCTGTTCTTGTTTTCTTCCCCCATCTCTCAGTTCGGAGGGCAAGCCGCCCACCTGTATAGTCACCGGCAGACGCATCTCTGACTACCAGTTCTGGATGTGCAGCGTGTGCAAGCACTGCGCCCGCGAGCAGGACATCACAAGCCACAGCTTCTGCCCTCTGTGCCATGCCCCACTGGCCTGACTCCGCCCATCCCTGCGGCCTCCTCTGCCCCACGTCCCTGCCCTCTGCCTCCCTGTACGGTGCCCTGCCTCCTCTCCCTGTCTCTCCTTGTTCTTCGTTCAAGAAGAATCCCAGGACATGCTCCACTCACTTTATATCGTTACTCCGCAATTAACCGACATGAAGACACTGTTGGGTTTGCAACCATAAGGAAATCAGCCATGGTTTAAAAGGCTTAGCAATGCTAATGGTTTAATAACTTAGAATGAAACAGATTTGGAAACCAACTTTTCACTGATGTGTGTAGAAAACTATATGGGTAGGAAGCCCCTCCAGGAACTAGGGATTAGTCCGCTGCTGTGTAGCAGCAGTGAGAACAAAATGTTACACTCTAAATTACTCTACGCGTCAGCGTACAGTAACGGCACAGGAAGTATCTGACTGTTTTGATTTTTTTAACTGGTCCGTCACCCATCGAGCGATCTAATCCAAGGCACTAGCCTTGAATAACAAACAGTCTTCTGTCAGTTTGACTACAGAGCTTTTGGCATTGTGGTCACTTGCCTAAATGTTTACTACACTTGAATGTACCTTATATTTTTGCATTAGCAAATTATATGCATATAATATTTTTACTTTATCACCTGTTATATGTTTACTTAGACAATGAATCTTGATGTGCAGTGTCTTTAACGTGTCCATGTGTGTAGAACGAAAGAGCAGCTATACACACATACAAACACACACACACACACACACACATTATATATATATATATATATATTGTGTGTGTGTGTGTGTGTAAATCATTTCCTGTACAAATAATTTTTATTAGCCTAAGTAATAAAATGAATTAAAAAGAACAGTGAGTGGATAAAATATTGTTACTAACATAAAATGTTGCATTCTGATGTATTTTTCTAACCAGTAGTACATATCGGTATTTTCACCCCCTAAATTCTACCGCCCCCTTGTGGCACATGGGCCTATATGCGTGCAGACACCAGCGCCTACCCACATCATCGAGTCAAGCCGCTAGAAGGTCAAATGTGATATTCTGTTAGACCAAAATGAAAATTTTTCTGTGTCGTGGTGTGGCCGTCTACACTAGGCACTTGAATATTACTTTTCCATTATCCTCAATTGTGTTAACCTACTTATGTATGCTTTAAAGTAGCGATAACGCACGGACAGCCAAAATCTGACGCGCTTGACAGCTGGCAGCAAAAGAACAGTTAAGCAACCCAAGCAGAGATTTCCAGCGTCCCGAGTCGCCTGTAGGTGGCGGCGATCTATCAGTTGTTCTTTCGGGGCGCATGAGTCCTGCTGCGGTCCCTGCTTTCATTTGCTCACTAAGCACAATGAGAAATCGCTTAGTAAGCGCCTCTAACGCCAGACCGGTTTGATCCCGGTCCAGAGCGGACTTCTGCACGTAAATTACGAGTCTTATGCTGATCGTCAGAGTTGTAAAAGTAACAGGTGAAGCAGCCTACACTTTTCCGGACTGTTGATTCAGGGTAGCAGCGAGGAATTCTTCGTCTTTTAGTTCGCGTCCCTTTAGCCGCCCTGCGCGGTTGGTCACCCCGGTCTCCTCATCACCCTCCACACTTCTGCCTCCCCGTCTCCTGTCATCTCGCTCCCTTGCGACTCGCCGTGAAAACACGAGGGACGCGCTCGCAAGGCGCGCGCTCACGAGTTATCACGGGTCAATGACGCACAGGCGCACAGCTGACCGGGGGGCGCCGGGAATACGGTGTAGCACCCCGCCACAGTCCGCAGCGGGACATGTGGCGGACGCGGAGACTTTCGCGGGGACGGAGTGGAACTGTGCTCTTCCTCAAGAAAGTCATGAGAAAACGGACGCAAAATTGGAAATCTTTTCCGTGTAGTGGCAAGACTGGATGGAGATAAAGGTAAACCTTTGGCTTTTTGCAGAATGAAGCTTTTTTAGAACTTGACGAGCAACCCATTTCCCTAGTGACATCCCCCCTCCGGTTATTTACGCAATTTTTATTATGATCTTATTTCGGAGCGATTCGGTTTCTGGGAGAAAAAAAAAGGTTTCAGTCAACTGTCTTTTCCCCTGCTGTTTCCCCCTTTTCATACTTTAAAGAACTTACCCATAGATCAATGCTGTGGAGTTGCAGAGAAGAAATTAAATTGTAGATAACCATTGAACAGCAGTACCCAGAGGACAGGTGAGGGCAGTGTTAAAATGCTCATGATGATCTGAAAAGCTTTTCTTGGACTCACTGTAACGGATCAATATCCATTAGTGGAATTAGTTGTACTGTTTTGATTTGGAGTGGAAGATCCATTTGCCCCACCAGCATTTTACTGTGCAATCAGACACAGAAGTGGTACAAGATCTGAAAAGATGATCCGATTAAGGGTTTTGACATTGAGCGTTTAAAAAGTTGACTATATTGTCATCGTTTGCAACTCCGTTCCTAAGGTGTCTTGTGTTACAGGTGATGGAACCAAAGCAGTGATTTTCAACCCCCCACCCCCAGGATTTTCCCGGAGAGTCCCTCTCTCCTTCTCCCTTTCCCAAACCCCTTTCCCCTCAAGCCCAGACACCCACCATGGTGTACGGGCAGGTCCTTCACCACAGTGGACCGGACGACAGCTTCCTCAACCTGAACGTGGGCGGCTACAAGCAGCGGGTGGCACGCACCATGCTCCAGAGCTTCCCGCACACTCGCCTGGGCCGGCTTGTGCTGTGTCACTCGGAGGCGGCCATCCTGGAGCTGTGCGACGACTACAGCGCCCGCGAGCGCGAGTACTACTTTGACCGCAACCCCCGCTTCTTCTGCTACGTCCTCAACTTCTACCACACAGGCCACATCCACCTGATGGAGGAGCTGTGCGTGTTCAGCTTCAGCCAGGAGTTGGAGTACTGGGGCATCAGCGAGCTGCACCTGGACTCCTGCTGCAGCAGCCGCTTCCACGAGCAGAAGGATGGCAGCGGGCATGACTGGCTGGAGGACGAGGTTCTGCGCCAGCAGCTCCGGGACAGCTCCGAGTCCTCTACGGAGGAGTCATCCTCCGACAGCGAAACGGAGAAATTTGAGGGCACCTGGTGCTCGGAGGGCCGCCGGGAGCTGTGGCTTCACCTGGAGAACCCCACGCACTCGCGCGCTGCCAAGGTGCTGGCCTTGGTGTCGCTGGCCATGGTACTGACCAGCATCATCGCCATGTGCGTGCACAGTATGCCCGAGTTCCACCGCCTAGACAACAAGGAGAAGCCCGTGGAGGACCCCGTGCTGGCCGCTTTCGAGACGGTCAGCGTGCTGTGGTTCACGGTGGAGTTCGTCGCCCGCCTGGCCACCACGCCGTGCTTCCGCAAGTTCGCCCGCAACACCCTGAACGTCATTGACCTGGTCTCCATCGTGCCGTTCTACGCCACACTGGTGCTGGAGGCAGCGCACGCCGAGGAGAGCCAGGAGCTGGAGAACGTGGGCAGGGTGGTGCAGGTCCTGCGGCTTATGCGCGTCTTCCGCGTGCTGAAGCTGGCACGCCACTCGGTGGGCCTGCGATCGCTGGGTGCCACGCTCCGCCACAGCTACCACGAGGTGAGCCTCCTGGTGCTCTTCCTCGCCGTGGGCATATCCATCTTCTCCGTGCTCATCTACTTCGTGGAGAAGGAGGAGGACGAGTCTGAGCTCCAGACCATCCCCGTGGGCTGGTGGTGGGCCACTATCAGCATGACGACGGTGGGCTACGGGGATACGTGCCCCATCACGCTGGCCGGCAAGCTCGTCGGCACCATCTGCATCATCTGTGGCCTGCTGGTGGTGGCCCTGCCTGTCAGCACCATCTTCAACAAGTTCTCCAAGTACTACGAGAGACAGAAGGCCCTCGTGCTGGCGGACCAGTTCGCCGCAAAGAACAAGGGCCCCGTACCTGGCCTGCTCTTCTTCGACGTGAAGGACCTCTACTCCCATGGCTCCCTCCTGGCCAGCAGGTCCTCCAGCAGCAGTGTGACGAGTGGTGGGGACACCACGGATGTTTCCAGCACCCAGGACATCGACGCTGTCCACCCGGCAGGCCTTTCTGCGACCTGCAAGGCGACGTGAACCCGCCCCTCCCGCCCCCTGTCCTCTGCACTGGTCCAATCGTAGACAAGCACCACCACGGAGAGCAAAGCTCATAACTCCTCAGGAGGACTGTAGAACACGCACCCGTAGCTTCCGTAGAGCGAGCGAAACTTCAGGTTTATTGCCAGGACCTGCTAGGCTAGGCAAACGCTCATCTGTGCGAAAGCCCTAAATGTGAACAAAGGACATTTATGCAGTGCTCAAACTAATTATAAGACGCGGGGAAAAAAAATTGATAGACACAATGGCACTTTTTTCGCTTTGGTTCTCAGGGTGAATGGCAACCGACCTATATCAGTCTTCCTGTCTGACTTCCTGTTGCGGTGCAGGACCGGCGAGGAAGACTCTCTTGAGAGAGTCTTGTTTTGATGCACTGCTCTGCACTCGGCATCAGACTGTCAAACACCTCCCACCTGTTGCTCTCTGAATGATGGCACATCTGCAGCCTAAACAGGCTAGCTGCTCCTCTAATTAAAGCCAGAGCGTCGTCTCCCTCTTGTGGGCTACGAATGACTCCTGAATATTTCATGGCTATCGACAGCCATGTTGCACTTGAAGATGGCTTGTTTGTGCACCCCTCTGCTCCCTTAATCTGTCCATCGAAAACCTGGAAGGAAAGAGTGTATGAATATTTCAGCGGCTCGGAGGCAGGGGGAGGAGGAGATACTGATGTAATAAAGTGTTGATGGAAGGTGGCTCTGGATGGCTGCTGGTCATTGTAATGTCTTTGCACTGGTCTGGAAAGAAGGGAGGTGTCTTGTGTCTTGCATTTTCTATGCAAAGCCACTTGCACGGTGACTATGCATGAGTATGTATTTAAAAAAAAAACCTAAATTAAAAAAAATCTGGAAAAATCGGCTGCAAAGGAGCTAATGTCTTTACACTAGTCCAAGAATAGTCCAGAAGCAAAGAAAAGTTTTTTTCGGAGAATGTTTGATCTGTGCGGTTCCATAAACAGAGAATCTATTGTCCTTCCTGTGTAATCAGATATGCTCTGAGCCTAACGATAATATCACTTTAAAGATCTTTAAAGGTGCAATTCATAATGATGGCAACAGCCTTCCACCCCATTCAGAGAGACAGACGACACCCGAGGGTGAAGATGAGATTTCACTCTCTGCGCAATGACCACGTAAGATCGCTCACTCACTGTGGCGGAGCAGTTTGGACACGTACGCTCTTAAATCTCGGGTCCGTATCCCTTCCACTCTTGGGTAATAATGTCTGATGCTGCTTAGTCTGTGAGCGAAACGTGTGTTTCAAAGGTCATGGTCGAAATGCCCATTCGGAAAGTGCACAAACATTGCCATTCTTTCCCATTGCTTTCTTTGTAGCATTAAAATCCATATAGATCTTTAATAACCCTCTCACTCTGAACCTTTGCATGTTGCTTCATGACTTGACCATTATATCATGATTAAGATATTTCACCCCCCGAGAAAGGTTGAACCGAGGCGACGGCAGCTCCAGATGAGGCTGTACCGTGATTACAGCTGCAGAAGCTACAGCGTAGGTCCGGTAGGAGTAAGGGGACTCTGTCAGTGCGATTTCGCTTCTCCCATTAGGCTAATGCACTCTGATTCGATTCCCGTCCCCTTTTATGGAGCGGGCACCGTTTCTCTCCCCGCCTGAGATGTGCTCGCTGGCTCGATTAGCGGAGGGAGAGGTGGCCAAGCGTCGCGAGCGGCTCGGGGCAGCGGCCCATTGGCAAGCGGGTCGCCTGCAGATGGATGTGTTGTAAGGTCGGGGCGGGGTGGGGTTAGTGGGGAAGGCTGGAGGCTCGTGGCCATCGATGAAACGCAGCTCGCTCTGTGTCCGCTTTGCTGTGAGGGTCGATGCTGGAACGCTTTCCGTGGCAAGCTGAGTTTGTTCTGTTGAACTTTGGCCAGGTAAGAAGCAAAATCTGAGCAAGGCCTTAGCTAAGCCTCATTCCTCCACTTCTCTCTCTCTTGCTCTCTCTCTCTCTCTCTCTCTCTCTCACACACACACACACTATCTTTACACATTTTTTTTTTCATTAGTTAATTTCAAAAGACATTGGAGGGTGAGCACAAGTGTGTAAGTGTGTGTGTGTATGTGTGTGTGTGTGTATGTGTGTGTGTGTGTGTGTGTGTGA
This sequence comes from Electrophorus electricus, assembly GCF_041902795.1. NCBI lineage: Eukaryota > Metazoa > Chordata > Actinopteri > Gymnotiformes > Gymnotidae > Electrophorus > Electrophorus electricus. The sequence goes on along the minus strand of NC_137508.1, from coordinate 21,759,381 downwards.
GCAAACGGGTCCTCATAAGCATTCCTCCCATTCCCTTTCATTCTGCCCTCTCATCTTTTCCACAGTGCAACTGATTACATGTGGTGTGCTGACTTCTCCGACTGCTGGGGCAGCAGAGTTGATACAGCTCTTCCACCTCCTGTCTGGCAAACCCAAACAGATAAGGAGGCATACAAGTTGGAATCAGAGAGCCAAACTAGGACACACGCGATACCGTCATTCCCTGGAGGGGCGCACAGGAACTGAAATTTCCACAAATCCTTTCATTCTGTCTGCTTGGTTTGCTGTGGTAAAACTGCACCGAAGGGCAGAGACTCTATAGAGTCTCCCCAGAGGCACATTTAATTTTTCTGTTTTGTCTTTCTTCAATTCAGGCACAAATGTGCCTCATAACAAAATAATACATTCACAAGTTACTGGGAAGAACCTTGTGGTTCCACCAGATGAAATTTGAATGTTGAACCCCTCTTGCTACTTTAGAACCCTACGATACACTCATGCCGTCTGCATTTGAGTCGAAGGGCCAACAGTGTCCACCTGGCGAGGCCACTGGTGTGGAAGACGAGCAGAATGACAGCAATGCCTCCTGTTCGTGTATGCTCAACCAACCTCCTCTTGAACTCACTGGCCATCAGTATGAAATGTCTGTATGGTTCTAACTGCTTATATGGTTTTACATTGTCCTCTTTGGTTAAAGATTAGAGTTTTTCAGCTGCAGAGGCAGAAACATTTGGATACGTCAGCACTTAACACTGGTAGATGTGGAAGAGCCGATGCCGGGAGAAAAGAGAAAAAACAAACAAACAATGGGGATGTGTAATTTCCTGAAGAGCGGATGCTCCAGTTTCTAACACCTGTTTCTCACCTGTTTTGAACAGTTAGTCCTTATTTCTATCTCTCTTTCACACACACACACACACACACACACAGAGAGACAATCACTTTTAGAGTGGCCAACACGTCACACACTGAAAATTGGGTAGCTTCACTTGCCACTAGCCGCGAATGCAGTTTAGATGGGGCATGAGTGACAATATGAGGAGAGAAAGAGAAGTTTGTAACTGAGAGGTGACTTTCCCAGTTTTTTTTTTTCCCTCGGCTTTTCTAACCAAACATAGAAAACTGAGCTTTAATGCAAACTGAAGCGCAAGGTGTTAGCCCTCAAGCTGACATGCTAATGGAATAATAGCATATTTACAACACAAACACGGTCAGGTTACACTAGGAAGCTCGATACTCTTTTCCAACTGAATTCCCCTCGCTTTACCGAAATAAACAATTTTGAAGAAATGTACAACCCCCCAACTTTATTGAAATAAAGAGTTTTATTTCAATAATATGTCGATTCTTTCAAAACACACCATTCTCTGCTCCATTCCATACAGTCCGTATATAGAATCTAAGCTGCAAAATCAAGCTATTTTGAAATCACAGGTTCTCTGCCGTGAGCGCAAACTCACTTATATATCTCCACCTATTCAGCCCTTAGCGCTATAGCCCTGCCCACTTACATGGCTCCCAGCCATATTTCCATTCCGAGTGCCTTTAGAAGAGGCACGATGCAGGGTAGCCAATCAGAATAAGGCTAATTTATCTTCTCTCTGTCTTAAAGGCGCAGTAACAGAAACACCCTATAGGTTAAAGAAAGATGGTTGTGTAAAAATGAATTATGACTGCTTTGGAACATAAAGCCACACAAATGTAAGTGGACATCAAGGAACACTATAAAAGAAAAGGATACGGGTCCTTTAGAACCCAGGCAAATGGCGGGTCCGGTGTGTGGATGGACGGCTGCTGTCAAGTCCAGTCACCTGGTGCTCCGGAATGGAATTTCATGGGAAGTCACATGCTTGGTCATCCCTCCATTTTCCCTCGCTGGCCTTTCGCCGACCACTTCCAGAAAGTTCCCATCAGACAAAGGTCACTGCTGTGCTAAGCAGCTGTCCATGGGGGAATATTGATTCATATAGCCTTAAACTTGTCATTGATATCTCCCAGTCTGAAACATAGTACCCAAAAGAATATTTCAATGCATTTACTGGAAGATACATTTTCTAAAAATAAATGCTTAGCTTCAGTTTGGCATTTTCAAGCTTTTTTAAAATTTATATTGGGGTGGTTTCCTGGACTCCAATTTAGTGCACTCCAAACTAGACTGCGAGCATGGTGTGATAATTATGATTGGGACAAGGATTCATTCATATTCATGTTGATGAATATGAAATGAAAAGGCTTCCATCAAAGTTTGTTTTCAGACTTGTAATAACCACATTAACCAGTTAAATTCCTCTTTAATGGAGGATTTGCTTTGTGAGCTGATCCTGTTTTGCTGAGCAGGTTGTTTATGAAAAGCCTTTATTAATCCCCACCAATTGAATAAGCCAGATAGAATAAGCACCTTAGCCAAGGGGTTCAGCAGCAATATCACGCAACCTCTGGCAAAAGCCTGGGATGTAACTGGTGTCAAAATACCTCCAGAATGCACCCCAAAGGTGAAATGTTTAACATTTACCCTGACCCGCAAGGCGTGGAACAGCAGACACTTGCCAGGTACACAGGAAGCTACTGCTGGAGTGTCTCCTTCGGCTTGCACCAAAATAGAGATCATTAACTGGCCTCTGTCCCTCATCTCATCCTTCTTCTGTCCATCTTCTGTCCTTCATCCCATCCTTCTTCTGTCCATCTTCTCTCCCTCATCCCATCCTTCTTCTGTCCATCTTCTGTCCCTCATCCCATCCTTCTTCTGTCCCTTATCTTGTCTATCTCATCCCTCTCCCTCCTTATGTCACTGTGGATTTTAACAACAACCACTTTGTTTTTTGTTTGTAAACCAATTCACTGCTACTTTCTGATAAAATGCTGAAACCTCAGATGAAGCAGATTTGTATTAATACAAACTACAATAAACTCTTTCACTGCTAATAGCAGTTTCTCCTAAAAGACTGAGACCATGTTATTTTATTAATGCAGCTAGGGTCTTGGTTATATAATTTGTAATATTGTAACGGTGAGCAGTAAGGAGGCGGATGCATGTGCAGAGAAGAGCGAGATTTATTAGGGGCAAATCCAGAGTTGTCATCAGAGTAGTCCAGGGTGATAGAGCCAACATGGAGAGTGTGAGCATACATGATCTCAAATAAACAAAAGCACACAAACGTAAACAGGGGAAGCAGGCTATAACAGACGCTAAGACAAACTTGGAGGCTAAGAAAGAGGAAGGATAGGAATTACATAAATAGACTTGGATAAACAAAACAACAGTTCCACTTGCATACACAAACTACACTTCCAGTGTACAGGTAAGGGCTTTCATAAACATGCACTACATTGAACAGCCAAGACACAGGGAACAAGACAGGGTTTAAATACACCAACTTAACAAGGCTAGAAATGAGGAACAGGTGAAAGTAATAACAGGTGTGGAAAACCAAATGAGGGGTGGAGAAAACGAAACTAAGGAATGGAACCAAAACAATACACAAGATAGGGAAACCATGGAACATGGACAATAGGAGGGACCAACTGTGACAAATATGTTCAGTATTTACATACACAGTTGAATCATACAACTTAAGATGGCGCTGTATAGTAAAGGGCCCCAACTTGTTTGGCCGGAAAGTGCTAGTGTCAGGGACTAGTGCCAGGGTTTCATGCTGGGGATCAGTGCTGGGGTTTAGTGTTGGGGATCATTGCTGGGGATCAATGCTGGGGATCAGAGTTGGAGTTTAGTGTTGGGGATCAGTGCTTGGATTTATTGCTTGGGATCAGGGCTGGGGTAAGTTTTTAATCACATCAGGAGGTGGGTGACTTCATGGACGTGTTTGTTTCAGGTCATATTGGTACTGACTGAAAACTCAAGGTGACATCACCATGAGACAAGGTGAGGTTTACAGTATCAGCAAATGTTTGATGTTGTAGTGATATACTCTAGGCTGCTTTTTGATTTAGGTTGATTTCAAGGGCCCTGGGCAGATGGGGCGCAGAATGTTTGTGTCATTTAGTTTAGTTGATGGGAAAGTATAAAATACACATACCTAAAACACACATACCTAATTAAGGAATAAATTAAAAACTAGTTTGACATGTCCCCCCTCCATGTAAATGTTCAGTGGTTTAGCCCATTTACTGTCTTTTAAAAGATTGTGGTCTATGAAAATTGGATTAATAACTAATGGGGGTCTGGAGGAGTATGTAGGAGATGTAAGATGTAAGATGGAAGCGTGTAAGGGTGTGCGTGAGAGGGGTATCTGTGTGTAACAGTGGGTGTGAGACGGGTGTGTATGTGATGGGAGTGTGTGAGACGGGTGTGTATGTGAGTGGGAAGTGTGTGAGAGGGTTCTGTATGAGGGATCATGTAAGACAGATGAAGGGTATGTGTGTGTGAGAAGTGTGAGGGGGGGATTATTTCTGCAGATATGGGGGTATTCCCCCACCTTTCATTCTGTTCTGGGGTGGGGTAATGGGGTGTGAAATTAATATGTGGTGGGCATTTCTCTTGTATGTCTGTATGAACTTTCAGTGAACATAAGGTGTGTGTGTGTGTGTGTGTGTGAGTGAGAGAGAGAGAGAGATAACTCTTTAAGGCGTATGACCTGCAAGGTTAGTGGTTCACACACACACACACACGCACAATTACATTACTCTTGTGTGAAACAAATGCCATGGGGTTGATATAATTGTATTGTGTATGTATGTGTGTGTGTGCACGTGCATGTGTGCGTGTGTGTGCATTATATCTGTATCAAATGGTGTTGGATGAAAAGGTCATTGATTTCAGTGTATTGTTGTAGACTTAAATCATACACCAGACCCTTTAGGAGAAAAGCTTATATTGGCACCTCTCTCTCTCTCTCTGTCTCTCTCTCTCTCTCTCTCTCTCTCTCTCTCTCTCTCGCTCACTTTCACACACCCGCACATACTCCGGAAATCAGATCATTTAATTACATGCTGAAAGCCGTTAGCTGCTTGAACATTTGCTGATCACTAACTCTTCTCTTCCTGGGCAGTCGTGTTTATGGCCCATTCTGCTGACCAGTGGTGCTGTGGAGTGCTACAAGAGACAACACAAGCCTGAGCCCCCATTAACTGATTACACTTCACACTAAAGCTCTCGAAATCCACTTCTGAAGGAAATGAATGTACTTCAGCATGGATTATTATTGAGGAAGAAATTGTCCTTTTCTCAGTCATGCCTATGGACTTATATATGAATTTCATTCATTCATATACTTTACTATAGTCTTATATGTACGTAGTGTGGAGGCTATAATGTAAACTATAATAACTCTATCTCACTAGAGTATCATTACATTAATGATTATACTGTCTGACTCAAGGTTTGTTACATGAATGTATACTGTGTGACTTAAATATTACATTAATGATTATAAAAACCTAATAGAGAACTATTACATTCATGATTATAGTGTCTGACTCAAGTATTTAGATTTGTGATCAATAGACCAGTGAGAACTTGCACTATGTGTTGGCTGTAGCTGGTGATACCGAGGTGTGCATTCTCTGGCAGACAGTAGAGAATGGAGGGTGCTCATTATAGATATTGATTTTCTTGTGGAACTGTCATAACACTGCTTTTAGAAGAGCCATGTTTTCTGAAAAACTGCAACAAAGTATCCATGAGTCTGCTGTTCTCACTCTTTGTTCACACACACACACACACACACACACACACACACACACACACACACACACACACACACACACACACACGTTGTTCCATTTTTTATTTGAAATCTAACAGAGTAAAAGAAATGCATCAAAAGTTACCAGCTTCAGATACAATCTTATATGCTAATCATACTGGGAGGGATAAATCCAAAACATGGACTGGATTATGCCTTCTGTAAACTGGATTATTACAGCCGCACAAACACACACACACACAGAGTAAGAGGTAGAGAGAGAGAGAGAGAAAGAGAGGTTTGAACTGTCCAACACTAAGTGAAGTTCTCTAAACGAAGTCAGAGTCATGTGGCGGTGATTCTGAACGTGGGATTGGGTTTATATGTGGGTGTTCACATGTATAGTAAGATTCCTAATAAACAACATTTGAGAGATGACATCAGGGCTCTAATCAGGGCCCAGTGTCTATCAGGATTTACCAAAACATTCTCTTAATGCCCTATGTTATCGCTCTCAACGCGGTTTGTGACGATAAGCCCTGCCTGGCAGGTGATTAATGCACCTCCAGTCTCATCATGCAGGCACAGACGAACTCCAGACCCCAATCCCGCCGGGACAGTCCTCTGTCAAAACAGTGTCCCAGGATGCATGTCTGGATTATCTGTGTCCATGCGAAGCCCCAGGAGTCATTTCCGGAGCCTTCGCACTCCACTGCTTCGCTGCCAGACTGCATCGTCATGACGATCACGCCTGACAGGCATGCTGAAGCATGTGATTGGGAACACGAGTGGACTTCAAGACTTTGGATTACTGGTGGTTTTCTGAGTGAACAGACGAGGAGAGGGAAAGATGGGAAACGCACCCTTGAGTGAGGAGCTGCTTCTGAACGAGCTGCTTCTGAACGAGCTGCTTCTGAATGAGCTGCTTCTGAACGAGTGCTTCTGAACGAGCTGCTTCTGAACGAGTGCTTCTGAACGAGCTGCTTCTGAACGAGCTGCTTCTGAACGAGTGCTTCTGAACGAGCTGCTTCTGAACGAGCTGCTTCTGAACGAGTGCTTCTGAACGAGCTGCTTCTGAACGAGCTGCTTCTGAACGAGTGCTTCTGAACGAGCTGCTTCTGAACGAGTGCTTCTGAACGAGCTGCTTCTGAACGAGCTGCTTCTGAACGAGTGCTTCTGAACGAGCTGCTTCTGAACGAGCTGCTTCTGAACGAGTGCTTCTGAACGAGCTGCTTCTGAACGAGCTGCTTCTGAACGAGTGCTTCTGAACGAGCTGCTTCTGAACGAGTGCTTCTGAACGAGCTGCTTCTGAACGAGTGCTTCTGAACGAGCTGCTTCTGAACGAGCTGCTTCTGAACGAGTGCTTCTGAACGAGCTGCTTCTGAACGAGCTGCATCTGAACGAGCTGCTTCTGAACGAGCTGCTTCTGAACGAGTGCTTCTGAACGAGCTGCTTCTGAACGAGCTGCTTCTGAACGAGTGCTTCTGAACGAGCTGCTTCTGAACGAGCTGCTTCTGAACAAGTGCTTCTGAACGAGCTGCTTCTGAACGAGCTGCTTCTGAACGAGTGCTTCTGAACGAGCTGCTTCTGAACGAGTGCTTCTGAACGAGCTGCTTCTGAACGAGCGCTTCTGAACGAGCTGCTTCTGAACGAGCTGCTTCTGAACGAGTGCTTCTGAACGAGCTGCTTCTGAACGAGCTGCTTCTGAACGAGCTTCTTCTGAACGAGCTGCTTCTGAACGAGTGCTTCTGAACGAGCTGCTTCTGAACGAGTGCTTCTGAACGAGCTGCTTCTGAACGAGTGCTTCTGAACGAGCTGCTTCTGAACGAGTGCTTCTGAACGAGCTGCTTCTGAACGAGCTGCTTCTGAACTGCCCTTTGATAGCAACTGTAATGAACTATGAAACAATTAAATAATAAAAGAAAATGGCGTAGGAATCTGCTGAAGTGAAGATTTCATGCAAGGACAAGCTTGATTGGGTCAATCAGCTGTGTGTTTATGAGGGCATATGTGTGTGTCTGTGTGTGTGAATGTTTGTGTGTCTGTGTGTGTGTGAGAGACAGAGACATAGAGAGAGATTGTGTGTGAGTGTGTGTGTATATTTATGTGTGGGAAAGTGAGTTTTTGTATATCCATCAGAGTCTGGACTGTGTATGTGTGTGTTTGTGTGTGTATGAGCGTGTGTGTGTGTGTGGTAGGTCATGACGGCTGTTGATTGAAAATATATATTTATGACTATGACACTATACGTGTTTGGAGAACTCTATGTAAATGGAGTGAAACTGAGGTAGACAACCTAATAACTGTCAGCAGGATAAAATAACATAATAAAATATGTCAAAAATGTGCTGAAGTCAGTCCAGAATAATCAATTAGCACTGGCAGAATGAAGGTCCTGGTAGACATTACTAATCCACACATCTTCTGTCTGTCACACAGCGATTCTGCCATGTGAAAAACAGTCCTGCTGATCACAATTAGTCCAAGAGGTGAAGTGAGCGTAATCTTCTCTTTACTACATGTTGTAGTAAAGAGGCATAACAGTGCCAGGAAAGAGCTGATTAGCAATGTGGTTACTGTGCTTGGCTGATGATTATTAATGGATTTCTAAGTGTTGGTTTCAGAGACAATACAGAATGCCTTTTGAGGAGGTCTATCCTATAGATTGGTGAGTGAATGACTAACACACACACACACACACACACACACATACTCACAGCCTGCTGATTGCTGACTTTACTAAGCTTCACATTGTCATTCTCACTGATGCATTAATGTAATGTGTGTGTGTGTGTGTGCGTGTGTGAGTGAATGTGTGTGTTCACTTAAATTAGTCATTATCAACATTTCTTATTATGAAACATTTTATCCATTAGTGTTCAGGATTCTTGACCCTCCTGTCTGTATTAGTGACCGGATTAAATTGACAGATAATCGAAACTTTACTAAATGTTACATAAGAATTACACTGCAAAGGGTCTGACAAAAATCTGCTTAATTTTCCTTGTTAATCATACCAGTCCCGCTTATAATTTTAGTTATAACTTGTAGAAATGCACATTAAATATGGTCGCTACCCAAAAAGTGCATTAATATCTTTCTTTTGAAAGGTTATGTTGACGATCACGTTGGATCGTATTGAGAATCACCTGTTCCAGTCTCTTCTTAATCACACATCATCATTAGCATGGACTAAATTCATGTAACGTGTTAGCATCCCGCTGAGTTGCTTTAGAGCATGTCTCTGTCTGGGTGTTCTGCACAGAGACAGTGGGCTGAATGATTAGCATTAGGTAATGGATTTGAATGGACACAGCATTTCAACTCTGACGAACGGCTCTGGGCTTCCCTTAGTCTGGCAAAGCACCGGAGCAAAAAGTGATCGGTCAAGCTGTAGTCAGAGAGTCCTGCAGTGCAGCAGGAGTAACACGTGCGAACAAACGTGCGTGCATACACACACACACACACACACACACACACACACACACACACGCACACGTGCATGCATACATCTATCCCATCAGCCACCTCTAAGTAGGTGCATTTTTGTCTCATAAATTAACTGGTAGTAACGAAGGGTGTGACATCACAGTCGCCCAGCCGTACTTCAGTGCAGAACAGCTGGAAGTTAGTAAGATACTGTGCATTGGCAGCTGTCATCTCCTGCAAATGGAACAACCATTTAAAGAGCCGTTTCCCTGAGCAAGCTTGGCCATAACCTAACAATGAATTTTACAAGACTTCTGGGGATGGTGGGGGAATGAGGCTTTTATAGGGAGATGTTGGAGGATGGGTACAGCTGGCCGCTATCTGCAGTGCAGTGTGTACGTGGACGACAACACAAGACACTTTTGACTCTGTGTAGAATGCCAACTTTATTTCAAGTGCATTTACCACATAGGGACCAAAGCATAATCTGAAATACAAAGATCATGTGTTAACTTTTTGTAAAAAAAAAAGACCATACATATTACTACATGGCAAACTGTAGCAGCTGCTCTCAGTATTTTGTCTTAATTCAGGCACTATTCTGGTTATACCAAGCCTTTTTTACATTATGCCATACGTAACAATTGTCTTTTGCCTCCAAGATAAACTAGATCTGGCTATTGTACAATGGCACAGAAACAGACTAAGAAGTTTATTGACTTTTATATTGGTGAAACATTTCCTGCCTTTACTACCCTCAAATGTGAAATACCAAGTTTCAGCCTATTTACATATTTCAAGGTTCGTCATTTTATTCAAACTTGCATAAAAATGAACTTGTTGGATAGACATTAAAGACTACAGAATAACTTCCTCTGTCTGCTTTAGTCTAATACAGATAATAATTCTCCACTGACTTCAGCATAACAAGGCCAGGCTGACTAAAATGTATACACTCTGTAAGTTGTTGTGAAGAGGCAAATTCAGCCTACATGCATGACTTAGACTAGGAGGTTTTTGGCCCACTCCAAAATGTAAACAAAGCCTTGTTTCTAGAAACAGCCATGTTTGGTGAAGGGTTGGGATTTATCTGATACTTGAGATTTCATTCTGATAGTTGAGACCTTTGGCCTTGTGCTATCTCTGTCACCTAAAGGGGGATAATGTTGGAATGCAATTCAATCAGGCTTCCTTCAGTTTCACTTTGGCTTAGCAATTTGGTCTCATTTCTAAAATTAGAAGAAAAAAAAACCCTCTTGGGAACAAATTTCATGCAGTTTGGAAGGCTTTGACTATATATTCAAAAAGGTATGACTTTGACTAAATATTCGACTCAGTTTCTAAAAGTGACTGTACAAAATTAATTACTTGCTATCGACTGACTGCATAATTAAATACTTCTTCATGCTGTTTTTTGTGTTCTGTTTTGTTTGTATCCTACACGGATAATAATATGGACAAAACATTAGGATTAAAATCACAAATTTTCACTTTAAATTCATGATTGTTTAGTTTTTAATCCAGTGTGACGGAGTATGTGGCCAAAAGAACCAAACTACAGATTGCACTATAAAAATTTGATTTTAATTGGACTTCCTGGTGATATCTTAAAGCTATATTAAACATCTTTTAATGGAGATCTTTTATTAATTTATGAACATTTTAAGCAGTTTACTGTGCTAATATACACTGCCTGCCAAAAAAGGTCACACACACTAATATTTCGTTGGACTGCATTTAGCTTTGATTATGGCATGCATTCGCTGTGGCATCATTTCAACAATTTCTACAATGTCACAATATTTATTTCTGTCCAGAGTTGCATTCATTTTTCCCCAAGATCTTGCATTGATGATGGAAGATTTGGACCACTGTGCAAAGTCTTCTCCAGCACATCCCAAATATTCTCAATGGGGTTCAGATCTGGTCTCTGTGGTAGCCACTCCATGTGTGAAAATGATGTCTCATGCTCCCTGAACCACTCTTTCACAATTTGAGCCCGATGAATCCTGGCATTGTCATCTTGGAATATGCCCGTGCCATCAGGGAAAAAAAATCCATTGATGGAATAACCTGGTTGTTCAGTATATTCAGGTAGTCAGCTGACCTCATTCTTTGGACACATAACGTTGCTGAACCTAAACCTGACCAACTGCAGCAACCCCAGATCATAGCACTGCCCCCACAGGCTTGTACGGTAGGCATTAGGCATGATGGGTGCATCACTTCAGCCGCCTCTCTTCTTACCCTGATGTGCCCATCACTCTGGAACAGGGTAAATCTGGACTCATCAGACCACATGACCTTCTTCCATTGCTCCAGAGTCCAATCTTTATGCTCCTTAGCAAATTGAAGCCGTTTTTGCCGGTTAGCCTCACTGACAAGTGGTTTTCTTAAGGCTACACAGCTGTTTAGTTCCCTTGAGTTCCCTTCTCACTGTGCATGTTGAAATGCTCTTACTTTCACTAGTAAACATATCCCTGAGTTCTACTGTTGTTTTTCTACGATTTGATTTCACCACACGTTTGTGATCGCTGATCACGATCATTCAAGACCGACCACATTCCTTCCTCGAAGATGATGTTTCCCCACTGTCCTTCCGCTTTTTAATAATGCGTTGGATGGTTCTTAAACCAATTTTAGTAGTTTCAGCAATCTCCTTAGATGTTTTCTCTGCTTGATGAATGCCAATAATTTGACCCTTCTGAAACAGGTTAACATCTTTTCCATGACCACAGGATGTGTCTTTCGACATGGTTGTTTAACAAATGAGAAGCTACTCACTGCATCAGTTAGGGTTAAATAACTTGTTGCCAGCTGAAACATAATCACCCATGCAGTAATTATCCAATGGGAGGCGCTTACCTATTTGCTTAGTTAAATCCAGGTGGTGACCCTTTTTTTTTGGCCAGGCAATGTATGACTTTTATTTCCTTGAATACTTAAAACGCAGCCACATGACTAACTGATTTTAAAAAAAAAATTCCACACAGGCATATATTCTCAATTAAATGGACCAGCCCATAACAGAATCAGACTGACCTTTAGGTACGCAAATTGCTAATGAGAATGATGCCTGTGCTCTTTACTGAAGTTCCATGTTCACTTGTAGAATGACTTCACATTATTAAGAACACAGGTTCCATCACACAGTTTGAATGGGCTCTTACTGTTCAAAAAGGTCACAGAAAGGAGAAAGTTTTTAAAATGACTGATGAGATGCTCTCACGTTGGTGAGGCGTCATTTCCGTAACGCTTCCGAAAGGCATTCCTGCCGATGAAAGACTCACCCCCTGGCATAAATACGGAGAGGCAGATGCATGCTTCTCCTTTGACTGATTTGTGAGCTCTTTTGGGGAAGTGGGTTTGAGAGATGTGCATGAGGATGGAGACCCAGAGACCTGGTTTTGCACGGTAACGGTACTCTCTCTCTAATCACACACTCAGAGAAGACCAGGTCTTCTTCTTATGAAAAGGAAACAAAAACAGGTTTTAATAAACATCTGAAAATACATACACAACTGACTCTTTGATTTGGGGGAATGCAAATGCAAGCGCTGTTCCCTCTCCCTATCTGGAGAACTCACGAGGGGGACATCACCCAGGGCTTGAGCCATGCATTTTTATTGCCTATCAGCAGACAAAGCCACTGGAGGGTGAAGGAGTTCTTGGACTGAACACTCCGTCGCCCCGCTCAACGTGTGAGCTCACCTCTATTACACCTCTGCCCTGTAGGTCTAGCTGATCCAGTCTGCCCTTAGCAGCCATCTTTTCACAAATAAGTGATGGTGCAACCAATACGTTACCTGATCCGGGATCAGGTTGTGTTTTCATGCTTATAAGTTGATCATGACTGAAGCATGTCAGTGCCAGGAGATAACTGCATTTACATAATTCTGTCCAAACGGTAACACCCTTCGACACTCAAATGTATTGACTCTGGGAGCAGTATTGAGAGGAGACTACAGCCAGACAAGGTAAGAGAGCTTTTCTCTGACCGTGGTCTCCAAGTTATCGTTGATGTGTATTATTCATGCAGTCCTTTCTGATGACACAGCATTTTCCGTGTTATCGTTTAGATGGCATGTATGGGCCAGTGGCAGTGAGTGGTTATGGATCTGGAATAGTGTGAGATCAAGACACACAGAGGCTGACAGCTAGTAGGCTGGTGGCCACTGTGTGTTTGTCTGATGCTTTAAACTGACAGAATAAATAACCCAGCTTGGTCTTAGTTAACATATCTAATCATATTTCACTTCCATTATCCGTTTTCATAATATTTTGTCATTACCTGTCATATCATGTGGACTGTAGAAATTTGAGTTTTAGGCTTTGACTAGAACAATCAGAAAATTAATTCCCTTCCCAGTGGGAAAGTGGCTTGACTAGTCAAGACTTCAGATGACCTTTGCAGGCAATGTCTAGCACAGCTGCAGCAGTCTTCCTGTAAATACAATGCTTTTATCAAAGCCAGGAAGAGAGGAGGAGGACAGAGAGAAGTAGAGAGAACGAATGGGAAGGAAATGCACGTTACAGCGCTGTTTCGGTTTCCTGCAAATTGGAGTGCGCACTGCGTGCATCTGGTTTCTGCCGTTTCATTACAGATCCATACAAAATCCTCATTTAACCATGGACAGAAATGTAGCGTCATTTAGAATCGCGCTCACATCCAGTCTCAGCCTGCCTCAGTTATTTCTCCCTGTTTCTCATTTTATATTTAGATTATATTAATAGTTATATTATATTTATATTATATATCATTTCATTTACATTACATTTATATAGATTTATATTAAAGGAGGCTCCGGTACATTTTGGCTAAATACAAATGTTCTGAAATAGTTGCTTAAATAGTAATAGAAGTATGAACACTGATGCAGCTTGGCTTTCCAAGTAAGTGATCATTCGTATAACATTTTAATCTCGCAGATAATCTGCAGGAAACCAAGCGTTTTTTCAGGTTGGAGGCTAGTTTCAGTGCAACTGTAGAGATTACACATTGTGTTTACACACCAGTAAAACTGAAGTGGTTGACACTACGGATTACAGACAGGCCTGCCATTCAGGGAAAAAAAGGTTCCTTTGACAACAGCAGTTTTCATTGGGCAGTAAAAGTGATAGAAAAAAAACACCACATGGCCTGTTCCTGGTGTCCTAACATGATTTTTTAGTAAACAATCAAGATTTAAAAGAATCTCTCTCCAAATTCTGCTGTCACTCCATGTGTTTTTGCCCTGTCTCATGCTCACACACTCACTGTGATGATAATACTGAAACATGGGGGACAGTACTGTTTAAGGACAATCCTTGCTGAAGCAAATTACATTATAATGTCTATGGTCTAAATGCAAACGCAATCATCACCAAAGCCACAGCTTTCTCATTTATACTGTCCTACTGCAAGTGCAGTAATACTTTTGTTTACTGCGAGTGAAATCATACTTCTGCATGCTGTAATACTCTTTAAATAAAGAGTATATAAAGCATGGATTGCACAGAGGGCATAGTTACTGCCAAAGTGAGCCCTCCCGTACCTGTATGTGCACAGGTCGGACTACATTTCCCATAAGTGTGAGGGGCATGGAATGGGACAATGCAAAGGCTCTCATAACCACCATGTGTTAAATCATCTTGTTTTGCTGCTCTGCTTACCTGAAGAGTGATGGAGAACTCACTGTGCCATCGAAGGGAATAGTGGGCGTGTTTCAGTGCTGCGATTCGTCTCCTGAGTCTTCCGAGCAGAAATCTATTCCTGACGTGTCCAAGAGAGCTGCCATAAATCTATGAAATTATGTATTCTTGCTCAGTTAGATTACTGGTGGATGATTTTAATTTTGGTCATTAAAGGAGAAGAATTGTGTGTGTCTATGCCTGCAAAAACACGGTCTAACAAACTGTCAGGTACACACATAAAAGATCTGATTTATCAGATTCTTAGTAAGATGTAGATAATACAGCCTTCATCATGTCTAGAGGGAGATGCAGTGTGTGTGTGCAGCTTTTATGTATGTGCAATGAACATGCAGTGCTAGCACAGAATATTCAGCTATATATTTGTAAATTCTAAGCTGTTCTGGTATACATGGATTCTTACAAGGGAAAGCGTCTTAGCTAAAACTTGACATGACACATTGTAGAATTAGCAAAAGAGTATAGTATTACATAGACGATGTCTCCTTAGACAACACAAAGACTGTTGCCTTGCAGTATTCCACCAAGATGGGCTGGTATATATTCTGACTACACACCACACCAGCACCTTGATTTCACTAAGGAGGGAATCTGCTTAGTGAAGTCAAATGTTGCTGCATGGGCGTGAATGAACCGCACACTGACACCACAGGCCTTGCTAGACGAAGTTGGGTACCCTTGGAAAACACTGCCACGGTCAGATAAATTTGACAAACAGAATGGGAGCGAATGCCAGTTAAAAATTGGAATGCGTGTGTATGATGAAAAGAAGTTAGTGCTGCAACATTAGTCAGATCAGTCAAACGGATTACACATCCTTTTATAGCAGAATAGATCCAGACAGCATTAGCATATTTATTACACTAAAAGTTTAATTTTCTAAATTAAAATATGTTATAGACGTATATTTAAAATGTTTAAATTCATATTGAATTTAGGTAAAATTCATACATTTAAATGAATACTGAATGAGTGTTGAGTGTATTCATTTGTGAATTTATTTGTAATGCTACATGCTTGTAAATTAGGTTGACACAGTTACACTTACACCATACCATTCTGATTAAGTCTATTCTTAAAACAAACAAACAAACAAACAAAAAGCCAGAGGACTGTCTCCTACTAACGCATACCCCAATGTACTGAGTCTCTCTAAACATGCAAGGCCATAGTGCAAAAATATTCAACAAACTAATATACTCAGTTAAACTCATTCCTAAAAAAAGGAGTTAAAACCTAACAAAGGCACTGCGGCTATCCTCAGTGGTTATATAGGTTAGCTGTGAGGGTAGAACATGCTCGAACCAAGACACATCCTGAACATTTACCACACACTTTTATCCAAAGCAACTTACAACTGTGAGTACAACTTGAGCAAATGAGGAGTAAGGGCCTTGCTTGGGGGGCCTGTTGGTGGTAACTGGGCAGTGGTGGGGCTTAAAGTGGCAACTGTCTGGTCACTAGTCCACTACCTTAACTGCTGAGCTACCCATAATCCTGCCACCAAAGTCACCTTCAAACATAATGATAGCTTTGCATTTCCACAAGGACATTCTGGTCCTTTAGCAGCTATTAAAAATGGTTTTAAATGACTGGAGTGCAAGGTTTCTACTTTGCAAAGACTAATTTCAAAAGCATCTTAATGTTTTTATTGCAGGTCACATAGGTGAGCCATTTGTCAAAAGGACCTCTCCTTTTAGAGAAAATGATCACATTATGTGAGGCAACCAGAGAACAGGAAAAAGCAGTGACCTTTATGTGTAGCCTCGCGCTGCTCTAGAATGTGTCCGGCTGCCCTGTGGTTTGTTGCTTTGTGTATTTGTTTATTTTATATAAATTCAGACTTTTTGTTGATAAGGACTTTATCAACACCAACATCAGTAGATTCTTCTTGTGAAATAAGTGAACATCTGTCATTACTCACGTTCTTTTGCTTTGTTTTATTACCTCGTATGTGACTTCCTTTACTGTTAACAGTTAGAAAAATAATAAATTAACCAGTACATCCTCCGCCTCAATTTATTTTACTTGTTTATAATATAAACCCATGTGTATCTGACAAATCAGATATGTCATATGTCATCAGATATTCAATGCAGGCTGCTATCAGATGCTTTGTGCTCTGCGTATATTTCCATGTGATTCAAATGTGATTTTATAATAGTTGATATTATTTTTATGCGCTTTGCATACACAAACCATAAAAATGATTGCAGCTGAAAGCTCTTCTTGATGAATATTTCTCTATTACTTCTTCAGAAAAATTATCTGAGGTATCTAAGAAGACATCTGCAATGCATCAGCACAACAGATGCAACAGAGCAACAGCGTTTGTATGAGCCCATATCTGTCCCACCTGATTCTCTCTCTCTCTCTCATTCTCTCTCTCTCTCTCTGTCTCTCTAATTCTATCTCTTTCCAGCTGGTCTTTGGCAGTTTCATGGGGGCAGTAAGATCCACTGAGTAAATATAAGGGCTTGTGGAATGAGGTAATTGTCAGCCCTGCGGAAAGTCCTGTGGTAAGCATGCTGACAGAGAAGTTGTCCCATGCATATTGATACGAATCTCTGCAGTCATGCCCCTCCAATCATATTACCTCTCTAAATACATGCACCCACCCAACACATTCTCCTTATCCCCTTCTTTGTCCCCCCATGGATATGACCAGGGTTCTAATACAGCTGAATGGTAAATAATGGTTGCTCGTGACCTCTTCGAAAGGGTTAACAGACAACATATATACATTATGATAAATGTATTATATATGCATGATGATATATGTATTAAATATGCATTATAATAGATGTATGAGTTTGGGTGGCTTTACCTTATTGGGGCCGTGTATGAACAAAATACCCATTACCTAAGAATCCTATCTGGCAGTTATAAAAGTATATATAGCCTCCTGTCTGCTAGCGTCCTATCCGCTAGCATCCTATCCTCTAGCGTCCTATCCTCTAGCG
Source organism: Electrophorus electricus (assembly GCF_041902795.1). Taxonomy (NCBI): domain Eukaryota; kingdom Metazoa; phylum Chordata; class Actinopteri; order Gymnotiformes; family Gymnotidae; genus Electrophorus; species Electrophorus electricus. The sequence continues at coordinate 21,741,656 of NC_137508.1, read as the reverse complement.
TCCTATCCTCTAGCGTCCTATCCGCTAGCATCCTATCCTCTAGCGTCCTATCCTCTAGCGTCCTATCCTCTAGCGTCCTATCCGCTAGCATCCTATCCTCTAGCGTCCTATCCTCTAGCGTCCTATCCTCTAGCGTCCTATCCGCTAGCATCCTATCCTCTAGCGTCCTATCCTCTAGCGTCCTATCCTCTAGCGTCCTATCCTCTAGCGTCCTATCCGCGCCATCACCTGCATCAATCTTGTCAGGCTTCCTGCATTTTTTTTTTAAAAAACAAACTCATCGTTGGTCTTCCTCTCATCTGTCTTTCTCTCCGAGCCTTGTGTCCTGTTCAAATTTTCTCGGACAATGTGGCCTTTTTTGTTGTTGTTTTGATCTTATAAGATTACAAGTCGTATTTTTTTTTTGCCTGGCCCCTGGTAATGAGCATCGAATCAGAAGGCTGGGTGTGGGCAGTAGTGATTTACTGAAGCAATTACCAAATCTGCTCTAAATCTGGTTTATATAGCCTCATCGGGGAAGACATCACTAACACTGCCGCTTGGGCATGTCTTTGGACCAGTACAGAGTGTACAAATATGGGTAAACACTTCAGATTAGCCAATAAATTGGCCACAGTGGGAACTAAAAAGAGCCGGAGGGATTATTTGGAGATCTGATTATTTCCTATAGGTTTTGGGCTACTATGGAGTTTGCTGTGATTTTATTATTTTCTGTGATGTTCACTGTATTGTTACTGGGTTTTCAGCACTTAATGCTTTATTCAGTGCCTTAGTCACTGCTGTAGATAATCACAACCCAACCCAGAAACATCAAACTTGTATCTACATTTACTGATCACTTTAATAGGAGTGCCAGGTGTGCAGGTGAACAACTGCAGTCTGTATCCCATTTGTTGCCATTTCCGCAGACCACCCTGTAACCCTTCCTAAGTGGTCAGTTTTTGTCAACGTTTTCACTGCCGACTGGGTATTAGTTGGGTGGTAATAACATTGTCCATCTGCAGAGCCAAAGAGCCACCTGCTATAAAAGCTTCTAGACAAAGCAGTTTCAGACCAGCATTCCAGGGAGGCACGTAGTTTTACATGTGTGCCCTAGTGTCACGGAGGGTAACAGTCATATTTTGACATTTTGATTGATAACATTGTCAGGAGTAGGTGAAGATATGATGATGGTGACTGTTCGCTAGCTAAGGAACAACTAGCTATTGTATTTTTGGCCGCATGAATAGATATCGTATTGGGCCCCGAAGTCCAATAAACTATAGCAAATAATATTTTTGGGGGGGTCCTGACAATCGCAGGGCCATAGACTCATTCTAACCCCACCCATATATGGGACCCCTGCTGGACATCCTCCACTTAAAATAGTATTTATTTCTTTTTTGTCATGATTTACAAACTATTAATGTTTTGTAAATATAATGTAATATAAGTTCACTATGATGGCTTCGCTTGATAGCTAATTTAAAAAACTTTGGCAACAAACCTTTTAGTATGTTATCTAATGTATAACTTAGCTAGCTTTACTGGTAATTCGATGTTTTAAATTTAGTTTTAGGGTACAGCTGGTTAAGATGGTCACAGCCTGTTGCCGTAATCGACCCAGGCCCAAGTCCAAGTGATCACGACCGGTTGCAACCTGTTCTCAGCGGAATCCTGACTGGTGGCAGAATCGTTCCGTTCTTACGGAGGGTGGAAACTGGCTTTCCACACACTGCTGTCAATGTAATCACAGATGGCGAACACCATGCATTTTTCTGCCATTTTTCCCCCATGACATCCTGCCCTTAGAATGTGAAATACCACAGGCATCAATCTGCAGTGCATGTCCCTCGTCCAGCTTAGTGTGCGCCTGACTCTGACTCTATCAACCTGTGAGGATCAGTGGAACCACGGTGGAGAGAGTAGATAGTTTCAGGTACCTTGTTGTTCACATCTCGCAGGACCTGTCCTGGTCCCGCCATACCAACTCCCTGGCAAAGAAGGCTCGTCAGCGTCTTTACCACCTCAGACGCCTAAGAGACTTCAGACTGCCCTCCAAGGTACTGCGGAACTTCTACACCTGCACTATCCAGAGCATCCTCACGGGGAACATCACAGTCTGGTTTGGGAATAGCACCAAGCAGGACAGACAAGCACTCCAAAGGGTAGTGCGTTCAGCAGAGCGCATCACTCACACGGAACTTCCTGACCTGCAGACCATCTACTACAAGCGGTGCCAGACCAAGGCCAGGAGGATTGCGAAGGACCCCACCCATCCCAACAATAGACTCTTCTCTCTGTTGAGGTCAGGGAGGCGCTTTCGCTCCCTGAAGACCAAGACAGAGAGACTGAAAAGGAGCTTCTTCCCACAGGCCATTCGGGCCCTGAATCAAGGAAACTGATAAACTGTGGGGACCACCACCACCATGTAACATAACTGTATAACTGTATATATATATATACAATTACCTTGTAACACAACAACTGTAAATATGTTATTCTATGAAATGGATCTGTACATTTTGTAGATTGTGTACATATATACACAACCATATACATTGTACATTGTGTATATAATCATAATATACATATATTGTACATACATTGTTAATATATTTTGTACATACATAGAATATATATATTTCTCTTTGCATATATATATTTCACATATATAGAATATCTATATTTCTCTATGCACCCCTGTTTTTTTCCCCTCAGTTTGGACAGAGCACTCTCAACCATTTCACTGCGAGTTATACTGTGTATGACTATGTATGTGACGAATAAACCAAACTTGAAACTTGAAACTTGAACTCTGGCGGACTTGGATAGGTTAGCATGTAATTATTTAATGATACACTAGCTGGACGGAAACAGAAGCTAAACTTGCATGACTGCTTGGGCCTGAAGTGGGCTTGACTTTCTGGGTGTACTTTCCTGGGTCTGATTCCTGGTTCCAGAGTTTTGAGTTCATGGGTCTCATCCTGCCTCTCATTCACATGCTCAGGGAGGTGTATAATAACGCCACAGGTTTAAACATGCCCTATATAAACTCCAGTGAGCTCCACCAGGCTGTGAAAGGGAACAAAAGATGGAAGATAAAAACAGAGCCTCCTAATTTCAAATGTGTGATGATTTGCCATCACAGTCATGCTTAGAACTGGGGCTGGCTTTGCGCTGATTGATTTTCTTTACAACTCCGGTCACTTGAAACCCAAAGGATAACCATTATGATACATTTGAATTCACTGGATTTCAGTCTTTTGTTATAATCCTTTCCCATGCAAGAATCATTAACTAGAGACAAGAACATTAAGGCTGTCATTTAGAACATTAAGGCAATTTGCAGCTTTTATTTGATAACAGGCACTATGTGGATCAAGCCAAATTGCATTACGGTAAATAATAAAAGACATATTTTCTTCTAGATAGATTCAAACACTTTTATCACAGTCACTAAAATGATCATACACACTATGATAAAGCATAGGAAACCAGCAATCCTGTGTGAGGATTGCGACTGCACTAACATTCTAGCTAATATTTCCTGGTATATTTTTCCTGAAGAACACAATGGACTCCTCTAACCCCAAAAGCAATTTTAAAAGTTCACAGAACTTTCTATTTAAGAAAGGTCTGTATGCCATATAATTAAGATAAAGAACATTTTTTATAGCATCAGCTATCCCTTAAGAACCATTCACTGTGTCAGTTAAAGTGGACCTCGATGGCAATTCAATACACTGAAAAGGAAACCTGTGTCAGATATGGTGCTTGCAAAGAAAGAGAAAGAGAGAGAAAGAGAGAGAAAAGAAGTAGAAGTAATTATCACTGTTTTCTCATTAAAAAGATAAGGGTAATCACATATAATGTTCTCTCTGAGGAACATCTGCTGATTTGCACTGCAACAAGTCAAGAATTCATTTTATTGCATATATTTAATTCAACTTTTAATTTACACTTTTATCCAAAGTGACTTATAACTACATCTGAATACAACTTTAGTGGTTGAGAGTCAAGGGCCTAACAGTGATAACTTGGCAGTGGTGGGGTGTGAATTGGCAACCTTCCAATTAATAGTCAAGTACCGTAAGCACTGAGCTACCACTGCCCTCACAGGCAAAGTCTGTGAAAAAAATTTGAAAAAAAAAAAAAAATTAAACTAGCAAACACAACTATACCTGCAACAAAAAACTAAAGTCTTAGCCATTTGATGTTTACATTGAACCTTAACATTTATAACGTCCATACCCACACATGTAATGATCTGTTATCCTGTCAGTTGAACAGGAATACTAACTAATTTATGTCATGTTGCTTTTCGATTCCTCCTCCCAACAAAATAACTATTACTGTCAGCTAGTTATAAACCTTGTGTACAGCCAAATCTTTTAGTTCCAGTGTCAATCAGATTATGCAAATTAGATTTTTGCACCACATGATTCAACATGCAGTGGTGGCAGTTGATGTTTACTGCTCAAAAGACCAGTCTGATTTGTTTGGAAGGAACAATAGCCTTGGATAAAACACAGGACCAGTGTTTAAAACTTTAGAAATAGGACTGCGGGTGGACTCACAGCCACAGCTGGTATGTCACATTTTAAAAGTTCCTTCCATTTAAAAAGATCCATATTTAGTTATCCATGTCCCCATATTAATTTACTCTTGATCCCATATTGGCAACAAAAATATGCAAAAGATCTACCTGGAAATATGTGTTAAATTGATGTGTGGAATGAAGTCTTTAAATTGCAAGTGGAGCTATTGAGCTCTCTCTCTCTGTCTCTCTCTCTGAAAGATATTTCCATACGAGCAGCTTGCACTTGTGTGGTGCTAATATCTGAGCAAAGGCGTGATAAAGGCAAGCAACGCCACTGGTTTGCTTGGGCCGAGAACCCTTGCGGAGATCCCCTGAGACAGAGGGCCTCGATCCGGGTGCCTGCCATTCTGCGCCTGCTAAAGTACAGAGATGAGAAACTCTGATGAGGATTGATTGCATCTAATGAAATGCCATAGATTTTCAATAAGTGCTATGGGAGTGCTTGGAGAACAATGCTTAGAATGAAGACCTTATTCTCTCCAAACCCTCCCCAACCCCGCCAACACAGCACACGGTCATATTAGCTGAGTAACATACACAGAGTGATGGCAGGAGAATGTCAACTTTAATGTGCTTAAACCTTTCTTGCAGAGCAGTTACACCAGTGAACATCTCTGTACGTATCAGCCTGTCCACTTCAAGCAGAGGGCCGAGTCTCATTTTCATGCACCCTCAATGCACGGGAGATGCAGCTAATACATCTATCTCTACATCAGTCTGAAGATCTGATGTCATCTGTACTTTCTTTGATTTATGTATAACTCCCCAACAACAGGGCCAAAGTAATTTAGCAGAGGCAAGGAAACAAAACCACCTCAAAATGGTAAAATAATCATTTTTCTCATGACATCAGTTACAGAAAGCAGATGCTCAGAGAGTACTGATGCAAATTTGATCCCAACACATGAAAAATCCAAAGAAGGTCAAAATATGATCTGCTTTTGTAAAATTCTTGACATCTAAAGTTTTATTGTGGATGGAGACTGCAGAATGTTATTAAGAAGAGCAACTTTTCCACTGAGCTCAAAACTGTTGTTTCCCGTTGCACAAGAAATAAACTTCTCCTTGTTCCTGTACTGTTTGTGCTGTAATACAATCTGACGGCACAGTGAACTAACATTTGATGTTTGCGACTGTGCCTCTTTTCCTACCAATTTTTTTGTCTCTGTTTCAAGCAAAAAGAGAGAAGCAAACACGTCGTCTGAAGGTCCAAATCTTGCGGCATTCTCAGCCAGGTGCATGTGTGTCACGGAACGCTCCCCTCCCGCGAATCACGTGGCTTGGCCCGCCACTTGCAGTGGGAGGATTCTCGTTTGTGGTCACGCCTGCGCACACCTGCACCTCGTCCTGTCTGTGTATTTAAACCCTCGTTGGGCATTGTTGATATAATGTGTTCATGTTGTCATTGTTAAACCTATGCGTGTTTATTGTGCTTGTTTAATGTTAATCGTTACATGTTCATGTTGTTCGTCTGTGATACGTGTGAGTGCCGTTGTCGTTGTGTATTAATAAATCTTCGTCCATGTCGCTGGAGTCTGTGCGTTCTGCTCGACGGCACTCAGGCCACACGCGTTACAATATGTATGCTACTCACCTTCCCTTCCCTAAGATGGTTTGCACACTTGCCAATATGGGGTTTGTATTTTACTTATGTTGCAATTAAATAGTAACCAACAAGCTAGTCTTAGTTTTAGCTCCATAGTGAACAACAGCAACAACAAAAACATGGATCACTGTGATGGTTAAGATGGCAAAACTACTGTTGTTGCTCTTTCAGAGCAGAGATTGGGTTCTAGAAGCACTTTAGCTACCACTAAACAACAATTATCAACCTGTGGCAGAAATACAGACGTGTTATACATGAGAGATTTTTCCAAAAAGTTTAAAAAGAAATGCAGGACTCATATGTTGGGTTCCATTCATGCCAAACCTGCAGCATACTTTAACTACAGTAAAACTCACTAGTTAGATATCTAACTAGTTTAATGTTCCTTATGAGCGTCTTTGACTGTCTTTGACTGGTTAGCATGGCTAGGCAGTAGGGGCAGTTTACAAGTTTAGTTTTGTATTTTAGGTGTTATCTAATTTGCTAGCTGCATGTCCTCTAGCCCTTGTATTCGACATAACGTGACCCCTTTAAATGTTCCCTTGGGCTCAGAAGAAAAGGTTATGAACTATATGCAAAGATATTTCACCTCGCATGCATGTGAAATTGTTTTTTGTTTCCTCCATGCATGAATGCTTCTGTTAGATAATTAATGTGTTGTATGTCACTGAGGGCCTAACCCCACCTTTTAATAGTTTAATCAATAATACTTTTAATTGGCAAAGCCATTTAAGTTAAGATCACGTTTAAGGCTCTGCCAGCAGAGAGAAGCGCAAGGAGATTATGGTACTGATAAAAGCAAGCAATAGATCACAGACAAAAAAGGTTGAGAGTGTACGAGACAGGGCATGAGAGAGAATATTTTATCAGAGAGCTCAACTCTCTTCATTCATCTTTTCTAATCACCATGTCCTCTCTTCGAGGAAAAGCCAGGGACCACACAGCACTCCACAGGGAGGTCCTTGCATGTCAGTCTGTCACAGAACCTTCTAGAACAACTCCCTAGTCGCTCCACTGGATTAAAACAGAAGCTATCATGATACTTAATTGAGTTGTATTGACTTCTGTGGGCTATTTAAGCATTCAACAAATCATACCTCTGAGATACTGTAGAATATTCAGTATGATATTACATCAACATGAAAATTTATGACACTTTAATCTGCAACAACATAATCTGCCTCAACATAAACATCGTTCTGAGGAATATATATTCATATAGAATCCAATGAAAGCTGTCACATTCAGACTAGCATGAATTTTTGCTGAGATTTTGTGGAATCTCAATATTACACAACAAATACAAAAACCACCAGGTTGTTACAGTGAATGACCATATGTTTTAATTACCAAGCTTCCTAACTTGAATGAGTGGATTTTGAGTGGATTTTGGTTCAAACTGGAAGGGAAAATGTGCTTTGGAGGGTGGACAAAATTTGAGCTGGTTTGTTATGATTTTAACAGGGGTTTTATACTTAAAAGGAATTTGCTCAGTAAACCATTTGAAATTGGAATTGGCCTACCTTCTCCCCACATCCAATCAGTTGTCACAACTTTGATTACCATGTTCCTCACCCCTATCGAGAGGACGTTACGCATGCCTCTCCCATTTACGCTGTGATGCATCGAGACTTTTGCCAGGCCCAAGTAATTCATTGGCTAAGTTAACCATTTTGGCTCTGGTTTGGCTCTCATAATGCCAGAAAGGGGAAAATACAAATTGAGCTTTTGAAAGGAATGAGAATGTGATCCTGATCTAAAGCGAGGGATTATGCCAAGGAATTCCTTCACTGCAGAACACTTCTTGTTTTTACAGTACTGTGATTGACCATAATAAGTTTACTTTGATAATAGCCTGCCAACATGTTATTTTACACCTAAGATAAGTGGAACTAAAACTAAATTGTAAATTCAGTGCTACCAGATGTTACCATATTTTAAGTCAGTTAATATTTAGTATCATACATAGCTGCTAGTGGCCATGTACTCAGCCAAAGCATGACTGCGGAACATCAGAAAATACAAACAATGTTGCTGAAAAATACAGTTTACTTGATCCAGCTTTTAATAATAGCTAATAGATGATTATAGTACCTATTGTTCAATAAAAGAGTAAAAACAAAATCTCCTCGACCCAATTACAGTTTTATGTAGTACAATAACATGTAGTAATGACTCAAATTATTCAGAAATGCAATGTAATTACTGGGACAATTAATATTTAAAAGTGAATATATATAAAAAAAAAAAGAAAACTGCCTGATAGCAAATGGCTATGCTTGAGCACAGAGGAAAGAACATCAATATGGCAAAGAGGTGTTCCATGGAAAAGGGGCATAGCAAACAATATTTATGAAAGTTATTATTTATTGTTTTTATTTTTTCCCCCTAGAAAGTGCATCTTACATGAGATTAAGAATCACATTGCTTTGAGCCAGTTTATGGTTCATAGAATGGGTGCCCTAAATGTTTAAAATAGATTTAGTATAGAACATCTGATACATCCAGGCGACTACCTGTCAGTATAACGGCTGTTTCATTACGTGGAAAAAAATAGTCATTGGAAAAATTACTTTTTGCTTTTTTAGTAATCGAAATACAAATACTGCAAGCTACGTGAAAGCTAAAGCTTTGGCATAAGTTATTTGAAGTGGGCTGCAATGGTCATATCCTTTTTCAAGGGTGTCAGGAAGAACAGCCTGTTAAATGGGATGCAAAGCACTTTCAGGCTGGTCACGTTGAGCACTAGTTTGCAGGTCAGATTGCAGGGCTCGTCAGAGCAACCAAAGGACAGAATGGAAAGGTCTATAATGTGTCGTGCATCAGCCTAATACCTAGAAAATACATCTAGCTAATCACCTCACGACAGCTAACTAATAACTAACTATAAGCTAAGCAGCTGACTTGAAATTTTGGCTTCGTTTTTTTTTAGGTTCTAGTCATGCTGGCCTCACCTAGGTTCCCCGTATAAAAACACGAAATGTCGAGTAGTTTGTTCCTTGCCTTTGCGAAAAAGACAGAAAACGTAATTTCATTGCAACATATATTTGTATATTTGGGTCTATAATTTGACTTGTGATCCATCTTTCGGTTTGTTTTTACAGGGCACTACAGCGGAGTGAAGCTGCTAACCCTAGAGAGACAGGCTCGCGCGGGCTCACGCACGCATCCACAAAATATTCTGCTCCGAGCTCCTCGCGGGCTGGTTTCAGGACAATACATTTATAAGAGAAACTACTGGACGTGTGCTATTTGTACATCATGGTTTCGGTGCCTTTGTATACTTTTTCCATGAATCATAACTACTTTTGTAAGATTTGTTTCATTACTTTAAGTGTTTTCCCCCCCAATAAGACTTAGAAAATTATTAGTTGGATTATAACCTGTCATAGCATGAAACAGTGCCTGTCTGTGACTATGGCAACCATAGTTAAATAGTCCTGGGCAACATGGAGAAAAAAAAGTCAAGTAGTTTGTTCCTTGTCTTTGCGAAAAAGACAGAAAACGTAATTTCATTGCAACATATCTTCGTATATTTGTATGTATGGGTCTATAATTTGGCCTGTGATTTACAACCTTATGAAGTTTTTACATTTCTGACAGCTATACATGTTTAGAATAACGTGGTCTTTCGAGAAATAAAGGTTTTAAATTATGCTTGTATAGCACGGACGGTAAAAATAGGGAGTTGAGAGCGCGAGGTGAACACTTTCTTCTCTGAGCGAAAATGCTGCTGAGACTTTCAGTTTCTAAAAATAATGACGGTGCATTATTCATATCGCAACTTGCAGGATCATCAGAAAGAGTTCCCTCTCTCTGCTCCACCCTCTTACACAAACACACACACACACACACACACACACACACACACACACAGAGTTTATTTTATACATCATAAAACAGGAAGGCTCCCGTTGCTCATTAGTTAACTCATCCCTCTTTCCATTCTCACGTAAGAAGGACTGAGTGCCGGTAGTTTTGTAGGACGCCTTTTCCGCTACCCATCACGCCGCATATAGTTATAAAGCTGCCTGCTGTTATCGGAGAAATAAATAACATGTCAAGTAGGCGCGAACAAAATCGCCAGCGATTACTTCCTTCTCAGCTCACACACGAACTCCAGCTCAATCAGCCCAGATGATCTCCGTCACGACTCCTCCGACCTCTGCGCCGCTGCGTCACTGATCCGTGGCGCCTGTCGCATCCGTTTAGCGCGTTTAGTCGACACAGGCGCTGGAGTTTGTCCGAAGCGTCGGTATGACTTTCATCATCTCTCATAAATGACGTTAAGGACCTGTCGTTCCCACAGCAATCGCTGTCACATGGCTTCATTTATGTGTTAATGATGTTAGAAGAATCTTGCGCACCGGTAGATTGGAAGCGATCGGTCCTAATCAGCACTCGCCAAGAATTAAAATTGAAATTATCAAGATGGAATTTAAAGTTTAGTTTTATAAAATCAACTAAAAATAAAGAGGCAAACCTACTTATGAAATGTGTTTCGTCTTGCAAAATTGATAGCAAATCAGTGGCGTCACCACACACGCAAGCACAAACCGAAAACATTTCTATAGACCACAGACAATTAGTTTTATTCAAATGTAACGATTTTGTCGAAATTGTCCAATTTACCAGTTCGGCGAATTCTTTTCTCAGACACACCTGATCCAACTCACCAGCTCATTACCAGATTTAGGAGGTGTGTCAGAGCAAAGAAAATCAGGACCGGAGTGAATCTCCTCTGATATAGACAATAAAGCTTTAAGATTAATAGAACGTGACTTTTTGTAAAAAACAAAAACCTAACACTTTTGTAAAGTGTATCTGTACGTGCGTGACTATTTCTGTGCTTCAAAGGCATCAGCAACCTCGAAGTAATGAACGACGTGTAGTTTCATGACCCCCCGCCAAGCGCTTCGATAAGCGGTTGGGAGCCCATGCGTTTAGCGCTCCGTTTGACCAAGCGAGCTCTGGGAGACAGACGGGATCCTCGCTTATCAGGCTTTTTCAGTGTAATAGAGAACACCTGTGCGTACTCGGTGCAATTTGAACATCGTCTTTATCGTTCCTGCAAATGGCCTACCGCGGTCCATTAAAGCTATAATATTTTATCCCCATTAAACTGTAGCCCGCACGCGGTATACAATAACTATAAAAGCAGATAATATATTTTTCTTATGCCAGGAGAGCAATCTGATGTCGCATGTGTAGCTCGTATCACTTGATTTCCAGTCTTATTAAAACCAGGGAGCGAGAGGTAAAATCAATGTGTAGCGTCGATTGGGCGCGCCTGAAGGAAATTAGACACGAAAGCCAAGGCTAGTATTATTGTAACTGTGATTGTGTGTTTGCGTGTGTGACCAATTGTTGGCTAGAGGGTTCTGGCCAATGATTGATCAAGGATAAATGAAGGTGTCTCTGGCATCAACAGCCTTATGAAATTGGTATTAAAGTGTACATGCTTTTGTATGTATGTGTGAGTCTTGGAAGTAGAGAATGTGATGGGTCTGGGTTCAGACAGATGTGGTTCACTTCAAGACACAAAAATGTGGAATGCCCTTTGACCTGTATTATGTGTGACCACAGGGAATAAAAGGGTTTATCAGCATTTCTGAACACGGTTGAGGTCACCATGATGACTGATCTTGATGTAATGCCCTCAAACTGGGATCAGACTGTGTTGTCTGTAACAAACGACTAATGCAGTACATTTTCATGGAGTGTAATGATACCATTAGTGTGTCTCACTTCCAGTCTGTGTAAAACCTTAGAGACAGCTTTGCTGCTTACAGCAGAGGAGGTGTGTATCAGTGGTGCAGTGTAGGGACAGTGATTTAGAGAGACATACAGATGTCCTCTCTCAGGGACTGCAGCGAGGCCCCTGATGTTTCATCACTGGCGGTGGCCGTCACTGTTCGGCTTTCCATTCACTTCAGATTACCGTTGTGCTACACGCAGTGTGTGATTTCAGGGCAGACTGGAATTATGACTTAGGTGATGTGCCAGTGTTCACATACCTGAACCAAGCAATTGAGAATATCCAGTACTTTGTGAAGTTGTGTTGGGAGCTTCAGTGAGGTGATGACACAGACCATCTGGGAGTCCCTGAGATATGGACTGGGAAACCCTGCACTAGAGGGTTTATGAACCCAAATGACTGCATGACCAATACTATTTCAGTGCATGTTTGAACGTAATTGAAGTTCATTTGGCTGAGGTTTTTTCTGTTGCATGTTTTTGCTGATCACATTCCCCACACACACAATCTCACAGTACTCATGGGTTTCTCGAATCAGTCTTTTTTTTTTTTTCATCAAGAACAATCAGTTAACCTCAGTTAGTCACTTGCAACCCTTAATCAGATGTGACTGTAGGCTGCGTTCTGGTAACAGAAGGCGTGTATGTATCTTCTCCCTCTGTTAGTGACGGTAGTTGTGCAAAAAGACATTTCCCTTCATTCTCTATCTCTTGTTGTCCCGCTTGAGAAACTGTGATGGATCTGTTTCAGCCTCAGGTTGTTCCAGTGACCTGTGCTTAACTGCTACCGATGTATGCAAGCGTCCTTCAGATCCCATGTGATTTTTTCTTAACTTGATTTGAAGGGCTTTACAGAATGCATTTATCAGCTTGAGTTGTGATATATTGTTGTTTAATGAAGAATGAGTCCCTGAACCTCTTCACACTTCGAGATGATTTATAGACACTGTGAGCATGCAGTTTGTGGTGTAGAGTGGGTGAGCGATTCTGTAGATCCCTGGACAGGTGTTTTACATACAGAAAGTCTGGGAGAAGAGGGGGCTACCTCTCACACACTGACTGGTTCAGGCTTCAGAGAAAGGGAGAAGAAATTAATGTGGAAGTTAACAGTTAAAGAATGTGGGCAATGTTTTGAAAAGTGGGGTGGGGGGGGTTTAGGGGATTATTCACTCAGAAGACACACATGCACGAATGCACATAGACATGTATACATGCTTGTAAACACACACACCCCTAATTTGCCTAAAAATCTCTTCAACTGTGTTTGATCTCTCTCTGCATCACGCTCTCTCTCTGTTTCTCTGCCTCGCTTTACTGCAGTGTACATCTCCCAGATAGTAACTCATGAGGGCACAGTGGCTTGGCTCTCTCCCCTTAACTGCTGCTTTTTTATTGCTTTTTGCTAATTTTATATTCATCAAATTTCACTCTACATCATTATGGTAACATTAAAGTCTTTTTAATCTTAATCATAATGTTGAATAAGAAACATGACTGGTGGCTAAGACTCCTGCAGGGGGTGGTGATTTCTTTATTCTGTATGGTTGCCAGGTCCCCTAAACCAGGCCTGTACACCAGGGCTTATCTAGTATCACATAGACGTACACCAGCTCACTAACTTTATTAAAAATGATCGCTGCGGTCACAAAGTTGACGGACATAAGAAGGCCGATCAGGCTCCCTGACCAAACCAGAGCCACCAAACGAAGCTAACGAGAAGGACACTTCCAGCAGCTGTTAGGAGCTTAGTGCCATGGCGCACGCAAATGGTTCGCATCGAGGTGCAATTTTCTGGATCACCACAGGATGACGCTGGAGATCACCGTCAGCGTGAGCAAACATAGTGGCCTCTGCCGTGCCGACCAGCGGGTGAGCGGGGCTACTCGCCGTGTCTCCTCATCTCATGGGGCACGGCGTTCCCTCCAGGGTGGATGGAAAGATGTTCGTCTATTGGCTTTCCGCTCCCACTGTGACTGCACTTTTAGAAGCTAGGGCCATTCAGGGGGGCACAAAGCCCCGTGAAAGCCTTACTGTGTCCATAGTTCCTTTCCAGTGAAGCCTGGCTAAGCCACAGATCTTAGGGCGTGATGACACGTACTCACAAAGTCGCCCTGGATAAGAGAATCTCAACCCTGGAAGATATGGAAAACGTGTTCGGAGCATAATTTTTATTCCATACAATATATTACAATATATAAAAATGTTAAAGGGATGTGACCATTGCAATGGTCATGGTCACACGAACACGCTTTCCTGCACTTGTCCTGACACGCTTCGCTTCAAGAGCAGGTGTTGGGGCAGTCACCGAGGTGGCCGAGTTTGTTTAGCAGTTACTCGGGTTTGCTCCTCGGGAGACGCGAGTCCTCTCAGTGCAGCTGCAATACATGCTGCGAAAGTGCACTGCTCCCTTCAGTCCACAGATGTCACACAGCACGGAACGCTCTCATCTCCCTCTCTCTCTCTTTCTTGTCTTCTCCCTCTTTTTTTTCCTCCCTCCGTTTCGTTCCGTTTTTTATTCTTCCTCACGCGCCCCAGTATTGCTCCCACAAAAAAAATAAATAAATAAATAAAATAAAAATTTCAGTACGTGCAGGGAATGTCAAGGTGTGCTGCGCCTTTACGTTTACACTATCTTTTTTTTTTCGTCACGTGCAGTTCCTTTGTGAACCAGCAGAGGGAGACACAGGTCCAGATTTGCACAGGGCTGGAGCGCGTGGATGGGACCTCGAGGATCTCGGTGTTGCCCACCTGCACTGACAGTATTTGTGACTCCATCGCCTGCCACGCAGCCGGCTCCTCTGGCCCTCGGGGTCACCACCTCACATGTTCTGGCTCTCTCACAGGGGTCAAAGGTCACAGCAGCAGGTGGTGTGGGGGTTGTCTGCTGTCTGTCAAGCCCCTTTTAAGCAAAGTAGAAGCAGCTGCAGAAGTCAGTGAAGAGCTGCTGTGAGGAGACAGAGGGAGAGACGGAGGTGGGGGAAGGGGGAGAGAGAGAGAGAGAGAAAAAAAAGAGAGAGAGAGAGGCGCTTGGTGTACAGTAAATCTTACAAGATAAGCAAACTGTAGAAGAGTGGGACCCACTTAAGTGTAATTGTCAAAAAGGCCCCTTTTGCTTTGGCCGTGCCTGAAATAAACCCTCGTCCACGGCAACGAGCATCCTCTCAAACGGATCCGTGCGTGATTTAAGATACACAGTTGTCAGTGAGAGAAATTGGGGGGCTTAAACACCATGATTGCAGGTAGAGGAACACTGACGGCTTTGTTTAACGTAGCCGGGATTTATCCGCTGGACTGCGGGAACAGCATTGCCGAATATATCTGACTTTGAGTCTTAATGTGGAACATTGAGATCCATGTCTGAGGGATGATGCTGCAGCTCCCTCTGGGCATATAGTCCTGCAGTGATCAGGAACACGCCTCCAACCACTGCTGTGCAGCATCTAGGAATTCTGCCCTAGTCTGTGCTAATGCCTAATCTATCCTAATCCAGGCTCCTACCTTCACAGCAGTGTCACCCAGATCTAGTGCAAATTTTAGAAGTAGACTTCAAGCGAATTAGCCACATCAGTCATGTTAGACATCAGGCAGATGAGGGCTCATCATGGTAAACTGTGCCTCATTGCATCTCAGTAATTACTGAGTTTGCCAGTAGGGGGTTAAAAATACTAACATATTTTTGAAAAATGCTCCCTAAAATGGGAGGTCTGAATCCTGCTCTGTGGTTCAGCTCGTCCGGATGATACTGTCACCTGAACATGAACGCTAACGAGTCTTGACGTCTTCCTAAATCCACTCCTATGCTGATCCTACTTCCAGAGGGGAGATACAGTGACCAATGCTGATTAAAACTAATGGACATAATCAACAGAGCTATTTATGTTACCTGTCTCTTTGTGCAGAGGTACAGATGTACAGGGTTAGGAGCAGGCCTTTAAAACGTTCTTCAGACCTGCAGCTATCAGGCAGACATAAGTCCACCGTCTCGTCAAAATGTCCCGTAGGGGTTTGATGCATGTGGTCTTTTAGTGCCAGGACTGCAGCTCTGGTTTTACCTGTAATCTGGCCTGAGATTTATTTCATTCTCTTATGTCTTACATCAGCCCGGAATTTCTGTGTAAAGTCAGGCCACTGGATGAGTGATTGAGAGAGAGGGAGAGATACAGAGAGAGTGAGAGAAACAGAGAGAATGAGAGAGAGAGGGAGTGAGAGAGATAGGGAGAGGGTGAGAGGGAGAGTCTAGAAAGAGAGAAAAAGAATGTGCTGTAGAGAGGGAGGACATGGAAAAAGGGAGGGAGAGATGAAGAGATCAAACGCAGATGAGAGAGAGAGAGAGAGAGAGAGAGAGAGAGAGAGAGAGAGAGAGAGAAAGAGAAACGGTATTAAAGACAGGAGAACCAGGAGAGAGAGAGAGTCTCCTCTTGTCCCTTCCTCGTCCTTTTGGTGGGCCCCAGTGATACATGGCGCGCTGGTCCCAGTCTGGCAGGGCATTTGGGCCTGTGACACTGAGCAGACTCCACTGGGCTCCCCTAAGTCCGGCCCGATGACAGGACGAATCCGACTGATATTAACAACAAACACTGACGGTCCTGCTCGGTGCAGCTGTGGGGGGTGTGATGGAGGAACTGCGATCAACAATAAACAAAGAGGCGGCAGGAGGCGGCAGGAGGCGGCAGGAGGCGGTGGGATGCGGTGCGGGGCAGGGAGGGGAGGTGATAGGAGGTTAAGGGAGGCAAGAGGAGGTGATGTGTGGGGAGGTGAAGGGAGGTTAGGGGAGGCAAGAGGAGGTGATGTGTGGGGAGGGGGTGTGATGTGAGGTGAAGTAAGGGGAGGTGAGGAGGTGAGGGGAGGCAAGAGGGAGGTGAGGCGAGAGGAGGTGAGGCGTGGGGAGGTGAGGAGAGCAGCTTTCCGCTGCCTCCAGCTCCCCAAGGAACATCACAGTGGGATACAACTTGTTTATATCCTGTATGGGAACAGCATTCACACATATACACATTAACTACATGTTAATGTAACTAAAACTCTCTGATAGTTAACTCAACAGTAACTGTAATGATTCTAACTGTACCTGTTATGATTCTACGCCTAATTCTAACCATAGTTAATGGAAATGTTCAAACATAATGAGCTGAGACCTTGCATAGTTTTTTCCTTCGTGCTTTACTATATTGTGAGATTTGATCCTCAGAAATGTACAAACACAAGTTTGCACACACACACATGTGCACGCACACGTACACATACGCTCAGTCGCTGTGCAGTCGGCCTCCCTCAGATGTGCTCTGTCTCTGTGGCTGCTTCACGTTAGCGGTCGGACAGGCAGGCCTCTTTCAGCACAGTCCAGCTCCCATCACCAAGAGACAGCACGCCAATTCATCATCACCAACCTGCAGGCCCAGGTGATCTTAAAGCAGACAGGCTAAGGGGTGTGTGTGTGTGTGTGTGTATTTTTAGCCTGGAGAGGCCTAACCTAGAGAGACAGACAGAGATTTGAAGTGGCCTTAAAGAGAGAGGCCTGGGAGAGTTAAGATATTTTCAAAAAGAAATCATGAAGGACAGAAAGAATAAAACAGTCAAAGAGACTGAGCTTGTGAGTCAGGCTGAATAAAGGTTAGTGATTTTCTGGATTCTTTTTTTATTGTTTTCCTTAAACAACTCCCTGCGCACTCCAGAGGGCCCCTGGAACACTGGTCGTCTTTTCTTTTCTTCTCTATTGGACTCTCCCTCTCTTATAGTCACTCTCCCACTCACTCTTTCTCACACTCTTTCTTACTCCCTCTCGCCGACACTCTCTCACATACACACTCTCACTCTAACACTCTGTGCTGTTTGTTGCTGCTCTCTTCCTGTTCCTCGCTGTCCATTTGACCCAAGTCAGTATAGAAGAAAATGAATCCAGCCAACAAAAAACACAGTTTGAACAAAATGCATTACATGATGAAACAAAGAATCTTCAGCCTCACTATCTCATGCAGTCTTTGTGTGTGTGTGTGTGTGTGTGTGTGTGCGCTGCACAATATTACTAATATGCTGTGTTACAGTGTGCACTCTTGCTTGAAAGTCTAAACAGATGAGTGTGTACACCATACTTTAGGATTTAACTCTTTATAGGTAGGAAGGGATATATGGACATATTGTGTGTGTGTGTGTGTGTGTGTTTTAAATCAATTTGTGTCAGTAAAACATGAGAGGTGTTTGCAACATGAGACATTGGATGTGTATGTGTGTGTGTTTCAGTAGTCTGTGAGATCAGTGTGTGTGAGATTCTGCAGAAAGCAGGTTCCATGGGATTGAGCCAGTCTTTCAGAAGGATGAGGTATTGATGTTTGTGAACATTCATGCGTTTCAGGAGGTTGCTGGATTTGTCTGTATGTGACATAATATGACACAATATGAAAGCACAAGGCAGTGACAAACAATTGAGAACTCTCCAACAGCCAGTGCCAACCAGATGTTTTTTAACTCCCTGCTCAGCCCTGCACCATGGTGCCTTTCTAAACATGGGACTGTATGAAGGGTGGAGCAGCACCACTACCACCACCAGCTGCCTGGTGCTGCTATCCCACCCCACATGCTCACTGTGCTGTCGGCTGCAGCAGTGTTCCAAACCCGCTACTGATTTCTTTTCTCCACCGAGGCTCTGACCACCTCGCAATCTCCTACTGATCCAACTGGCCGGCCACGCGGGGCTCTGGCCGAAGCCAGTCCCGATCGCAGTGCCGTCACCTCCAATTTCTGTCATGCCAATGTGCCAAGATAGGAGAGGTGAACTCCGAGACACTTCAATAGCCAGCCAATTTGGATGGACCATAGGAAAAAAGCATCTACTAGCACTGTCTGACATCAGCCATCATGATAAGGGGTGTGAACGTCAGGAGGGCCCCATGCCAGTCAACATATTAGGAGCTTGGTGATTGGCAGAGTCAGGTTAAAACACACTCTATGAAAACATTATATTGGGCAGTACTGCTGCCTTCCAGAAGACACCCCTTTGCTCTAGATAATGTCTTCTAGAGTTGTTTGGATTTTCAAATGGAAGAGGGCAGAGGAAAATAGCCCTGAATAGCATTCTGAGAGAGAGAGAGAGAATTTTTGAGAGAGTTTTTGGTATTCAGCACATTTTTGAAGTGTGGATCTATTATGCGTTCACCTACAACCCTGTTCAACCATCTTTGATTTGAGCATACTGGACAGATTCCACAACATTCCTTATTTACCCAGAAGTCCTTATTTTTGATTTCCATTTTCTTTTCAAGACTAATAAAGATAGATTGCTTGGGGTGAAGCTGATTAGGTCTAAGAAAACACTATGACCAGGGTGTCACACCATAAACATTCCAAAGCCATAGCTGATCAGATCCAGTGTAAACGTAATCAATGTGCTATGTGACAAAAAATCAATGGTACATTTACCACTCCCTCCCAGACTCCTGGGAGCTCCCCTTGGACTTGCTGTAATCAGTAGTGTTCCTTTAGGGTTTTCATCACTTCACCACGCTCTAAAGCGCATTCCCGTATCTCAGACGGCCGTGTCTAGCATCACAAACCTGTTTGATCTGCCTCTGGTTTGTGTCCCGCCGACAGACGGGCCCCGTCGGGAGTCCTGAGCCTTCTGGCCCTGTGCCTCTCGCCTTTAGAACACATCACCGGCCACCCTGACCCCGAGTGTCACCCTCGCAAGTGTACTCTGTGTGTGTATGTGTGTGTGTGCTGAAATGCCTTTGAAAGATGAAGTGAATGGGGGGCGTCATTACAAGACACAGGCCCTGTAGCAAATCCTAGACGGAGAAAAGATACAATGTATGACAGAGTGACGTGCAGCCTAAGTCATAGTTACAAGTGATAGTTTCAACATTCCTATTGAAGGAGTCAAATGTAAGTTATGGCAACAGATCGAATGAGTCAAATATCAAATTTTGATGGAACATGATGGGATACAGTTCTCTTAAATAGGCCTACATTTAGTGAGGAAGTGTGAAGGGTCAGGGCTCAGATTCACCGAAGCACAGATGTGTTCGAATTATCTAGAGACCATTTAAACTAGAGAATAACAATTCTCACTAATTTTAATAATACCTTTACATGTCAGTGCGCAGTGTCACCATAGCGCTGTCCTAGGACATTTACTATTATAAAATAAATCTACAGACTTGTTACTTTTTGAGTATTGGCACGTAGACGGCTTTCTACATCCGACACGTCTTTCCGTCACGCACTGTAAATAGTAAGGAGCGTAGAATCCAAGGATTCATACATGCGATTCAGTCTGTGGTGGTTTTTACATTAGCATCCGCCGGAATTGTAAATCACGACGAACACATCGCCCCAACTTCCCATCAACACATGAACGCGTCTCACAGCCCGCCAGTAGTGAGAGTTTCCTGTAAGACAGCGTTTGATGTTTTCCGTTTACGGTTTTCCCGTTAACCGCACACGTTTTCTCAGTAACGGCTGCGGTAGATTACTTCTGTGACTGACGCTAGACCATTATTAAGCTCGTCGAGCTGTTTTCTCGGACGAAATGGAACGGACCAGCGTTACTTTTAAGGAAACACTGCTCGCGTACCACCGACTCGGCGTCTCGCCTGGGGTGTTTGTCTTTGATTCACATATATCGGTTTTTTTCCTGCATCTTTTCTTGTTGATCCATTCAGCATTTGCCGGATAAAAGATGTTTTTGTTTGTTTAACATGAAGGTTGTCAATCATTTTGCAAAGAAACGTTAATGGGTAGTAAACAAACTACACGGCATATAGACACACCAAATTCTATGCGCCCATTACTGAATTTAACAAGCACTCTGAGACATGTTTACATAAAAATTATTATAATTATTCAAATTTATTTAGCGCCTTTCTCATTCTCATACTCAAGGATGGATACACACACACACAAACACACACACACACACACACACACACACACACACACACACACACACACACACACACACACACACAAACACACTTATGAGAAGCGGCAGCCAATTTGTGCACAGCATACTCTCTATCTGAAACCACAGCCCCCTGGGGGACTGGGCTAGGTGCAGGGGAAGGGGAGGTTAAGAGCAGGACAGAGCGCCAACCATCATTGAACACACACACACACACACACACACACACACACACACACACACACACACACACACACACACACACACACAGAGACTACATTCATACAGGACAATTTAGAGTAGCCAATCAACCTAACCTCCATGTTTTTGGACTGTGGGAGGAAACCAGAGAACCTGATATGACCCTGATGACAATAGATTTTCATAGAACTTTGGATCAAATGTTAAGTACTGTTCTATCTTTCTATTATCATGTAATAATTGCTTCCATTTACAGATTCATGTACGCATGTACAAAATGACACATGAAGTCCCTTTTGAGCAGAATCCAGTAGATCAGGTTCTTTATTGTTACACATTCTTCAGTTGGAAGATTAGCTGTAATGCGATGATTGTGTGTGTGTGTGTGTGTGTGTGTTTGAGAAACTGGTAGACTATAGCTATTTGGAGCCTATATCCATATAAGTAGTAAGAGGGTGGATAGTGTATTCATGTATTCTGAACTAATACTGATCCATAAACAAAGCTGTGAGTGGCTTTTGTACTCATTGGTCCTGAAACTCAACGGTAATGCTAATGGATTAGCATTTTGCTTACACACGGCTGCCTAGAAACTTCAAAAAGGCTTAAGTTGAACAAGGATTTTATTCAGAAGCGATGTTTAAAAATGTAGTTTAGTTTTGAGAGGGTCTACAGAGAGAGCTTGAACTTTTCAGTGTTCCAGAGTCAAGAGTCTCTTGGATTAAACAGTCTGGTCAGTTTGTAGATAAATACTCGTTATGGTTCCAGGAACCTGTCATAAAAGCACTTCCAGTGCGAGCTGTGATCTGCCTGAGTAACTCTCGAGTTATCGGCCTCATGCTGGCAACGAGAGATTTTCAGACTTTGGAAAACCTACACATTTCCCATGAAGAGATTTACACTTAAACAATCATTTCCATGTGTGAGTACTGTGCAATACTGAATAGTGGTGCAAAATAAAAAGTGCATAAAAGGAGGGGAGGACAGTGTTGTGTGTTTTCTTTTTCTTGCCATCAAGCAAGATATTGCTTTAAACCCTGAGAAAAAAACCCTCAAAATTTGTTTTTAAGAACGTGTCAAGACGCAGCACTCAAGTTCAGGGTAAACACTTCTCCTCGGTTCTGCCTTTTCTCCCAGACCCTACTGACCAGGCAGCCGTTGGAGAAAGCCAAATAATCAATTAGATTAACTGGTCATATAATGATTAATAAATAAACAACTTTTGATTTATTTTTCCTGTCTGGCTTTTGTGCCAGCTGAACACCACTGGCAATGCTCTTATTCCTTTTAAATGTCCAAAGTTATTGTGTTATGTTTTCGGACCTGAAACTCTGTACAGCCAAGTCACTTGTGAGGTTGTTACAATCCCAGTGTGAATGCAGGGTCACTGTCTTAAAAATCGCAAGGGCTCCCAATCCATGTCTTAACCCTCTCCATTTGTATTTATCCAATTTACAGAAATGCTACATGTGATTTGACAGATTCTTCGCCATTATACTTAACTGCCAAACGACCCTGGAGAACTTGCTACGAAGCGTTCAGAGTCTGAACCCCTGTCAGTTCCCTAACATCCAGAGCAGTAATGTCATCTTTGTTTAGGTCCGAGTGAAGTGTTCTGTATGAGGCATGGACCCAAGTACTTCACCATATCAGGGTGGGTGCTTAACTGGACTTTCCTGGCAGCGTGCTGGGTTGTCCACGCCAATTTATATGATATACATTCTATATGGCATAATATATGGCTATACTAATAGACGTCAGGCTGTCGAAAGAGTTACTTAAGGTCGACTGGATACATGCTCGTGTCCAGCTCACTTTCACAGCAACAACAACAACAACACAAACAAACAAACAAACAACAACAACAACAACAACAAAATAACTCTACAGTAGCCGTGCGTTTGGAATGGAGAGGAGATCCAGCACAAACACTGCGAAATGGCACAGGCTGCACTGCAGGGTACTAAGGAGACGATGGGACACGTAACTTGAGCCAAATAAGCTGACGCCAACATGTATGTTAATGCATCCGATAACGATCCATCAAAGATAAAATACTTGGTTAAAGTTTTTAAAATAAAATTGTTATTAGTTTAAGAATTGTCTAGTAAATTTGGCAATTAATGTTTTTAAAAATACTCTAATTTGTTGGCTATATTTTAATATAAGAGAACCCCGCTGAGGAAATGGATTTACTGCTTCTCTCTCTCGCCCCTGCTGCCCAGCTTGGCAAAGCCGCGAAACGCGTCATTAAAGCCATTAACGTTCAAAATGTCCGCAATTTTGCTGATTTCAAAAACAAACAGCTCCCTTGGCCTCCGCAGGCGAACGCGCTGAGACCTCCCTCCGCTTGAGGAGCGGGGCCGAATCCAGACAGGAAAGCTGCCCGCGTCGAGGGGGTTTTTGGCAAGTCCGAGCTCCCTGTCTAAATGAACCTGCAAATGCCCCAAATGGCAAGTACAGGTGGGAAAAACATTAGTAGTTCGTCAGGGAGCGTTGCGGCAGTCTGTGCGAGCAGCGGCAAATCTCCCATTAATAAGGGAAAACATTCCACAGCAATCAGCACGAGCGAAAGAAAGAAAACGCGCGACTGAGTGCGTTTGTGTATGGAGCTGCGCAGAGAGGCTTTTGTTGTTGCATGTGTGTGCGTGTGTGTGTGAGAGAGAAAGAGAATGAAGGCTCTTAGAAGCTACAGTATCAGCTGCCGATTCGGGCCATTTGGGTTTTAGTGCACTTGGAGCAGCGCGGTTTACTGCTCTAATTGAGCCGGACTGCCAACGCACCATGACTCTGTATGTCCAGAAAACCGACAGCCAAGGTTAAAAATGTAGCCGTCTGGTTTTGGTTTTATTATTAGCTCTTATTTGAGCCTTTTCAGTGCTATTAACGCTAAAAGAGAAAATTATTTTAATAATAAACAATTTTGTCCTAGGAAAGACATCCAGGACTGATGGCATAAGCTTCTCTGGGGATGTTTACAGAACTTGGTACTTTGACTGATGTCATCTGTTATGACATTTTTTTTTTCTCTTTTTCCACCATGTTCTCTGACTGGAAGATTTATTTTTTAAAAAGCCTTGCTTCTAAGACAGAAATGAGGGCTATTTGCGTTTTAATGTGGTTAACTGTGGTTATCAGCTATTAGCCTGGTATAACCCATACTGAATATTGCAAAGTTGTCACTTCAGTTTTTCCTGCTGGCTTAGCCAGCTCTTTTTAGCTGGGTCAGTGAAGTGGGCTATGGGCAACAAATAAATAAATAAAGCTCTCAAGACTGGCAATGATGGTATTTATTATTGGTTATAACATGTTTGAAGGGCAGAACTGAACAGATAAGTCGTAGCTTTGCAACTTTACTTTGAAGTATCTTTTCCCAACAGGTTTGGGATGATGGGCCAGTTTTCTCACTCATGACAGTTTAATGTGCAAATGTTCACTATTTAGTCAGCAAATACTTAGTGGAGTAGCACAGTAGACTTTTCTAAGTACAGAAATAAGCGCAGTAGACTTTTCTAAGCATAAAGGCTTCTTACAAAGCATAAAGGCTTAGAAAAGTCAGGATGGATTTGTACTATGCTAATCATGTTTTGTGATGATAAACCCTTTCACCGTTAATGGAAATATAATCTGGGGCAGCTCATTAGCATGATGTATTAGGTGCTCCTCCATTTGTTAGTGTGTTTGATACACGAAAACATTCTTCTAGGTGGTCATACCCACCATCACCTCACTGATGTCCCACAGTTTCTTCGCCACCTCTTTATCTGTGGCTTTAGGAAGAAGTGCCTCTTCTTGGCAGTCAGCAAAGCATTTACCCTGGACGCCCTCCACGTCCGGAGAGCAGGCGAGGTAGACGGACGTGCGCGCGCCGTCCTCCGGCGTTTTGAAGAAGGCCCAGGAGACCAGGCTAAGCAGAGGTCTCACCAGCAGGGGAACATACACGTGCCTGCCCAGGTCGGTTCTCACGATGCCGGGGGTGAGGGCGTTAACCGTCACCCCGGTGTTCTCCAGCCTGCGTCCGAGCTCCAGCGTAAAGAGCATGTTAGCCAGCTTGCTACGTCCGTAGGCGAACGCCTTGTCATAGCACCGGTCGCTGCTCAGGTCGTCGAAGTTGATCTCGCCGCACTTGTACAGCTTGGAGGACACCACGATGATGCGGCTGGGGGCGGAGCGCTTGAGGAGATCCAGCAGCAGGTTGGTGAGGAGGAAGTGACCCAGATGATTGACAGCGAATTGCATCTCAAATCCATCCTCCGTCTTAGTGTAGGGACACTGGTAGATTCCAGCGTTGTTGATCAGAACGTCAATCCTGGGCTCCTCCTGGGTAGAAAATTATAAGCAGAAGTATATTTTGCTTCATTCATGTATCTTTCCACTTGGGGTGTGGCAATTCATTTAAAATGACCAGGGAATAATGAAATCCACCACATTCTGCGAGAAAAAATGTAACTTTGAAAAATGGTATTTCATAACTGCTACCTTTCATAACTAAGTTTTGAGTAGACTCTTCCATGTATTTAATTTTAAACTCTTCTTCTTGTGCCAATAAAATAACATTTGGTATGTGATGGCTAAATAAATTAAGGATAAAATGAACCTTCCTGTTTCTGAGACAAATTTAACAGTCAAGACAATTCAACAGGATGCCTTGATGGACACGTATTTGTCCTTCTGAGTGAGATGGTAGTTGTTTTTCACTGATCAATGTTATTTCAGGGTGTCACTCGATGAAATACAAAGCAAACGGTTTGTATTTCATTGGTACTTCACCTGCCGACTAACCCCAGAAAAATGAAAAACTTAAGCACAACCTTTCATTTCCAAGACTAGGAGCAAAACATTCATATACATTACAGAGTTCTAGTTCTAGGTGTTATTAAAGTGGCCATCCTACTAGTGAGATCCAGCATCTGCGGTTAACTCCTAGCACCACAGCATTAGCGACGGTTAACGGGCTAGCCAGCTAATTGGCCTGCGGAGTAACGAAAAATGGCCTTTAAGCATTGTTCTAGCAGTCTGAACTAAAGGTTACCTTGATGATCTCTTCGCAAAAACTGCGCACTGACTTTAAGGAAGCTAGGTCCAGCAGTTTAATGAGGAGCTCGCCTTGTTCTGGCCCGGCTTGCTGGCGAATCTCCTGAGCTGCTTTCTCCGCTCTATCTCGGCTCCTACAAGCCATGATCACCCGGCCCTGCCTGCGAAGTAGCTCCACCGCCGTAGCTTTTCCTATGCCACTGTTTGCCCCAGTGACAATAATAGTTTTGCCTCGCATCATCTGGAGATGCACATTACAGTGCTTGACCGTGGAGTGGTTTTAACTATCGCGTTTCGCAGAGCAACCTACTCCGTTTTCTCAGGGCGATAAATGACGACTGCGCATGGGGAAGTAAACAAACACCACTGGACTACACTACCCACACTCCACTGGTTATTTCCTGTCATTGCCTGACATTCTTTTTGTTGTAGCCTATAAGCCTATTTGAAAAATATAAACTTGCTTATCGGAAGTCAGGTAGTTTGCTTCGACATGAATCTAAACACTGATATTATCTTTAATGCAATATCCTGTTTTTAATTTAAGACGCAGTTACTTAAGTTTAAGATGCAGCTGTAGAAAGGGGCATTTCTTTTGGGTTTTTTAAAAACAGAATTTTATTACATGATGCATGCGGAAATTGGACACTTTTATTAACATAATTGTCACCGATGTAGTCAAAAACAATTAACCATGTTCGATTTGTTTCAGTTTATCAGTGGCGTTGTTCACAGCATGTACAATGATAACGCTAGAATCCACAAAATACAAATTGAATCCCCTAGGAGAAAAAGCTGCATAAATATAAATAAAAACTTATGAATATTATTATTATTATTATTATTATTATTTGAAAGTATTATTATTTTAAATATTAATGGTATTTATTATTATTTGAAAGTATTATTATTTTAAATATTAATAGTATTTATTGTTATTATTATTATTATTATTATTATATTATTCCTTCTTTCATTATAAACACTAAAATGGAGAATACTTGGTTGACTTTTGGAAAATACAATAATAGACAAAGAAACAAAACGATGTTGATGGATATGCCCACCTAGGATGAGGTACCTTCAAAGAATAAAATAAAAATGCTCTATAATAATAATAATTACTATAAGCATCTGCAGTCACTCAAGGCCCCAAACACAGAAACACAGTGATAATTAACATTACAGTACATTCTGGGCTATAGATTTACTGTACAATGATATTCACAGGCTGTTATTCCATGCTAAATGATCAGCCAACATCTAAAAGCCTTCTGGTCCAAGGATGCCATTGCTCTCGTTCTGTTTTTGCCTTTTGTCCAAAATACCACATACAACTTCTCAGCTAATTACCAAGGGCTTCCTGATCTGTGAGAGTAGGGATAGTGCATGGCATACACTCCACTGGACTTGGGAATCACTGCTGCTAGTCCACGGCTCTGCTTGATTACAAAACAAGCAACTCTTTTACAAAACAAGCAGTCCTTACTAATGGTCCGCTTGAGATATAGTGTTGGTGGAGCAAAATCAAAGCACTGGATGGAGTACTTTAAAAGAGTGGGAGAGAACCACTGCTGAGTTCCAGTAACTACCACATTCTCACTTCTCCGCCTCTTTTGGCTTTAAGGGCTTGCTCTTATGGTATTTCTGTCCTATCCCATAAGGCACGTGGGCGGCGATGGTGCCCAGCTCTTGAGCCCCTTCGATGTGAAACATCTGATCGTCAAAGAAGATGTGAGGCCTTATTTTCTGCAGCAAGGGTCCCTTGGGGGCGCCGGCCAGGAAAAGCGCCTCGTCGACTTCCAGGCCCCAGCTCCGCAGGGTCTTCAGGACACGGGCTCCAGCGCTGGCTGCACTGCGCGCCGTCACCAGGTAGGTGCGGATGGGGCATGTGATTCGTAAATTCTTGGCATAGAACTTCCTCTGCAGTTTGCCCAAGGCCTCCAGGAAACACTTCAGGGGGCCCTGGGTGGAAAGTAGTGCAGTTATTTTCACAACACCATCTCAAACCTGATTATGGACAACAATGATCCTTTTGTAGCTTTTGTAACTATGATTTCTGTAACTATGCTGATCTTACCGATCTTATGGAACACACAAAATGTCAGCAGCATTCATGCAAGCACAGCAAGCACTTCTTAAATGAGATTTATTTCCCCCCCCCACTGTTGTATGCATCACCTGGGCCAGAGGTTTGTTCTCAAACTCCTTCTCATGCTGAAAGAAGGTGTCCAGTCCGTGCTTCTTTACAATGATCTCGGACTCGTCAGAAAACAAGACGGCGTCTCCATCGAAGGCCACACGTAACTGAGTATCGCTAAGTTTGTTCTCGTTATCACAGGTGAACATGGTCGCTGCAGCAATGCCTGGTCACACACAGAAACCATATCCACTTAAATTGATGTTCAGTGAGTAACTCAGAGCTAAAATATTTTAGTTGTTAGGAAAATAATTGTGTATTTTGGGGTAAATTGAATTTTACATTTGTCTTTACAAAACCCCCATCTTTGTGTTCTCTAAATGTTTATTCATTTGTTATACATATCTAGCATATTGTCTAGCCAGCGCTAAATATAATGATTAATTTTTGGGTAATCTGTTAACATTCATGGGTAATCAATCACAAAAAATGCTGTAATCTTTTGGTAAAATGCTGTATTCACTATTGTTCTATGAAGACCTTAAACATTCTTAAATGTTTTAAGGCTAATTCACACTCTGTCAGGTTTGTCAAAATGAGGCAGAGTCGAGTGCAGGTATGTATAGTTTAATAATAATGTGGGGTTATGCAAAGAAGTTCTAACACAGGCAAGGGTGGAATCCAGATATGCAGCAAACAGCAACCAAATCCAAAAAGGCATAGACAGGCATAAATCCAATAACCAGGCAAAAGAGTTCATTACCATAAATAACAACAGGAGTAAATACAAGGGCTCAGAAACATGTGGCTAGCAGAGGAGACCTCACAAAGAATGACAATACACGCTTATATTATATATATTATATAGGATTATATAGGGTGCTGATACTGGTAAACTATCCACAGGTGTGGTTCTGTGATCCACAGATCAGTAATAAGGTGACTTTGAGCGAATTAAGGGTTTGTGGGAAATGTAGTGCAATGTCCTGCTGGAAGGTATGAAACATTCATGACATTTATGTGCTTCATTAGCCCTTATACATCCCTACCAAAACAATTCTGACTTGTTGATGCAGTATTATTTCATATATTGTGTTTTCAGGTTCTTTGCATAGCTGCTTGTGATCCAGGTATGTTGGTGACCTACCTTCTTCAATAGCCTGCTGTACCTTTTGGGAGTCTTTAGATAAATACAGGTTGGTCATGTAAGCCTTCAGGTATCCAATTGGGCTTTCTCCCCCCGTCATACAAAACCTTTCAATGGATAAACCTAGAGACACAAGCAATATTTACACACCCAAGCATTTGTAGAAGCACTCCAGGAATCATTGCAATTTCATTATATTTAAAGTTTTAGACAATTGCTGTCTTTGTTTGCTTGTTTATATTTTAAAGATGAGACACATTAGTGATTAACTGGAAGTTTGACTGAAACAGTGTGTTTTTAGAATGGTAATGTTTTCAGTCATTTCCCATACCATAATGATTTATACTGTTGATGAGGCGAACTCCAACCTGGGCATGATTATTAGTCATCAGGACAATATCGAAGAGTTCCTCACTGTCTGGGTACAACTCCCGCAGCCGTGCATTCACAACCATCAGGGCCTTACACACACACACACAGAGGAGAGTGAGACTTGGGTATCACTTTTCAGTTTTTTGAGGTCAGTGAATGTAGGCAGTGACACTGACATTAGACAGTCTGCCACTGCATGAGAGCATATATAGAGTATATATACTTCATTAAAAAGAAAATAATGTCTCTTTTGCATTTAATGCCTTATATATATATATATATATATATATATATATATATATATATATATATATATATATATATATATATATATATACATACACACACACACAACGTAGGTGTAGACCTACACAAGTGATACAACACGTTATTAACACATTACTAAGTGTTAAGCCATACCAATGTGTTACTGACCTTGACGAAAGGGAAAGCGACTCCAGGGGTGAAAGGCTGATCTTCGTGCTCCAGCTGATACGATACATATCGCTCGAGCCCCTCCTCTTCATACAGCTTTCGTTCCTTCACCATGTTGAATAACGTCCGCGATGATACCGCGATGGTGACGGCGTTTTTTGGTTTCGGCTGCGAGGGCAATTGATGTTAAACATGTCAGAAACAAACCTGAAAGGAAATGCTGAGGCCAGTATCCACCTTACCGGTCGAGGCTTCGTCGTCGTTTTCAAGCTGTCAAAGAACGCCTTTGCCGCTGCCCAGTCGTTTTCTTCGCTGCTGTCATGGCTTAGCCGCCCCACCGCATCCTCGGCATCTACGCTCATCCTTCCCGTGATGCTGACCGTGTTGCGCTGGCCTATAACAGGTGTCCTTCCATCGCTCCTTCCTGAGGCATTCCCGTGACGCTTCCATGGCAGTGCGTCATCAGGCGAATCCTTCATCACGTGTTTTATGTTTGGCCGTTTTTCCAGCATTGCAACAAAGTGAATGTAGGATGCTCCTCAGGTTTTACTAAAATGTAAGGCGTAGTATACGCTGCTCAGTTATAATAGGCGTAATTCGTTAATCATCTATTTTGGAAAAGTTGTATAGTCCACAAAAGAACAACAACTCCAACTTTGATCCTTTAAACCTATCCCATAAACGTTTCTTGTAGCTAGTTGAACTATATTATTCAATATAAAAAAACCCCTTTGTATCAGTCTTAATATTATGTATGTATATATGTGTATATATATATATATATATATATATATATATATATATATATATATAACCAGCAGGAATCTTAGACATTATTTATTAGACTTACTAGACTTACAGGACCAATAATCATTGCCTTCAGAGCAAAGTCACTATGTTGTATGCTGTATATTGGACAACTTGGATCCTGCATGCAAATAAGATTTCTCATGGAGAGACAAACAAATGTAGGAAGGCAAGATAAGGCAAGCTTATTTGTATAGCACTTTTCACACGTAGATATCAACTACATTTCAAGGAAGGACTAAATACATGATTAACCCAAACCCTGCCTGAGAAATATGTTTTTGGTCAGCACTGAGGCTTTTTTTGGACATAAAAATAACCACTTTTACCAATTTTTTATTAGACTTACAGGACTTATTTATTAGACTTAGACTTACAGGACCAATAATTATTGCCAACTATAAATATAAATACTATTAACATTAATTTACTATCAATATTACATCAATGTTTTAAATCAACTGTATTTACCTTTATTTTATTCATTTGTATTTGTAATATTTTCTTTTTTAATTTTTGGCAAAAACCTTTCCAAGGATGTAACAAGTTTTATTATTTTTCTAAGCCTTCCATGAAGCACTTTAAACGGCCAATGTGTTTGAAAAGTGATCTAGAAATAAACTTGCCTTGCCATGTAATCTTACAATTAAGCTGTGCCTTTCAAATGAAATAAAAATGTAAAAAATTATAAAAACGTTTTTTAAAAAATTTAAAATTTCATGCTCATAGAATAAATGAAAATTAGATGCCACTACTTGTCTATACATGTTTCAGGAGTTCTGATGTACCCAGGTATATGTTCCTGAAGATCAATCTGGTTTTGATATAAAAATTGTTTTAACAAGAAAGATGTGTAATACACATGTGGGAATCTCATCTAATACAGATTTCCACACAATCTCTGGCAAATTCACAGCTCTAATTCTGTCAGATTTGTTTTTGTTTTATTAGTCTTGTAAGCCTAAAAAGAAAGTTAATGGGAGTGTAGGTGACAGTCTGTGAGCATAAGGAGAATAATTTATGTCAAATTATTTTATCACATGCATGCAGTACACAGACAAAATGGACATAAGGAAAAACAAACCATGAGCCCAACCATCAGAGCATCGCTATCACCTCTGTTTGGCTATTTTTAGGCATTGCTAAAATCACATAGAAGGTAAACTTCACACACACACACACACACACACACACACACACACACACACACACACACACACACACACACACACACAATAAAGCAGTTTGACCAACAGTTGCATATAGAACATGAACATGATTGACTAATTGTTGTTTGCGAGTAGGCAGGACAGTGTATTGCGACTGTAGAAAACAAATGTCAATATGAAAAGAAAGCCAAATTCTGTTATAACTGTTATTAGAAATCCCGGCCAGATACCTATTTTTTTTAGGTGTAAAAAACCCCGTCCAGGACGTATGGTTACCCTATGTTACTATTTGCATCAGATCATATGCAGTAAGACAGATATGGTCGGTGTACAGTTTCAGAGAAGCTTAGTGTGCCAAACTGTAGGGCTGCACAATATATCACCTGTTAATTCTTAGTGCAGTGTTGCATGTATGCAATATCCTGCTAATATTGCAGAAGGCTGGAATATGCACATGAGCTTCCTAACAAATCACTGAGCATCTTGACTAAGATCAGATGTTCCAGATGACTGTTTTGCAGGCATTTTGATGAATAACAGCATTCCCATGATTGAATCAACACACGAAATGTTGGTTGCACACAAATCCTCTTTCCTCAGGTCTCATCAAGCGTTCAACATCAAGCGTGTTTTCTTTTTTATTTTAATAAAATAATAACAGGAAGTGATATTATTGCAATACAGAAACATTGTCCATATCGCCTGAAAAGATGAAGCAGTCCAAATAACTTTCCTTTCATCCCTTCCACTACTGGATAGCCTGGACCTATCCAGTTAATGGAGAATTCTTGCTCTGTGAAATATCCACCTGGACATACTGAACATGATGCCATTGCCAAAGCTGACCCTTTAATCAGCTACAGAAACTGTGTGGAAAATCACTATGAAGTAATGAGCTCCAAACCTCTGTGTTGAGCTTATTTGTGTTATCCACATGGTGGCACCTCATTCAGATCACAGCTGTTAAAGATTTTCTTTCATATTCACTCATGTCTGTCTCTCTCGCTTTCTTGTTCTTCTTTCGTGTTGGTTACCCACCTTGTAGTGAAAATAAAGCCAGTGTTTCTCAAGCCCCTGGCAGCCAATTTAAACATATCCCGACTTCTGCAGTCCTGCAGTCCTATAGTAGTCTCCATACCTGAGGTATTTCTGCTGCGTCATCCCTCATGAGCCAGGGATGGAGTGATGAAGTACACCCGCCTTTCGGCACGTAAAAATCTGTGTGAAACCTGTTTGTAGTGTGAGTGACCTTAAAATGCCAGAGGGGAACGTCTGCATAACAGCTACATGTAAAGGCAGTGGTTTGCAAGGTTGATTCACGTGAATATATGCGTGCCAGTGTGTATGGGTGCGTGTGTGTGAGAGTGAAGTGCCAGTGTGTGCAAGAGTGAGTGTATGTGTGTGTGTGTGTGTGTGTGTGTGTGTGTGTGTGAGAGAGAGAGCGTGAGAGAGGGAAAGAGAGAGAGAGAGAGAGAGAGAGAGAGCTGCAATGCAGAATCATCATTCAAACACGAGCGAGTGGGGGAAAGCAGGGTGAAGAATGCACTTGCTGTCACCTCTGTGGAAATTTAACCTTTAAAGGTCAAAATCCTCACACTTCTCACCTCGTCTATCTGACTCCGAGCAATTACACAAAACACACACAAATACACACATACTCCTGGGGACCCCTTACATGAGAATGGGAGCAGATTTCTGTCATCGGACCCTGTTCTTGCTGCAACAGCCGTGTCGCGGGGCAGCCAGCGACCGCGGTTTATTTAACTTGCGACCGAGCCTGGGGATGAAAAATGGCGGCTTATATTGGACTCACCGGGTCGGCCCATTACTTACGTGGGCCTGAGGCGAACGGTGGGAGCACTGTTTGTTTTTTCAAACGCTAGCTTGTTAAGAGTGAGCAGGGCGATTGAGTGTGAGGTGTGTTCTGCTTGGTGGTTACATGGTAGGACATTTTAGCCTGCCGTTCCGTTTGCGGGTAACGCCTGTAGCGTTTTGATATATGGGTAGCATGTGTGATGATGACATGTAATACAAAACAATTAGTCTCTGATCTCATGTTACTTCCCCTGATACTACATACAGCTTGATTCCTAAGTGTTGACCTGCATGAATGGAGGCATTGATTGTTGGAATCCATTTGAATACATACATGAGAATGTGTGGTGGGTGGGGGGGGGGGTCATATACTGTTACAATGATTAAATGACATGACCTACACATTCGGTTCAGTTAACACACAGTACAGCTATGAGGACTGTTTGGCTACAGAGGCTGCGAAATGTGAAACACGCCCTCTCCTTTGGAGGGCCACAGTAGTGCCGGAAAGGTCAGAGGTCTCGTTAGATCCGAACTTTGACCTTCTGTGTGCTGGCGTGAAGCGGAGCGGTGGTGACAGCCCGTTATACCGGCTAGCCATTAGCTCGTGGGAGAGCTGCCAGAATCGCTAAGTTTGTTATTTATTTATAGTAGATGAGAGTGCCGAATTCCAGCCCCCATCATGTCCAGGAAGTTGCTGTAGCTCTCCCTCTGGCGCACCTGGCCATGATCTCATTAGGCTGCTGCACTGCTCTTCAGAAAATGCCACCTCTAATGTTTCCCTGCTTGCTCCTGACCCAGCAGTTGTTTCATTTTCATCAAGTACAAACTGCATCCGCTGGCTCGCAAAGGGCGGAGCCTGACTGGACGAAGCGAGAGCATACCGACCCGTTTGTCGGGCGGTCGCGTTTCCCACGGTCTGGGCCGGCCTTTCTTCAGCAGGCTGAGGCAATAATGCGACGCTAAAACAATTTGGAGGCGATCTGTCACGTGGCTAATATAAAACAGCTTTTAGCACAGCTAATGGATGGTCTGGTTGACAGAGGCGGTCGTGGAGTGTCAGTGGCTTGGGCCGAAGCTTGGCTGTGATTAATGGCTAGTCGATAACGGAGGGACGAGGGCGGGCAGTATGCTGGCCATGTGTCTCCTCTCTCCACTGCGCCGGCTGGGTCCTGCTGGAGCCGCTCGGCCTTCTGGGACCTCGTTCCGAAGAGTACTGTCTCCTCGTTGAGCAGGCCACAATCGAAGAGCACGTCTGCGGGGGAAAAAAACTGCCCTCTAACTTCAGATTTAATAAGGATCATATTGCATTGTGGGCTCGGTTGAGGTCAGAATTACCGGGGGGGGGGCTTGTTCCGCCGCAGTGCTGCTACTTGTTACAATAAGACATGGAAATTGCAGCTACCTGCTTTCCAGTACAGTGAACAACTCCGACTATGTTTGAAATAAAACTGCTAACAAGACAAGTAGCAGTGTTACAATGTCCAACTTTGGGTCCAATTTTAACAACCTTTCTAAAAAGTAATATTTTGACTCCTGCTGGCACTGACTGCACTGGAGATGAGTATTTGAACAACATTTAGCTAGTTACCCTCAAAAATGATCAGAAGAACACAGATGGAAAAAGAATTGACTGTGACAGAGCAAAACTCTTTGCTGTTTCTTTTCCCCACTGGAGTGAGGGAATACTAGCTCAAGATACAGTCAGACTTTCATAGAGAGTCTCAGATAGTGAATGTGTGTGTGGTGTTTGGATGTGCAGGGCAATCACTAATGTAGAGGAATGTCAGACACTAGTTTGTTAGGGTGTCCGTATGTATGTGTGTGTGTGTGTGTGTGTGTGTGTGTGTGTGTGTGTGTGTGTGTGTGTGTGTGTGTGTGTGTGTGTGTGTGCGCGTGTGTGCATGTTTGTCATTAGTGATGAGGAATAGTAGTTCCTCTACAGTGTTTCTATTGGCATGTGTTTTGCTTAGTTGATTGTACTCTGGCTGAATGACCGAGCGGATGACGCCAGTAGCTGATCAGCTTCTGTTGGCCCTAGGGGTCATGCTAGTTTGTGTGTGTGTATGTGTGTATTTAAACACAGTGGGAATCTGGCAAAGAATGCCAGTTTGTGTTTCTTTCATCAAAACACAAGAATTTAGTTAGGCCAAACCAGTCTGTGTGTGTGTGTGTGTGTGTGTGTGTGTGTGTGTATGTGTGTGTGTGTGTGTGTGTGTGTGTGTGTGTATGTGCGTGTGTGTGTGCGTGTGTGTGTGTGTGTGTGCGTGTGTGTGTGTGTGTGTGTGCGTGTGTGTGTGTGTGTGTGTGTGTGTGTCCATGTATGTCCATACGCTCAACATGACCTAGCCTGCTAAAGGAATGTGGTTGACCTTACAGGAGCCCACTCCTATTACTAAGAGCTGGGAGGTCAGTGTGTTTTAAGAGAATTCTCTTTCCACCAGGATTGGGTTGCAGAAATATATAGCATGCCCCTCACTCTCTCGGAAACAGATCCTACATATTCAGCACTTTTGAACTATTAGTCTCCTTCCACTGAATGAAGAGTGTGCCATTGTTTATTTTTTGTAAGGTTGCTTATAATGAGATGATTAGCATATGCTGCATATGTCTCCAAAAGGATCATCAGGGTGGAAGTAGGCAAACCTGTGTGGATGGAAACATTTAAATATAAAATTTATTCAAACTTCTGCTCTCAGTGGTACAACAGTGGTGCCTGGAAATGACATCACTGTTTCGGCTCCTGTAGAGCCGAAACTCAGACAGAAATCTCCTCACTGGCAAACCCTTGTCTTGGTTCCTTTCCCAATGCTCTGTTTCTTTCCTCCACAATGCTGTAACTGATGACTTGTATGGGTTCATATTCGAATCTCTGTAATGTGATTGATAACTTGTACGGGAATATATTAGAATTATACTGGAAATAGATCTGTGGTGGAGTTTTATGCGCTTTGCGATGCCAAAACTCCAACGATAATGGTGCCAGCCCTACCCTTCAAAGTCATGGCCTTTATAAGAAATCTTAGGACCTTAATAGACACCTCTGAGTGTTTATGGCCATTTCTGATACTGTCACTGATCATAAATTGGTTAATTAATTTCTCCAAGCCCCAGCAATTAGCGGGAGGGCAGGAAACACCAAATAAACAGATTTTGTGGAACTCAATGGATTTTCATGGAGATATATGCAAAAGATTCAGAGAACTTTCAAAGGGGGCTAAGTAATATTCTTTAAATAA
This sequence comes from Electrophorus electricus, assembly GCF_041902795.1. Taxonomy (NCBI): domain Eukaryota; kingdom Metazoa; phylum Chordata; class Actinopteri; order Gymnotiformes; family Gymnotidae; genus Electrophorus; species Electrophorus electricus. Next base: position 21,704,462 of record NC_137508.1, on the reverse strand, counting down.
ATATTGGAGTTGAAGTTTTATATTTAAACGTTTCCATTGCCCACTCTAGATGAAATCTGGTCTTTGTTTCAGCAGGCAAATTTTTACAGTGAGTTGGACAACACAACGAAAATATAAAGATTGATAAAACAGAACACCCCTTTGTCCTACTGAACCACTTTGTCTTTTGGCTGCTCCTGATCATAATACTGAATTATAAGGAAGTTGCATAGTTGGTAAAATAATAAAGGATTTTTTAAAATCTTAACACTTTTTTTATGGTGATCTTTGTGACTATGTTGTGAGCTGTATATTGAACAATTTGAATCCTGCCTGCAGATAGGTTTTTATCCTAGAGAGATATGATGAACCAAAACTCTGTTTGTGAAATATCCTTCTGGTTAGCAGTGAGCCTTTTTATAATAAATGCATTGAAAATATCTTGTTGGAAACTTGCTGTCTGGATGCAATAAAAAAGTATTGAGTAGGTCTGTTTCTATTGAATTCTTCCCTAAACTCTTCATCCCTTCTACAAACCTCTCTGCAACGCATCTGGAATGAAAGTCATGACTCCTCACTGTGCAGTAAGAGCATTGGCTGTTGCTACGGGTACATAGCATTGCCTAAAAACAGCAATCCAGATTACTGCGAACCCCCTTCAAGAGGAAATTACGGTATTCCCACAGCAGTTTGGAGCCTGAACATGCGGGGATTAGTCTTCCTTTTTCTGTTCTTGCCACTTGACTGCTATGCCCCAGTTTCAGACCTATGGTCTGTGTTGGAGTTTTAGCTCTGAACTCTCGTGTTGCCCAGGATACTGAGTATAGGTTTTTGTTTTCCGTTTTTCCCCACCTAATGTTGAGCAGCACATGAATATTTATAATACCAGAATATTAAGGTTTTGTATAATGAGTGATTGAGATATTGTTTGGATATTGACAAAGACCATTTTTATGGAGTTACATTCTGAGTAAGTATGTATTTGTTGACAATCAATAAAACAGTGATAATGATTCCAAACCCCCCCAAAGTTAGAAGGAACATCTATTGTGACACACTTAGACAACAAGGACTAGTGTTGTTAACCCTGTCCTAAGGGTTTTGCTTTGCATTTCAGAGCTACAGAGTGTATTGAAGGCCTATGTGTAAGCCTTTGTGGAGTCCAGACTGACTGTGTAAACAAACACCAGCAATCTGCTGTACCATAACCAATAGCTATCGTGAACTGACTAATTGCAAGGTTTGTGTGGATTTACCCCGAAACAGATTTCACTTTGTAGCAGTAGGTAAAATCTTTTGTAGCAGTAGGTAACACAGCATCTAGTTGTAGTGTGCTAATTACCTGACATGACCCAGCTGGAAGTCAGCAGTGTGAGGCACTCTGACTAAACCCTCTGTGATATAAACCTGTTGCAAATTACATTTATCTGATGATCAGTCAGACTGGGGAAGGTTCATTCTTTGTATCCACATTCAATCCTGAAGGGGAAAGAAAATAAAAGAAACAAACAAAAAGTCCATAATATATATATTTTTACATCAGATAGTACACATGTGGCAGTCTCAACAATTATTCTGTCCATGCATATGTACAGAAAAGTCCCCTCTGCCCGGGGGACACAGTACACAAAGAACAAACACCTCAGTTGTCTCATTCTTGACACTTGTAGTACTGGTCCTCCCGACCAGCCCAGCAGCGCAGCCGAGACCGACAGACGAGGCTGCTTGAACAGCTTCGTCTTCAGTTTCACTTCGGATTGCCCGGGTGCCGTCCGCAGCTCTTTGTTATGTTCGGCCCAAATAAAAGCGGCGTTTGTGTTTTGTTTCCTCGGTCCTGTTGAAGTGGAGCTGCTGGTCACTGGGCTGAGATAACGTCCTTGCTACCTCTTTCGAGCTCAAGATTTTCACATCATCCGCGTTTGTATAACTTGCTCTCTTCCCCTGCCTTCACCTTGCCTCATTTCAGCATCACTTACGACTAAAAACGCAGCTTGTAGTTTGCAATTTTGGCCACAGAAGGGAGACAAATCCTACCCAGAGTCTCTGTGGTCTAAATGAGACAGACTGAGACCGCTCAGCGGAAACATACACAGGGTCTGGTCAGCTTCCCAAAGTTACACTGGCACACTTTATAACAAAGCCAGGGATGCACAGTCTCCCAGTTTCTTTGTCAGAATCTAGAGTGTTTTAGTGAAGGGAAACTGTTACTGACATTTGGGATGATAGAACTGACTATCCAATGACCCTCTTCCCTGCTCTCCCCAATTCATCTCTGAGGAGCAGATGGGTCTCCTGCTCCCATATTCTGTCATTTCTAGTCATACCACCTGCTTTTACTACTGAGAACCCCCCCCCCCCCCCATAATAAACACACAGTGTTTTATCTCTGGGCTGTTTAGAGGAGAGAGGAGCCTCCCCCCCACACACATCTGCAGCTGGTGGCTGGAGAGAGGGGAAGGGAGAGAGAGAGAGAGAGAGAGAGAGAGAGAGAGAGAGAGAGAGAGAGAGAGAGAACGATGGCCATGAAGGGCGGGAGGGAGAAAGTGTTAAAGCTTAAGAGGCGATTAAAGGATAAAGCAGAGCAATGAAGGGAAGTGCGGGGCAACAGAGGAGACCTTTAATCTAGCCAGAGAATGAAGAGGACAGGGGTTGGTGGGACTGGGGGACGAACACAGGTGGCCGCATTTGGAACATGGAGCTGTCACCTTCTAATGACACACCCCTCAGCTTCAACACTGGGGTGCTTCAACACAACTTTCAACAGTTCCATTTAGAAGGACAATTAGTGCTGGCGAAAATTTTCCCTACATTCCACAGCCATAAGGTCAAGGAGGACATGAAATTGGGGGGTGGGGGGTTGGGTCAGAAGAAGATAGGCCCTAATGGAGGTGAAGATCAGACGGATCTCAAGCTGTGACAAATGAGGGCAGAGCGGCGGATCTCTGCCGCTCGGGTGAGATGGATACGTCGTCCCACCTGGCTCGCATCGGAGACAGGAAGTGGCCAAGCGGATGTTGCTAGAATGTGGACGCGTTGAGCTAAACACGAGCGTTACAGGATACACATGGAAGTCATGAGGATAGCTGACTAATGTCTGAAAAGCGCAAAGTCCTTACTGCTGGAGGAATCCCCACAGGCCGAACACACACACACGGTTAGCTAACACACAGATGGAGACACAATTTGGCTGTATCTTTCATTTCCGTTTTGCAAATGTTAAGTTAAATGGTAATATTATTCTGCCTGCCATTTTCACAAACAGTGGGTAAAAAAAATGTGCATTTATAAGACAATACATGATATTATCATGATGCACAAATATCACAGCACCAGAAAGCACGACTAGGATAAAGGAAGTAGCATGAAATGAAAATGTGGCTGTGCTAAAGTTGGCTCTGTGTACAAGCTTACGTGTGCATCAGGTGGATAAGTAGCATCTGATAACTAACTGTTTAACAGAAACGCATGCTAACGCCAGTGCTTATTATACTAACAGCATACACATAGCACAGTTGGAGAGTGCTTCATTGGAAGGAGTGTGGTGCCAAAATGACCAATGGCACAGGCCTATTCCCATAACAAAATAATGTGTTGGATTAGTAAATAGCAACTCCAAGCGAGTGTGGACCATTTTTTTATTTTAAATGTAAACTTTTTTGGAGCCAAGGAGTAACCAATCCAGCTGTAATCTGCTCCTACAATGGGTGGGCTTGGTGACTTGGGGTTTTCCTCCTGGGCTTTGCTTCTCTTAACCCCGCAACCCTGAACAGGCCCCGAGCACCCGAGTGCCGCTTTTTTATTGGCTGGTAATTAATTGAACGTGACCGTGTCATTTTTTTTCCCCACCACTGCCCTCTGACCGGAGCGTAGCTTTTTCAAAGAAAACAGCATTAGTTAAACGATAAATTAACAAGGGTGGTTTCTGATGGAGAATTGTGCAACTGACGGTGTGATGTAACACAACTCGCTGGATTTTCCTTTAAACAGACCAAACCAGCTCGTGTTGGTAAACGCAGGAAAAATTTTTTTTTTGCGTTTTAAGACAGTCAATGATCAGTTATAGCATTCATGGAAATTCACAGGAGTGAGCTTCTGTTCTGAATGAATTTTACCAGTAACCTGGAGCTGCTAATATTAAGATGAATAATCAGATTATTAATTAGCATCATTCTAAAATAGTGATAAAACCTCTGAGACTACACACTTAATAGAACTGTGGTATACTTGTCTTAAGTGGTATTGGGTGTGGCATTTAATATCACAGGACAAAGAATATTGTTATCTTAATTACACAAGTCACTGACTTTTGAACTCTGTCATCAGCAGTGGTCTCTGTTGCCATGCCCCTTGGCAGCCCGGGCTGTTGGAAGGCAAGGGAGAGCAGGTTCCGGAATACGGATTCCAAACACTTTGGTTGGGTTTGACCGGCATGGATGCGGTGCACACCCCAACAGTGCTCCGTATGCCATCAAGGGGTTTTCCGGACTCTCTGTAGCGCCCAGGAGAGCCCATTTTATATAGGAGAATTTATTTGATGTGATCACTGACAGCTGTGAAGATCTAACATTTGTGAATGTGAATGTGTCTGGCAGACAGCAAAGCTGCATTACATAATCCTTTCTCCTTCACTGGCTGTTCGATCCTTCCATGACTTTATATGACAGAGTGAGAGAGAGAGAGAGAGAGAGAGAGAGAGAGAGAGAGAGAGAGAGAGAGAGAGAGAGAGAGAGGAATGTATGATTATAATGGTTGTGGTGACAAGTAAGGAAAGGGGCTCCACACCACCTGAATGAGGTCAAATATCCAGGAAAGGGCTCCGGAAAATGACAGGAAATTGAATTATTGGATAAAAACGGATTTCTTATCCTTCAGAAAGCAGCCCTGAACAAGGAGTGATGTCAAGTCAACTAAATGCTTTGCAGCCATTTTTTTTGTGTTGCCTCTTTCAACAGAACTATGAGTGAATCAGTGAGTGAAGTTCCAGAGGAGGTGAATCAAGTTATAATGATTGACTTGATTTAAATAAAGACACTGCCCAAGCTGTCTGAGTCTGTGACCTGGCTTACAGGTAACCGGTCACGGCAGTTTGCCGTTTCGCCTTCAAGTGCGCAAGGTCACATTGTTAGTTCTTCCGAAACTTTTGGCAGGGCGATTGGCGTGGAGTGCATGTACATATTCATCTACGCAAAATGCATGCAGAATTTCCCTCCAAAGAAAACAAGCGCTCAGCAAGGTGAACACGCTCACCGGATTGGAGGAGGTAGTGGTTGTGGGGTGAAGGGAATGGACTTACATGCTTAACCTCAGAAATCCTTACGAAAAAATATACTCTTCTTAGACTCCATGGAAACTTTGGAAGGGCAAATACATCTCTGGTAGTACAGAAATAACTCACTGTCTATCGTTAGACAAATTATGTGCATGGTAAATCCGAACACTACTCACAGGCGTGCATTGTCATCAATCATTCTAAATGGTACCCTCATACTCAGAATAACAATCATTTAATTGGCATCTGGTGCGCATAGATGGTTTGGCTAAATCAGAAATTTTGGTAGCACTTTATTCCAGAAACATGTATTGGCAGAGTAAAGTCATTTGAGGATGTATAAATACAGTGGAGGATTTTCAGTGGAATGGAGATTAATTTGGTTTGTTTGGCTAATTGCTCTCAGTTTTAGCCCTGTTCACTGTTGTTATTCCGTGTTTGAGCCAGCTGCACAGTAAGGTTGACCTTTGGAATACAGGGAATTCTGTAAGGCTTCCCTGGAGTCAGCTGGTGATTAGGACCAGCCATAGTCCAAGTTCATCACCTTTAGGAAGGGAGATGCCAATCTCAAACCTCAGATGCTTTTCCTGTCGAGCATCTGGGACATAAGCGTCTGTGATTGGTAGAGGTTAAAGCATCAGCCATCAATTATCAGCAATTTGCAGAAAACAAAGCCTCGAGATATTCTGTATATAACTTAATGAGCATATGTGTTCATGTCATTAAATAATGCTCCATGCATTCCCCCGGTCAATCACCTTTTTAATTACTGTTTCCCTTATGTACGTCTTGAACACCTTTCACACTGCCCACTAAGTTGATCTCGGACTAAACCGAAATGCCAGTGGTGAATGTCCACTGGATATTTTTCTTGGTATCATCTTAGTAAAGCCCATTATGAATCTACAGAAAGTGTCAGAACAGTGAGGACACTGCAATTTGTTTAATCAGCTGCATTCTTATGTCAAGAACAATATTCATATGTAATTATGGATGAAAGAAACCACAGTGTATTGTTCCCCACAGTCCTGGGTGTATAGAAGCAGACCAGCACTTAAGTTCCTGAACAGCTTAATAATGGCCTTCTCCGGAACAGTCCCCATGGCACGCCAAGTGAAGCTGAAATGAAGATGCAGGTATGGAGTCTGCATACCAAGGCACGGCTCCAGTGTGGTCTGTTCTTCTGCTCTTCCGCCCTTAGCTCCCTCCAACGGTCCCTATTTCCCCCAGTCGTTTCTGCGCCGAGTTTTTCGTGACCCCTGCCTGTGATCACGGCCTGATGAAAATATACCATGAACGGCTCTGGCGACCGCCGCCTCCAACCGCAGTCCCGGCTCCCGGTCTGCTGCAGCCGCAGTTTCAAGAAATCTCAGAAATGGTCACGCTCGTGTGTAGGACGCTTCTCAATGAGACCACATTGCACACGGCAGCGTGTAAAAGTCTAATAGTGACGCCATGCAGTGATGCCTATCAGCAACCCATTACCAGAGCGGCTTATCAGCCCTGTTTGCAATTTCCCCATTTTCCCCTGCCTCCCAGATGTATAATGAACTACACTCAGCAAACACTTTTAATAAATCAGTGCATTAGCTTTTGTGCCACATCCTTATTTCAATGTGAGACGGAGACGTTCAAAATGAGTGGTAACGTTAAGATAGCGTCTATGGATTTAAACATTTTTTGGCTGTTGGCTTGACTTTTGATCTCTAGATTATATTTTTTATACTTTTAGGCTTGAATCTTCCTACATGACAAAAGCTTTTCAGCAGTACAGTATAAAATATATTCAGACTTGGTCATATCCTATGAATGGCCTAACTTTAGGTCACCTTCTATGAAAGCTCTCTAAGTGTAAAAAATGTGAGGGCGTTCAGGATCCGCTGAGGCCCTCTGCACCAAGCCCAATCTGAAACGTGCAACCAGCGCTAATCAGCTTGCCTGAGAATTTGGCCTGTATAGGTCCACCTATGACTGCCAGCCACACACCTGCTTGCCGGACGGCTTCCTGGTCCTGGGAGCGGCCTTGGTTTCCATAGTTTTCTCCTTCCTTCACTTCCTGCCCCTGTGCAAACACACATCCCTGTAATCTAACCCTGCTGCTCACATGCAGCAGGGGTTAAAAAACATTTACCGTATGTCTGTCTCATGGGCAGCAACAAAACAGTCTTGTTGGGTTTGATTTTTGGAGGAGGAGAAGAACAGAGGGATACAGCTTTGATCTGAGGCAGATGTTGCTCTGGCCCAAACCAGAGCAGTTTTTACTGCCCAGACTGCTTGCGCGTGCATCTGCATGCACACATACATACACACACACACACACACACACACACACACACACACACACACACACACACACACACACACACACACACACACACACACGCACACACACACACACACCCCTGTGGCTCCTTCCTGTGTTTCCATAGCAGTTGCTTTTTCTGGGGTGGCAACATGGGACAGCGCATCACTGCCATCACAGAGACAACCTGTTTGACAAACTGGAAACATTGTGAGGGTTTAATCGGTCATCACCCGCGGAGCTAAGCCTATCAGAGGCGGTTCTGTACTAATAAACCGCAGTTGTTTAAGGAACAACAGGATCAATTTGGAACACAGCTTTTATGAGGTTTTTGGGAGAATGCCGAGACACATGGAAAGTCCTCTCGCAACACTCAGATTTTCTACACTCAGATTTTTCAACACTAAAGCAAGTGAAACAAGGAGTAACAGCATTCAACCAGCCTAGGAAAACCATTTGATGATGCACAGCTTTCGGTGTTTTGTTTTTTTTCTTCACCCACCCACCTAAATAGCCTGGGAACCCATGAAGACAGAGAGATGTTTGTTCTCAAAACACAGGGGTCTAGTATAACGTTAAAACAACAGGGCTCACGCGTCTGTACATCAGCCACTGCACTCTGCTTATGGCATGACATGATGGAAGGGCTGTTAGCAGGGGCGTAGCACCCCTTGAAATGCATGGGCAAGGCCTACGATTATTCTGGGGGCCCAAACAACATTAACGCAAGTGCACCATGGGAGAAGTTGCCAAATGCAGTGCTGTAAAGTATGGCACACTGCAGCGAACACAATCGGACAGACAGACGGAGAGCAACTGGCTTCAAAGCATTTAACCACCAGATTTCAGGACCAAGAATATTGGCCAGCTCTCCGAACAATAAAATTGCCCTGCATACCATTCTGGGCCACACGTGTCTCCATACGCTATGGCCCAAGTGGTCACACACAATTGCAGACATATTAAAGATATTTTGGTGCCGGGGCTGAGCCGTAATGATTTTCCTTGTTGTGGTGATTGAAAGGCCAGCGAGAGGTCAGTCGCTGTCGGCTGAGGAGGTGAATGCTGGCAGCAGGGGTGGAGTGGGAGCCCAGGGCAGCCACTCACTGATTGGATGGTGAAGTTCAGACAGAGGACAGTTTATGATAACGTGTCACGGCCTGGAGCAGGGAGACGGACACCAAGCAGAATGAATCAGGCAGACGTTTGTACAGCGAAATGTGATGAAAGCACTGTGATGATGATGATGTCAAGATGATGGAGGTGCTCACCGCCAAAATATTTGTTCATAGGTCATCACCAGATCTGATGCTTAGATTCTGTGCTGATAAGGTTTAAATTATTCAATCATATATTTCTATTTTTCGGTTCATGGCATTCCTGGGTCAGTTCACCCACTACAAAGCATTTGCCCTACTGTAGGCAAATAATAGGCCAATTAGTAGGCTGGGCAGGGCTTGGTCGGCATTCAGTGTCTCTGCCTCCGCTGTTGGGGTTAAGAGCTCTGCAGACAATATCAAGGTGCCCTCATACTGGCACACAGAGGTGCAGCTTTGGCTGTCCAGTGCCTCGGAATCGCTGGGCAGGACGACGGCAGGCCCATTGCCTGTGGGGCACTTCTCTTGTGAGGCTTCCAGAGCCAGACTCAGGTGGACCCCACCCATTTCGCTCCACTTTCTGACTCCTATTTTTCTCTCTTTTTCATGACTCCATCACTGAGAGAACCATTTAAAACAAAACAATTGGGTACATGTTCATATACATTTCACCAGCAATGTAGCATTTGAATTTGATGTGATCTTCAAGCACCAATAGGAATTCACTATAAATGTGACATACAAAAATGACACTATAGATCAAACTAACTTGCATATACATGTGCTTACCAGAAATACATTAACTACAGGCCTTAATTTAGAGCTTTTCGGCGGTTTTCTCTTTGAGGCCTGACTAGCTTTAAGTGCCTCAATCACTATGGAATGTCATTTAAGTGATCTGCAGCCTAGACTCAATAAATCATGGCTTTCAGTTTGTAATGCCATGATACTGTTCCTCTTAGTAATATCACCATTCATGTGTGAGCTAGGGAAACTGAAAACCTCAAAAGTACACATTTTCTACACACACACACACACACACACACACACACACATATATATATATATAGTGCTGCAGCAGAGGAATGCATGGCAGTGTGGACCTTTAAGGTTCACACATTTCCTCCGGTGAACAATCCCCCATGATTCTCTGGGTGAACCCATCATTGTGGCTCCTGGAAGGGATACTTTTCAATGTCTTCTCTCTGACAGCCAGCCGGAAAGCCCTTCCACCACTCCCGCTTACCCAGTGATTCATTCAAACCCTGATATATTGTGCAACATCCCCCCTCGTGGAGATGACACATCATATGGGACTGTGATCAGTGCCCACCACCAGAGTGCCCTGAGCTCTGTTTGGGTTTTGGACCTGATAAGATGGGAAAAGCACAGCTGTTGAAAAGAGGCTACTTCTACCCCTCAACCCCAGCCCCAAACGGATCGCTAACTTACGGCCGTTGCAAGATGGCCGCCATCTATCCTGGCCAATTTATCAACCTGGGGTGGAATCTCGTCTAAACACAACGAAAGTGGCCCGACCCTGCACTCTGAACCGACGCGTCAAGGGTGATTCTTCTCCGCTCTGAAAATATACAGAGCCGTTTGAAGTGCCTGCCATGAAACTTGATAAGAGGTTAGTGTATAGAGAAAGGGGTCTGTGGGAGGCCATGATAGCACGCGGGGGCTAAACGTGTCCGTGCCAGAGCCGAGCGCTAGCTGTTAGCGCCCAAACGTCTAAAGTGTGAGAGAAAGTCTGGTCTGGTGATGATCCATCTAGAGGTGTGGGACAGACAGAAGCCATATGGCTCATGGCTGAAGCTACTCGTCCGTGCAATAATGTCTTTGGTGTTTAGAGATATGGATGTGGTATGGGGTGTGGAGGCTGCCTGGACCCGTATGAATTACCCACAAAGCACAGCTAGGTACAGCTTGGCACCTGGTTGGTAGTTGGTTAGTTAATGTAGAGTAGATGATTGATTTGTCACTGTCGCAGCAAAGATCAGGTTGGTATTCGTAAGTGTGCAATAGCACAATGCATACATTCCCCCTCCCTCCGTTTTTGCAGCTGTACTTCAATTTGTGTGGTAAATTTTTAAAAAGGAAGGAATGAATGAAAGATGGCAAGACCCAGCATTGTCTTAATTACACAGCTTTGAAATTGGAGATGTTATAGATCATAGATTCAGTCACCTTGAGCCAAAAGAGTCATGAATCACAGGGAACCACAAAACAAGTTTAACATGGGCTCCAAAGACATGGTTTACCAAGCTCCAAATGGAAAGACCATTAGCAAGACTAATGTTGTTTATGTACACTGAGAGTCTGTGTGTGTAAATGAATTGAGATACTGTTGCCGCAAAGTTTCTCATCTAGCCAGAAGGGTGATCGTTGCTGTTTTTATTTCCATAAAGCATTAGTGAGAAGGGGAATGTATGCGTGAAAATGAGTCTGTTAAGATGAATATTCAGCTTGGCTTACCATTCAAGCTTCCATCTCTTTACAAGCCTCTCCACTTCTAAGCACAAATGTTCCTCATTTTCTTGGCAGCGAGGAAGGAAACAATGTGCTCTACTGCCTCAGAGAATGAGAGAAAGTCAGGGGGAGGGGGAGAAAACACATAACTGCGTGACGACCAGTGTGGCGTTATTCTAGGTAATTGCAATTTCGCGGCCTTAGAAAAATACAATCGCTGTACTTGCAAAATTAAAAAATAGCCATATTTTAATTGCTTGCAGGCTCTATGCAGAAGGAGGGATATTTCTGCCCATTTCCCACTGGACAGAACCCTTTAAACACTTAAAATCACCGAGACGAGCTAGGATGCAGTAATTGAGCCACATTGGCTGCCACAGGTTTACACCAAACGCAGCCACGCCTTGCACGGTCGCACTCTCTGCAAACCACAGGATGCATGGCTGGCCCCATCGTTAATGGTTCTCCTGCGTACAAGGCCAATTTGTGATAACGTCATATCTGATTCTCCCATGGAGGTCTGAAAGCAGGCATCATGGCAGCTCCTGCTCTGGAAAGCAGAGATGCTGAGGAAAATTTCTGAAAAGCCCTCGTTGGTGAAAGCTGACACATGCCCCCTATAAAAAGAACAAGCATAACATCAAATGTAGACACTCTTCCAATGGAGGTCTTCTATCAGTTTGTCTGGTTTAGAGTTGCCTCTTGTTACAAAACCCATGGAAATAGACAGGGGAAAAGAAACAGAGGGAGGCTTGGAAGGGTGCGTTGCTTGGCTACTGTTCAGAAAAAGTATGCTGCAACAGCTTGGACATGTAATAACACGCGTCAGCGATACTAAAAACAAAAGGCGTGCTACCGCTGCTGACCAACTCCCTCATCCCTGCCGTGTTTACATCATCCAGACTGTTCCCGCTCATTTAGAGCTTGCGATTCACAGAGGGGAGCTGTCACATTTTTCAGCTCGTCCTCCGAGTTCATGTAAACGCAGGGAATGTTTGGAGAGCGTTCATGAAAGAGGTCTTCCCTGGGCCTTCTACAGTCTGGTACGGCATGAAGGACAGCTTTCGCCCTATGAGTTCTAGCCTCGGCTAGCAGCACTTCCGTGCCTTTCGCTCAGCAGGGCGTGGAATCCACAGGGAAGCCTAGGCATCTCAAGGCCTGCTTTTATCGGGAACTCCATCCGAAACACCATTCTTGCGCCACTATTCTGAGGTCTCTTATCATGTTCCTACTTGTGGAATAGAGAAACATGCCAGTAAGAAAACCAACAGGAGGGAATTTTATGGCAGCAAGGAAGTAATTTTAGTCATCTGCATTTGTGGCTGCCAGAAAAATGGCATTTTTTTCATCTTCATCAAACCTTTCCTTGCTGTTCCAATGGCCAGGAAATATTTGACTTTTTTGGCATTCAGTTACTCTGTCAAATCACACTCTGCTTAATCAAATAAAAGATGGGGGATGGCCTAATACAGGGAAAGATCTCAGCTTTTCCACAGGATTTAAGAGGCATTTCTGTCTTTTGCCTAAAGACAGAAAGCCAAGTCTGACTGTCAATCAGCCTTAAGTCTGATCCTGACATGCTCCAGTCAGGCTTATTTGCCAAGAAACAAATACAATGCAGTGATCCAAAAGTGTCAGAACGAACCAGCCTTCTCTGGCCGAGGAGACAGGCTGTCACTGGCCAGGGTGGATCTCGAGCGGTTCCCCATTTGAACATCTGTGACCTCATAAAACTGTAAAAGCACAATCAGTGAGTCCCTGCTTTTGGTAACTATATCTCCCCTACCAGGCAGCGCTGATATGCCATGTGTCATATGCAGGAGGATATTGAAACCATGTGGAAGGAAACCCTGGTTCAAATATCCTGTAACAGCAGCTCTGGCTGAGTTGCAAGTGTTCACCGAAGAAGACCTTTCTATCAAGTATACTTTGTAATGAATCAAATATCAAACCATTGAATTTTGTAACTTATAATGGCTGATTGGTTTCCATCATTTTATTAGCTGGTTATGGTTAATAAGATAGCAACGGATGCCTGTATTGGCTGTTTGTAATATCTGTAATATGCAATCCATGTGGCAGTAGGTTAAATTTTCACCCATTTTCTTGAATGTCAATCTGTGCAAGACTAATTTTGGGAGGTCTCTGATGTGGGTGTTATCATTTGACAAAGCTCTGTCTTGCGGTTCAGTGCCTGTGTCAAACACGATTCGCCAACTGAATAGGTACGTATTTAGATTGAGTGTGCTCCAGCTCAGGCCTCGTCCTCTTCTGTTTGCCCGGGTATACATACAGCCCTGATGGAAAGCAGCAGGGGCTTCACAGACAGTTGGACGCTATCAGAAAACATTGCTATGCTTAGCTGGAAGTGTAGGCCATGAGGCTGCCATGTTTTTTTTTTTTTTAAGTTTCGTCAGGGTTTATGCTGTTGTTGTACAGTGTTCTCTCATCACATTGGCATATTCTGCTTGGAGTGCTCTGTTCCGAAGGCAGAACTGGCTTTGACTGGTAAATACCACAGTCAAGAAATGCAAGCATGGGGAATGACCAAAGATTCTTAACCGCCTTCGCACAGACTGATTGGTTTCAGGTGGTAGACACTGGCAATAACAACTGGGGCCAAGTGGATATTTTACGGTAGTGAGCGCTCTTTGCATGTACCTCAAGTGATGTTCTTTAAATCCAATAAGCAATTGCAAATAGGAAATCACGTGATTGTGCCGCTGAAGAATGGTCAAGGACAGCTACGTGTTTGGCAGTGCTCAAACACGGTATCTGCATATTTGCAGTCAGTGTTGCGGCTCAGGCGAAGGTCGACTTTCGCGAGAACTTTCAGTTGGCACGTCTGTGTATGTGGTACGTCTGTGTAGAAAGTGCTGTAATTGTATATTTGCTTGTGTATGTGAGTGTGCGTTGACGTGTTTGGGTAAGGGCTCAGAGGAACTTGGACAGTCTAAAGTAATCTTTTCACCCAGAAGTCAAATGGGAGGGGACTGTTGAAGGAGTAGTTTGGATGAGGCGTCTGTTCCACCTGTTCACCATTACACAGCTGAGAGCCATTAAAAGCACCTCCTTCAGACACAAGCAGAAATAACCACCAGGACAGATGTGGGTGACAAATGCAGAAATGTCTGCTGTTACAGGTTGACACTGTTTATTCTGAAACCAAACACCCAACAAGTTTTTTTGGAAGGTGAACTCGTGAGACATGACGCGGAATGCCGAACTAACATAGAGCAACTGGTGCTAATGCCGCAGCGGCAGGCTCCGAGGGGTTTCCGTTCCTCAGAACCATGCAAAGCGGCACCGTGGGCAATTACAACACCTAATCCAGACACAGTGGAAAGTACGAATGTGCCGTGCTGAGAAAACAGAACATCCATCACTGACAATGATGCTGTAATTATGTGGAACGAACGCTCTCCCACACATCCACACTGAAAGACCATGTGCTTCCTGTTGCCAAATGACCCTTCTTAGACGTCTTAGTTCCTATCCTTAACATATTTGTCACTTTTACGAAAGCTCAAATGTCATCAATAGGACATTCTGTCTCTCTCACTAATAATTGTGTGCATAAGGCAAATAACATTCTCATTACCTCTTTTCTAAAGTGTACTTTCAGCAATTCAATATTCATGACATGCCGGCCGGCATGCAGTAACATTTCTACATTAACTAAATGAGGGGCAGAAATGGAATTAAGTGTGTGATCATATGCAGTTGGCTCTAGCCCAGAACATGCTAAGCCATTGAGAATAAAGAGTGAGAGAAGCATGGCTGAGCTGAACGCTGCATTCAGCCTGAAGCCTCCTCTTGGTCCATACCTTCATGTTTTCCTTCAGCCTTTTATCCGCATTTCACAATGTTTTCCCTCCTCTGCTTATAGCTGTCCATTGGCAGGCACTCGGGCGACTTCAAAGTCGCCCTGTGTATGTTTGCTTAAACCCTGCTCTCCTCAGAGCTGCTATTTTCACAGCCATTAGTGCCGCGAGTGGTGGAGGGGCATGGAACGGCGTGGGTGAGCCACTGGCACCCGAGGCTGAATGCTCGCGCCCACTGCTGCCCGGGTCTTCACAGTACCCGCTGCGGGACAGCCGTGCCGTCTGGGCCTGCCGGTCTCCAGCGTTCTGCAGCAACACTCCACTGTGACAGCTTCCTGGGGGCCTACCCAGATTGGAGGAAGCTGAACAAACATGAGTGGCCCCCGCTGCCACGGGATGGATGAAGAGAATGGGGCCACGCCATGAAGAAACAGGAGCAGGTGAATAAACGGAGGAGGATGAAATGACTTCCTGCACCCAAAGGGAAGTGACATGGGGGTGCGCGAGGCCAGCGGGGTCAGTGCCGTGTTTGTGGACACTATCTGCTGGGGACTCTTTGCTCCCGCACAGGCCGGTACTGTACCTTTGAAGCATGCACCTTTACGTCCCCCTTCCGCTGAATACCGATTGGGTCTGCAGCATGGTACTGGCTAGCATGGTTAATAGCTTTGGCACTGCAGCTCAGGGTCCACATTTTTCACAGGTGACGTTTGATTTCACGTCTAGCCTGCTAAAATCCATCAACTAACGTTGTGTGTAATGAATGAGTTAGTTCAGGTGTGTTATGACTGGTATTCTGCCATGTTTAAGAAAACATCGTGTTTGTTAAGCCACCTAAGACCCAGATTCATAATGCTCATTACAATCGTTAATTGGAAAACGTAATTGTAATAATAATGAAATCAGTCTAATAATGAAATCAAATGCTCAAGTCCCATCATTCACTATCCAAAAGCATTCGAATCTCAACCCTACCATCCTTGGACATGTGACACAGCGGTTGAGAAGTGGTATGTTATAATGGACTGAAAAAAAGAAAGGAAAAGTTTAGCAAATAAACACATCTAACAGCTGCATCTCTGGGTGAGATGTAAGAGAGTCGTGTCTTCTGAAAACGCCACAGGCGGAATCCATGTGATCAGCAACAAACAGACCAAACAGTACTTTGCTCCGGGGGGGGGATGTGTGTGTGTGAGGCAGCAGGATTCTACCTCTCCGCTGGGAATCGATGCAGACGCGCGCGTGTACGCACACTTTCGTCCAAGTGTGTCTGTCCTCCACGGCAGCTGTGTTTTCCAAAGCTGGGGTTCCTGTTGGGCACATGAAGTGTCTGCACCTCCATGGGCGATTTATCCCAGAGCCTTACGCCTTGTGAGAAGTCAAATGGCTGACGGGAATAGATTCGAAAATGGGAGCTACTTCATCAGGAAGTCATCGGTGCTTAAAATATTCTTTGACCTCAGAGCTCGCCTAAGATTGATGATGATACTGGTTTTAACAGTTTAAATGATGACAGTGAAATTCTGCTTGGCCTTCTTGCGCCCGAGAGAAGCTTCTGGAACCTGGCAAGCCCGACAGGTTACATCAGCAGAGCTGGTGTCCTGAGCCAAGTGGAAAAAAAGAGAATCGCCACCTATTATCCAAACAATGACAGCACTGCATTTACCCAGTGTCAAAAGTGAACTTCTGAGCTTGATATCCAGAAAACAGGAGCTCAGCGTGCATGCTGTCTAAGCCAGTTTCTATCTTGTTTTCTCTCTGCAGACTTTCCCCCCCACCCCACCCCTTCCTCCTCTGCATTACTGTGGGCTTCTGGTTGCAGCTGTAATGGATCTTTAATGAGTATCTCTTTTTAATGCCTTCCACCCCTGCTGCAGTGGGCTTCACATAGGCCCGGCGTGTCCAGCGTTCGAACGAGCAGATAAATGTAGCGCGTAATGGATCCCGGGCGGACCCAGCCTTGGCTGGGTCTGCATCAGTCTGGGGGGTGACCCCGGAGGAGCGTGTGCCAGAGAGCATGTCCCGCAGGTTGTGAATGACCAGTCAGAGTTAAAAATGCACATTGCTGTATGTGTGTGTGTTTGTGTACCGTGTGAATCTCCCCTCCTTCCACACCACATGCAGACTGGTTGCCACATCCAGGTTTCCAAAGCTGCATTTCTCATAATCTTAATGAGACTTTCTGCATATTTCACCTTTAAGCCTGTGCAATTCCCAAATATCTTCTAAGGAAGTTGGGTTGCCAATAGCTACTTATGCATAGAAAGACCTGGATGACCTGGGTCCCCTGTACCTAGTTAGTCAAACTTAAGTATGAAGTGCTGCATTAGCAATGAATATACAGAACTGACAGAAATCTGGTCTCCATTATTTGTGATGCTGCAAAAATCAATCAATCCAAGTGAATGTATGCGCAAAGTCAAAAACAGGCTTACTCAGGCCTGTCCACCAGCACCAACCATACTTGTCTGTCTTCGGTTATGTTTGCTTAAAGCCGAGGACACTGTGCAATGAGCTGTGTTAAGCAGAACAGACGAGAGCTTCTGGGACAAGCGACTGTCGTTCTTAACCACCAGCTGAGGGCATCCTTTTTCATGGCTTGGGAAAATATAAGCACTAACACGTCTATAAAGAATCAGAGACAGAGTAGGAGCACTGCTTGAGGTCAATGAGGCTAGTGGTGCTATATTTTGCACATGGCGATTATAAGGCTTCACTACAATGTTATCTAGACATGTACTATGACTATATTGGTTCTTTATTATGACTTTTCCTGTCCTTCCTATTTCTTATAACTTTCAGCATTATCATTGCAGGCATTCAATGAGACTGTGTTCCTAACAACACAGAGACCTGGAATCATGCTATTGCCCCAAAGAGGAATTATGGGTAGTAAGAGATTGGCTCTTTGTTGGGTCTCAGGATCTTTCTTCTTAGCTCGCCCACTTCTGCCTTGCGGCAGAGCACAGGCAAGATGGACTAGCTCTTCCTCATCCAGGCTGTCAAGTGCAAAGGCCTGCTTCCGTGAGCCTTCTGTTTTTGCCTTTCTCTCTCTCTCTCCCCCCCTCCTAATTAATTCTGCTCTCGTCTGCCCGTTAATCATCTTGGTATTGTGGAGGTTTTAGGAAACGCAGGCTGCGACCGATGATTCCTGGACAAGGTTGCCTGGGTGACGCATAAGCCCTTCCATCTCTCGGTCATCGGCCGTAACTCTCACCACACCCTGAAGGCGAGGGGAGGGGAGGGGAGGGGAGGGGAGGGGAGGGGAGGGGAGGAGAGGGGAGCAGGGAAAGGGATGGCTTGGCTTACGGGAAGAGTGCGGACTTTCTGCTGCCAGAAGGATGGGAGGAGGGAGGAAAGTGTGGGACGATGGTGGGGAAGAGACGACGTCCCTGGGGAGGGAGGGAGAGAAGGAGGGAGGGGGAGAGAGAAAAAAGGGGGAGAGAGAGAGAGAGAGAGAGAGAAAGAGAGAGAGAGAGAGAGAGAGAGAGAGAGAGAGAGAGAAAGAGAGAGAGAGAGAGAGAGAGAAAGAGAGAGAGAGAGAGAGAGAGAGAGAAAGAGAGAGAGAGAGAGAAAGAGAGAGAGAGAGAAAGAGAGAGAGAGAGAGAGACCCAGAGTTTTTCAGAGTACTGAAAAGAGGATTTCTATGTGACATGATAACAGCATTGCCTCTTCTCAAGCTTCAGATCATAGTTAAGTGACTATTTCCTTTAACCTGCATTCACCTTCCTGAAGGAAAAGAACAAAGATCTCATGTATTTAAAGATAAAATCTTGTAAACTGCTGCACTTTGTGTCATTTTTACACTGTGCGATTCTTCAGGTTGAAAGCATTTGGTAGGCTGTGTACTTTTGACCGGTGAAGTGTTGTTTCGAGCTTTCTAAAATTAGCCGCTCCTCTGCTGCCAGGGCCTGTCAGATGCCATTATCAAGGATGCCCCAATGAGCCCAGAGACTAAAACATGCTTTGGTTTGTGTGTTTGCTCCGGATCTGTGGTCAAATCTTTGGTTCGTCTCAGTTTATTTAAAAGCGAACTGTGCCACATTATGTCTGAAAGGCTGAGACTGGGTAGTAATCAGTGGCAGATGCTCAGCCTTGCATGGGGCATGTCTCTCTTTGGGGATACACTGAAGGATTATTTTAACACCCCAAGCACTCCATGCTTGTGTGTTTGTGTGTGCGCCGGTTGTGTGCGTGCACCAGTTGAGAAATCCATCAACAAGTGGTACAATCATTTAGAAACGGGCCTCACAGATATTCTCAGAAGTACCTTGTAAAAAGAGTTTGGAGCTGTTGTTGGAGTGAGTGCTCCCAGACTTTCCCACCAATTTACGAGAGGCCAGCTTGGGCCCTGCACCTCTCGCCCACACCTCACTTCCTGTTCGGTGTTTACAGATGAGGGCTCCTATTGCCCGTGGCTCACATGGCTGTGTGGTCGTCAGGCTGAGTGGCGTGATGGCGTTAGAGGCGGGCTCCCAGAGTTTGACCATCCTACAGCCAGGATAAACAGGGGCGAATGGTTGGCAGCATTGAATGCGGCGGGGTCATCATACCTCATTCATCTGCTCCAACTCACATGTGACATGGGGACCCGTTCTGTCTTCAAGGGAATTTCAGGCAAAAGGCCTCTAATAAACAGGCTCCAAAGGGTGAGTTTAGACCTCAGGCAGCACCAAAGGGCCAGTGTTTACCAGAAGCCAACTTAAGTAGCGTTTATTTGTTTGTTAGGGTTGTTTAGTCTGCTTGCTCCACTGCAGCATGCTCTGTTGATGAAGCCTCTTAGCCTACTTAGCCAGTGTTCTTAGGACTAAGTTATGACTACTGTTCATTAATGGCAGAGTCAAACCCAGAAAATGTGTGGGTATGACAGAGATAGGAAACACAAGCTGCAGAATATTTTATGAAACCTGAAATGAGAAAGTAGCCTATCAAGAGACTAATTTCATGCAAAACATTGCCCATCAGATCTGGGAGAGTAATTGCTGAGGTTAAGAATGAAATTCACATGACATTTTCTGCCCAGATTATGGACTCTGGTGTTAGGATACACATTTGTGCTCAAAATCCCAGTGCAGTCTATTGCTGTGATCCTACACAGGATTGGGATTAATATGACTTCTGGATGCATCACAGGGGTATTAACAAACCAGCTCGATACTGCATCTGAGGTGAAGAAAATGCACATCTGTTATTTAGTTACATTTGGTAAGGACGTTAGACACATAAAAAGATTCAAGCATTACGCTTGACAGAAAAAAACAAAACAAAAACATTTATACCTTTTTTGTTTTCCTCCACAACATTTGGCTACAATGTCTGAAATCACTGACATGTTAAAATATGACAAATCTTTCATATATCCAAAAGCTAATGTGACAAATAGGTGGATTATAGTAGCTCATGTTTGCGAGCCCCGAGCAGTAAAAATCGATGTATTTAAAAAAAAATCTTGGACAGAGAACATCCCATTCATCATAGATTAATCATCACCATTGTGAATATAATTCACATTGCAATGCCAACAAGCTGTAGCTAGCTAACATCACCAGCGACGTCACCAGCCAACGTTAGTGAAAATGATCATTGTCAGACATGATCCAGCTGTATAACTACTTACCTAATTATGTGATTAATAAGATTACAACGATCACCCATAGGCAACGGGATGTTCACTGTAATTTTCACTCCAAACCTTTTTTCTTTTTTTTCGTGTACTGCCAATTTAAATCTAGCTATACATTACAGATGTGCGCAGGCTTCTCGCTCAAATCCGTCTGTCAAATGGCTGTTATACACTAAACAAGACAACGAAAAAAGTGTACCTCAAGAACTTCCATACATTTGATGTTTATACGATATACCAATACAACGTCTGAAAGAGTGAGTATAGTATAGCGCACTCAGGATTACTTCAACGCGACTTTATTTGTGTTAATCTGAAGAGGTGAAATGCTGTTAGGGGTCTCTGTCAACAGCGGAATCCGTGCCATATTTAAATAAAAGCTAATCCTCTGGTTAAATGTAGGCCACGGTTCGTATTTTTAGGGACGTATTTAGAGGGGTATAACTTGTGCATTTATTACATATTTATCATGTTTACACTAGCGTTAGCTAGGTATCTTATATTCGGCTGGTTAACCACATCTAGTTAAGTCTTTCACTGTACACGGCAGGAGCTAAAGGTAGGCAAGTTGATGAGTAGTGACAGTTTGAAAAATCTCAGTATAGAGTATCATTTAACGTTATAAAAATAAATTTGCGGCTCAGTTAAATTACATAAAATTAGCAAATGTTAACCTGCACTAAAGTTATATTCTCACTGCTTGCTACATTTATTGAATAAACTGCCAAATGAAAACAATGACTGTTAATTAAAAATAATCACTCTGCATCTTATCAACCACACTACCTCCAGTAAGTGTCGGGGAAGCTACTGCTTTGAAGGCTAAGCACCTGCTAATATGAAAGTGTCAGAAACGTAACTTTCGAAGTGTTTGCTTAACTAACTTGATTATGAATAAGTCTTAAACTTGTTTTGCCAATCCTGCTGTCTTCGTAATCTCATACACGTTATCCGTGTGATTTGGATGGTGGACAAATCAAGAAGTTGAACTGTAGGTTCTGCAAAAAGACAAAGGTTTGTCGCATTTGGCTGCAATAAATGTAGAGGGACCGTCGTGCAAAAAGGCCCAAAAATCGCAAATAAAATGATTTGTCAAGTTTAAAAGGGCCATCAGCTTACTCCCTTGTATGGCTCGTTACCCGCCTACGCATTACCATAACTGTGGAATGTGGAAAGCCGGGCTGATGTTTCTGATGCTACGTTTCTCATAATGATGCAGTATCTTCCCAAACACGTAAGTGGTTACCACAGTTTCTTTCTTTCTTTCTTTTTTTCCACTATATAGACTTGTCTTGTTTTCTGGAATAAAAGAGTAACATGTCCACCCCTGTGGCATCTGTTACTCCTGTAGAGCTTTGCTTAGTGAGTGAAGTGTGGGAGGGTCGCTTGATCTCACAGTTTATGAATATGCAATATAAAGTAGTTGACTAACCTATAACGAATCATATGACCGCAAAGATAACCCAAATAGTGTAATTTCTAAATGGAAGCTAGAAGGCAGTATACAAAAATTTAAAAATGAGGTTTTTATGCGAGCTGCAGTTCCTAATAAATGTTGAACTGAAGCAGAAGTTTGTTGATATTGTTGATATATGTCAAATATTTCCTGCTAATGTAACATTGAGTAAGGAGGGGAAATACTGTACAGGGCCTTTAAATATAATGGTAATGTTTGTTAAAATGTGACTGATCATTCCAAAATGCTAGCTAATAAATGTGACCGTTGTCTTGCTAATAGTGGCTCATGTTTGCAAGTCCAAAAAAAAAAAAAAAGCTTTTCACAGTGGGAAAAGCAGAACATGCTAGAGTAATGGGCCTGATGAATTCTCATTACCACCAAGATTGTCACAAACCTCCCAAAATAGAATATTAACATAAACTCTCCAACAAAGCCACCAGCTAACATGGAATGAATACATTTTGGATGTAATCCACATTTGTAATTTACCAGTTATATAATTACTGGGAGAATAAAGATTACTTTTCATATGCAACAATGTATTGCTGTCTTCACTAACAATTTGGCTAGCTACATGCTAACTATCTAGTGGACGGATGCGAGACCATAAACTAAGTTGGTCCACCAATCATAAGTAAAGGGATTATTTAATGACCATTATTTTGGAACGCCATATATGTATCCTAATCTGGACATCTGCCTTTCGTACACATGTTTGAGGTGACCATTGTATTGTGGCCAGGTGTCATGTAGCTATTTGCTAAGTGGCTGATCTGGAATTACATTAACACAAGCCCTTTTTGAAATTTTTTTTAACCAGTGGTGATGCTGATTTTAGTTTTATGCCTTTTTAGAAACAAAACAACTTCTTGGATTTAGCAGCTAAAAGAAAGAGAAATGCTTAATTCAGCACAGGTTTAGCCCAGATGTATCATTGCTAAAATGATGGCTGGTTTTGTTTTATGACACTGTTTCTCTGGAGCAGACCACATACTCAGCCAAGCCAGACCTACTGTTCAGACATGGGAGGAGAAACCATCTGCCTTCAAGCCACTGCTTACTTCTTGTTAGTTTTTTCAATGTTAAGCATATTTATGACCTGTACAGCCTCTAACATTGCTGTATGTGTTTATCAATGTGCTTCCTACCCTTTTTAAGAGAAGAAGGATTAAAAAAAAATATCTTTGAACACACACAAAAACAAAACAAAACTTCTTAAACTGTTTTGGAGAAAGTGGTTAATTCTGTCATCATATCAGGATTTTTTTTTTTTTTTTTTTTTCCATTAGAGGTTCTTTCTGGACTTGGGATAGGCTTAATCTGTGATAGTGTGCAAAACGCTAGAGCTAGCACAGTCGTAAGGTTTTGTAATTTGTCCTGAACAAAAGGAGAACATTTTGGTCACTCAGCATGGAGACATCGGTAAATCAGATCCTCTCAGATGTCTGAAATGTTTTGAAACGTCCTCCAAACATCTTTGGAAGCCCCAAAGCCACTCGCTCTCCTCAGCAAATAAACACTGATAAACACACTCTGGGTGTCCGTGCCATCTCTGTTGAGTGCAAAGAGCTGTCATCCACAGTTTGTATTCGTCCTTTTCGGCTTCTCGTAACATGAAAACAAGGTTGCGGAAAAGATATAAAAAGACGAACATAACAGAACATAACACGAACCAGAGCAAGACGCAAGAATGTCTTTGCATCTTCTTTTTTTGGGGTGGGTGGGGGTAGAATGTTTCTGACTTTGTTGTCAGGGATGAAGGGACTGACGGTCCTCGCTGGGCAGAGCAGCCTGGCGTGAGGACCCTAGCCCTGAGAGGACGGGAACGCAATGCCTCCGCTGCCCACTTCTCCACCCGTCTCCTGCCGACTGCCGTGGCGTCTGTGGGGATCAGCTCCAGACGGGAGATGCTTCTAATGAAGTGTGCCGGCCAAATGAGAGGAGCAGTTCCATTCCGGTCTTTGGCTCGCTCAAGGCAATTGAACACTGAAAAAAAAAGCAAAAATCCCAAAAGGTGGCTTTAAGAAGTGTTGAGCATCAACTCAACTGTTACAATGATTTGAATTTAATTAGGCCTTTATTCACTGTGACATATCTTTTCTATGACTGTTGGGGAACTCATTTGAATCTCCCACTGTGTATAAGAGTATACCTCCATCACAGCATGAAATGGCTGAGCTAGTCCATCCATGTAACATTAACTCTGAGCTTTAACTCCCTATTAGAATTTCCATTAGGTATTTTCTAAGCTTAAAGTCGTTCTAGGGACACGTCTGTCTGAGCTATCATTTTGAGTGAATTTGAGTTTACAGAAGAGGAGGTGACAGGTGCATTTCTGCACCTCTATTGCATTTTCTTGCACATACCAAACCTGTGACTGCTGATGGATCGTCAGCTACATGGCTTAGGAGTATTGGGAGCTGTAGCAAAATAATCATGTCTAATGATTTGGGGTTCTTGATTACATGCTGAAGACACCCAAGGGATGGACTTTGGGACGTGTCAACCAGAAACATTGCATCTAGTTTTTCAGCATTTAGTATATTTTTAAATAGATGCTACAATAACCCATAAATAAGAATGCATTGAATTTAAAGCTTGCTGGATGGCTCTGTGCAGCCTCCACTCTGCTCCTTCTCATAGTCACCTGGAGAGAAGAGCAGAATGTGTGCTGGCAGTAGAGCTGAGGCCATTTGTGATCCTCTAGGGACCCTTGATTGGCTAGTGCTAAGGCAGAGGGCACTACCAGAGCAAACCCAGGCCCGGTCCTGATCCACGGCGTACGTGCATTCGTGAATCATTCCTGAGCATGCATTGCATTATGGAAGATGCCAAAAGCAGGAGGGGGGGGCAAAACTGGGCTACGGTGATTCATTTCTAGTTGTGGGTGAGCATGATGCTGCTTTTGACATGTGCTACTCCACTGCAGAAAGTCATGCTCGACCTGATCTGCAGGCTGGAGCTTCTCCGCTTGAGATGCTAAGTGTCTCGTGTTTCTAAAGACACGAAAAAAAAAACACACCAAAAGAACACAACAGCATGTTCCTTTTTTTCCTGCCTAAAACTTGTCTGGTCAGCTGAACCTTTGAGGGTCTGCAGGTGTTTGGTTCCAACAAGGCACCACCATGTCTGGTTTCAGTAATTCACTTGCAGTCTTTGCTAAAGGAGCTTATTAGTGAAACCTGCTGATTTTATGCAGGGTTTGGAAAAAATACCCATAAACACTTGTGCTCTTGATCACAGTTCTAAGACTTTTAGTTCTTCAGTTTCAGAAGAAAAGAGGGCTTGAAAGAAGGAGAAGGAGAGATGAGAAAAAGGGAGTAGAATATAGAGAAGGAAAAAAAGACATTTGTCAGGAAATTCATTCCACATGTAGCGGCACAGGAGTGCTTGGTTGAGCTGTGTGAACACCCCTGTCGAGCATGGGCGGTTACACAGTCCACAGTCTTAATCTCAAAGGGCAACGGGTCGAACCACTTCCGGAACCAGGGGGTATTTGAGGTCTGTAACAAAAGTGCTGTGGGGGTGGGCGGGTGTCTCAGAGGTGGATATTTTGCAAAACAAACTTCATATGCTGATGAGAACATGATCACTTACTAGTCCAAAACATGGGTACTGTGTGATAACAGTAACACAAAACAGATCACACACGAACAAATGTATAAAGATGCATTAAATTTAGTGTTGTAGCTTTTCCTAGATTTGGTCATAGACTGGCGTTACAGTGCTCTGAAATCAAACCAAGCCAATTGCTTCCACCTGTGATGTTTATGAGCAGCTTTTTGTCAGTTTGATAATAATTCACCTAAATCACATTAATTCAGTCCGACTGTTGGTCTACTAGCTGTGCTTCAAATGGATGACACCTTCCATAAAATATAAGACCAGAAAATGTTTGATTCTACTATGAAACTACTGGGGGGGGGGTGGGGGGGGGTTGAGTGAATTCAGTAAATCATGCTTCTACCTTTGAAGAGGCTCATTTGGAGTGCTTTAATCATGAGCATCCATATTTGCTGAAAGCGAGGCAGCTTAGCTTCTAGAACTCAAAAAGGAGCCCCTTCCATGTCATGAACATTTCTGCCATGGAGACATAAAAAAGGGGAGGTCATGGGATGAAAGGGAGGCATGCGATTGGGAGCGCGTGCAGTGATTGGGCAACAGAAATGCTTTACGACTACAAGGCATTCGTTTGGTTTGTGTTGCTGGTCTTGCACATGAAGGGAAACATGCAGGGGATAGTGGGTAAGACAGGAGAAAAGCGAGAGAGAGACAGAGAGATGGAGAGGAGTCTGTATGCTCCTTTGAGTCACACATGCACAACCCTAAAACATGACCTCGACCCCCCAACTTCAAACACATTGTTTTTGGCTATAATGAGATTTTACTCTTGATACAGATCTGGTGCTTTAAGAAACGTAAGAAATGTGCATTTTTAAAGGGGTCGGTATCGGAAAGTCATAAGTCTCTTCGGATTTAGTTAATGGTAACGGGGTGAAACCATGGCCTTGCAGGTTCTGGCCTTATCCAATCAGCCTTCAAAGAAGAATGCCTTTGTTTATGATCAATACAAAGAAAAAAAAATCGACTTTCCTTTTGAACACCTACTAGACCAGTTATCATTTGAACTTTGCCGACCTCACCAAATGGCAGAGAGCCACTTCAGTGCGATTATGAGGTCATTACTGCATCAGGCTGTCAGATCTCAAACACATATTAGGCACGCGGTGTGTGTCGGTGCTGACCCTTCCCTGCACTGCTGCTTCTTTTCCTGTGCCAGAACTGAACGTTCGTTCATACTCTTACTAAAGGCCTCTGATTTATTGGTGAGCAATACAAGTTTCAGAAATAGAAAACTTCTAATCTAGTAAAGCTCAGAACACTTTAATGGTACATTACAAAACAGTGGTTAAGATATTACTAAACAATCATTTGTCTGGTAACCATTAACTATTGAAATGAATGATTATGGTATTTATCATTTAAAGTAATGTTTATTAATGTACCCATATTGTGAAGATGGTCAGATGTTACCAATGTTATTTGATTTGCTTAAAACCTTTTTTGGAATTTGCTTTGCACACACAGAGCTGCATTAAATATTAAAACACAAAAAATAGTAAGTAACAGTAAATAAACAACACAGCAGCATGGTGACTTGGTAGTTAGTACGTTTCTCTCTCAGCGCTAGGGTCTCGGGTTAAAGTCCCTATCTGGGTGGAGTTTCCATGTTCTCTCCGTGTCTGTGTGGGTTTCCTCTGGGCGCTCTGATTTCCTCCTACAGTCCAAAAACATGGAGGTTAGGTTGACTAGATACTTTAAATTGTTCATTCTGTGAATGTGAAATGTGTATGTATGTAGATGTGTATGAACGTGCGTATGTATGCGGTTGCAGTTGGCACGCTGTACTGGCCTTAACCTCGCCCGCTTCCTCTGCACCCAACACAGTCCCCCAGAGGGTACGCTGTGTGCAAATTGGCTGCTGCTTCACATCGGTGTGCGTGAATTGATTTTAAAAGCTGATTTCTGTTTGTGTTTGAGAAAGGTGCTATATTAAATGTAAACATCACTAAGCATCTAAAAACATCAATGAAAAAAAGTAGTCAACAATATAGAACTATAGATAAAAACAGTACATAATATATCCATGTTGCTGTATCCAAACTATTTAATAACTGAATGTTCCTCAGCACAAATGATGCAATGGTTGTTTTCTTTTTTTTGTTTTAGACATTTGAAACCTGCGTCTCAGGGGAGGGGAGAGTGGTGACGATTGATAACTAACATTTCAACAAACCATAATTCAGAAAATCATTGAAACCTAGAAACTGTACATGCGGCCTGTGTTCAGTTTCTATCCCCCTGTATGTAAAAAAAACAAAACAAAACAAAAAACCCTAGAATGCTGTTTCTTCTCAGCTGGCCTATTGTTCTCCTGGTTTTCTGCCCTGTCGAGGTGGAGTGGAGGTGTAAGGACAACAGATTTGCACAGATGTGCTGATTCCATCACTTCTTCCTGCCAGAGCAGGCTGGATCCAAATGGCAATCCCAGCCCGGAAGGCTTACTCCTCTTTCCTAGGAGCTTGGCAAGGGTCTCGACTCCCTTTCGTGAACCTCCGAATGTAAACCACCAGCTTCCGCACCTGCCCTTAAAGCTTTGTGTGTTACAGTGATGTGTGTATCAGGCATCCACTGAGCTGGGTGAAGCTGATATCATTGCACCAGATGTTATGTTGGTGGGTGTTTTTTTTTTTTTAATCAATTACTCGTTCACTGCTTTGTCTTGAATGACATTTTCCCTCGGGTCATTATATGGAATCTCTTTGTAGCCATTTCATTTTGTAGCTCTGTGTCTGGCAATACTTAAAGGCACAGGTTTCTTTTCTGTGTGTGTGTGTGTGTGTGTGTGTGTGTGTGCATGCGTGTGCGTGTGCGTGCGTGCCTGCCTGCCTGCAAATGCATACGAGTGTGCGTGTGCACTGAATTTGCCCCGCCGCAGTAGAACATTCCCACAGGCAGTTGTGGCTGCAATTTGTAGGAGCTGTTTCACAATTACTGTAGCCTCTGTCTGGTCCCTGCCTGGGTGTCCTCAGGTCAGAAAGCTGCATGTCGGTGGGGTAGTCCACTTCAGAAATATGCTGTCACTTCTGAGCCAACTTTGGAAGCCTGCTGTGGGTTTTCTTTAGGTGACAGAGCTGAGCTCTGTATACATGCTGGAGACTGCAACTAGCACAAGCTTGCTGTCTGACATGTCACAGCTTTGCTCCCACTGTCTGTTTAAGACATTTTGAGCAGAGATCATGCATTGATTATGAATTTCTCTTAAAAAAGTGAAGACATTATTGTCTCTCATTACATTTTTGTTCAGGAGAGCTAAGAATACATTAATTAGGAAAAACTTGCAATGTAAGGTTGTTCAGTGTGCTCGTATGTTTACTATACAGAGATGGTGCTATTTCCACAGTTCCCTGGTTAGAGTCTCCTTCAGTGAGTTCTCTCAAGCAATCTGCTTTGATTTTGTTTTGGGTTTTTCTGGTACCTATTTCTCGTTCTCAAAACTTTCTGGTCTAAGTGAACAAGGGGATCTCACGATTGAAAATTAGTGACAATTTCCATGACTTGGATCATATAAAAAGGTACTTTTGGTTCAGGTTAGGGCTAATGTCGCATATAGCAATTGTAACGTTTGCTTAGAACTTCATTTGTACGGAATGCAATAACATTTATCTTGTTTATAGAAGGCCTAACCATACGAAAGCTTGGTGAGACCACACTGGAGTTGAGCACCTGAACTTGTGTCAAGAAATTCCACCAGCTCTGTTAATGTCGCTGAGAGTTCATGCTACCCTGATTCATTCAGTTCACTACAACTGCTGTGTTGTTGTTTTTTCTGTTTTTCTCCTTTTCTGGCTAAAGGAAACAGCCGTGTGCATTATAGTTTTGCCTTTCATCATCGCACGAGCGCAAGCACCCAAGAATGTGATTCTTATTAAGTTCTCTTCAGCTGTGCCCCTGTGGGGAGCATGTGTAATGTCACAGGCTCAGTGTGCGGTTGACAGCATGATAGCAGTCATGGGGGACAGGAACCACACACACACACACACACACACACACACACACACACACACACACACACACACACACACACAAGCAGAATCTTTTAAGTTGGTGGTGGTGATAGCATTGTTGATGATGTCCAGTAATGGTAATGTGGGGAAATGATGATGATGATGATGGTGCTGTGATGTAAGTGGTGGCTTCATTGCTTCCTGAAGTGGAGCATCTCACTGGGCTCTCCATGTCTCTCTGGAGGGCATGAGCAACAGGTAGGCCTACTAATAAAACTAGAAAAGCCATGACTGTCCTAATTGGTAAGACTACCTTTATGCTCCACTGGGTTTTAATGAAACCAGTTAATTGACTGCTTTGGGAACATTTTAGAGGTGTTTTGGTGTTTTTTTGTTTTGTTTTTTTTTTTTTTGTGTGTGTGTGTGTGTGTGTGTGGTTCTGTAACTAATCTCAGCAGCACACTCAAGTTTAAAAGAGTTCAGTACTGATGTAACACTTTTCTCTGGGTTTATCTCAGTGTTTTGGCTGTAACAGTAGAACTCTCAGCAGGATTACCAGTACAGCCACCAGGTTGTCCTACTTTCTGAACACGGCAAACAACTTATTTTTGTTATTATTTTAAATAGTCCTCATTAAATGGACTACTGTTACCGTATAGACTAATACTGTGGATGGTCCAAGAATTCCGTAACCTTTGTATAGTGTCAGTTGGAGCAGGCTGGCGAGTTAAAGAAGTAGTTCCATTAACTGTCTCTAGGTGGCACTGCACTCAGCACAGCTCTGGTGTGCCTGCACTTAACTCTCAAACAAAACCAAAAAAAGAAAAGAAAAGAAAACCAAAAACCCCAACGCACTTAAACACATTGAGTGAAATCTGTCTTGACAACTGATTGCCACATTAGTTACTATTGTTATTATTATTGTTGTTCTTCTTCTTAGTAGTGGTAGTAGGTGGAGGAGGAGTGGTGTTGTTTTTATTAACATTAGCCATGTGGGAATCTCTTGCCAATAAACTTCATTCTTCACTGGAGTTGATTTATTTTGTCATTCCTTTTGAGAACTGAAATTAAATATTTTGAAATGTATTTATATAAACTGAATAAAAGATTTATTGTATGTAAAGATAAAAAGGGAGAGAAAAGATTAAATTGCTACCTGCTATGTACTAATAATGAACGTATATTAAGGAACTCTATGGTTAAATGGTTATGCTACATAATTGTTTTAAATTACTTCCTTATGTAGATGAGATTTTAATAGTGTGTTTTTAGGTAGGTGCATGTGTGCATGCACACGCAAGCATGTGTCTCCCTGTATGTAAATACTTCAGTGGTAATGACTGCTGTAATATGTGGTTCAAAAACCAAACATCCAACCATGACAAAGCTATTATCAGGGTAAAGGTGTCACTCAGTAAGTCTGCAAGGACTGAGGTAAACTCCAGAAGCATTTACAGCTATTGGGCTTAACCATATAATTGTAGGATATCCTCTTTCTACCAGGCCAGCGGACGATGGGCCCCTTAATGACCCTTGACCTTTGTGACCCGTTGATCTCAAGTACAGGAGTTGAAGGAAGCAGATTAGAGAAGCAATAGGATCTGTAGCATTTGGCCATCAGTGGAGTGATTGAAATTCTGAAATATGGGGTATAGAGGCAGAGAGAGAAAATGCCCCCAATATTTCATGATCATAAACAGCCAGATACAATGGAATTGTTGGTTGAAATGGTCAGTGTGCAGAATGATCTTTTAGACACAAGGGCACTGCAAAGATGATAGGGAATTGAGAATAGAAAATCAATCTGCACATTAGGAAAATGTAAAGCAAAAAAAAAAAAAAAGGAAAGATTTTATTTAGAAAGGGAAGAAAGGATGTTTAACAGAGATGAAGAGAAAAGTCCACAATGAAACAGCTGATGGAGAATGGGATGCATAAAACTGTCACCATATACAAGTCTTCTGTTACAGGCAAACAGCACCACTGGCAACAAATCAGCCTCCTTGGAACTCCCTTAGCCAGAAAGAGAGGTTCTGGCAACCTCAGCTTTGGTCTATTGCTTCCATGGTGCACCCCCCCACCCGAATCCCCTGAACATGAGGGGTCATGTCATTACAGGTGACTTTAGGTAACTATCTTTCCAGAGAGAAGTCAGACCGTTCCAGGGAACTGAAGGCCGGAGAAACACGCTGTGAGAGTCCTGGCTCAAGGCTGCCGGGTGCATGACGTGGAGCAATTACCAATAAAGCCTGTGACACAGTGCTTGTTTGCTTTGAAATCAATACAGCCTTGCTCAGGGGCCCAGCTCTGGGGCCCCGGCTCCTGCACTTTGGGGATATTTATTATTTTTTACAGCTTAGTTAAAAAGTTCGCAGCATGTGCATGAGAGAAGCCAGTCCACCCTCACTGCTGCACGGACCGACCCTTTACCAGGTTTACTCAACACTCTCTCTCTCTCTCTCTCTCTCTCTCCCTCACTGTCTCTGTTCCATTTTAACTGATCTGATAACAATCTGAAGTCGACGGGACCCGATTTGCGGCTCTCCTGAGTGCAAGATCAGGCCGTGTTCGCTACATGCTTCCTCTGGGCTCGATAGCGTAGTGCTGCTCCATATAAACACTCAGCCATGGAAAGACAGATGAGGGTACATTGGAGATCTTGCCGATTGCGTGGGTCTACTGGCTGTGACTGGATTAGACCGAGCCCTCAAGTCTCAGACAGCTCAGGTAACGCTGGGACAACCTAATCCTCGTGGACTTTGTTTGCCTGTACATGGTGAACAGGTGTGAGAGCATCCTATCTCTTCAGAAAAGCTTCCTGATATGGTTTTGGCTCAGAAACACATTTGAAGTCACGCTTGGAGTTGGTGTTGTAGACACCATTGTCTTTGAATAGGTGAAAATTCCCCTTTGTATGGAATAAATGCTTCTTTTGTTGGTGAATTAACAACCTGAAGTAGTTGTGGATAAAACCTTATCTGATCTTGAAACTTTGTTCCATCCGTTAAAGGGGAATTTTAAACACACACATGCACACACACACACACACACACACACACACACACACACACACACACACACACACACACACACACACACACACACACACGTAGAGGTAGTGAAAATTGCAGTCTAGTAAACAAAGTAAACTTCTTCTTAGGTCTTGTATCAAAAAATGCATTAAAGCTCTCAAATCTTTTTTTAGGGATGACTGTGTATAAAATTTTGATGTCCATTGAGATAAGTAGGGTGTTGGCAGGTAATGTTCATTTTTTCAAGCACAATTTGTAGAAAATGTAGCCCACATACATTATGGTCTACTTTGAGCTTCAACAAATACAATTACAGAAATATCACCGTGTAAAGCATGACCCTTCAGAGCCTAACTGGATAGTGCAAAGCATTGTGGTATTTGTGGTATTGTAAGATGTCTTTAAGATACATTTTAAGATGCCTTTGGACTCATAGAAGGATGAAAATATGGATTTCCTGTGCTCTAACAGACTGGTTTGGATTATTGCTGCTCTCTTTGTTTCATGAGAGGATAACTATTTTAAAGAAGCCAAACAGAACAGTGGAAAAATCCTCCTATAAAACAAAAAGTCAACAGGATTACAGTTCCCTTCAGTATTTTGGCTAGTTTTACCACATGTACAAATGGTGCCTCATCTGGCATAACAGGGCATGAATAATTTAATGCAGCTTCATTTTGAATATCGCTGTAAGACTTGATGTGTGTTCCGTCCACCAGTCGAGAGGCTTGAGTGCGTCATGGACCTGCCCCTGCTTCTTCGTTAACAAGACTAATGTCCTGTATGGATGTTAGTACAAGTGGAACCGGAGCCTTCTGTTCTATTGTCACAGCAGCCAATCAGCGTAGCAAACTCAGGGGTTCTCCTCCACATCTGCTGATGGATGCAGCTGCATGACACAAAGGTAACTGAGCAAAACAGAACACTGATCTTCCCAATCATATAAAAAACATGATGGATAGAATAAGGTCTTTTTCTCACACTTACGGTTAGCTACTTCTTTTTTCTTTTTAGCAAAAGGAAAACAGTGAGTTGGCAATGAAAAGATAATGTGTCAAAGCAAGTGAATGTACAGTAATCCCCCACAACCCCCTCACATTCCCTCTCATTTACAAGGATAAATAATTGTTATCTTCATATTTTTCACATTTGAAATGTTATGTTTGAATTGGCTTGCTTTCTGGAAGCATGTTGTGGTGGGGGTAATATTTAAAAAAAAAAAAAATCATTTTTCAATTTAGCTTTCCAAAACAGAGAGCAACAGTAGTTTTGTAGACTAGGCTTGCTAGACAATCAAATATAGTTAACTAATTGAAGTAATATGGTATCAGTTCACAAAATAGTTCCACTTTGATAACTATGGGCCAATTTTGTTTTTTCAAATAATTATAATTAAATACTATACATAAGCAGAAGCAATTTCACCAGAAAGCAAAACAGTTTAAGACATTTTTGTGCTCTACAGACATAAATATTTTCCTTTGGTTATTAACAATAGAAATTACATTTTGGCAGTCTCCAGAACTGCAATCAGCTCATATAATTATCAAACATTCGGTTATATAGTGCTGTTCATTTTGTACACAACCCATAGCAGGGACTACTTACAATGCACATTAATCAACATTACACTTGGCTATGGATGAGAGAGAAGGAGAGTGAACAGTTAAAGATGGAAAGAGAGAGAGAGAGAGAGAGAGAGAGAGAGAGAGAGAGAGAGAGAGAGTCCTGTCATTACTCAAATCTCAGCAGGACCTCTTGTCTTTCTTTGACTGATTCCTGTAATTTCGAGTGCTTTTCCCCCTAAATGAAAATATTTGTTCCTGGACTTCCATCTCTAAGTGATGGGAGACAGAGTCTGTGAGATATTAATAGACATGAAGGCAGGCAGGTGCGACAGGCCCTGAACCCTATCAAACATCAGCTCCTCAAACCCTGCGCTTTCACTCTCTACCTTGTCGTTTTTCCTCCCCTCATGAATTTGAGGTTTGAGGTCTGTCAGAAGCCGGCGAATGCGAGCGCCACGATGGAAGCACAGCTCGCCGACATGGCGAGGCTAACGCGCAACGGCGCTGGCATCCTCATGCTAGGAGGAAGTCTTTTTAATGTCCGTGTGTAGGTTGGCAAGTTTGCTCTGCTGTAGAGGCTTGTGTGCATGCCTTGAGTTTCTGAGTTGGCACCGCTCTCTGTGGTCGAACAAGTATCTCTGGTGAGAGGAAGACCGGTTTATAGGGCTCATCATCCCAGATCATTCCAGGAGATCTTTGCTCTCCTCGCTCTACTTCACACTGACGTAGTGGCTGCAGAAGACTTGGTAACCTGCACAGTTTAGTCCCAATCCCTAATCTCACAGATGGAGCTTTAAGACTGCACATGTACTTCGTTATAAATGGTTAAATGGAGTGTAATGTAACAAACTGTTGCAGTGTTTTTGGAATGTTTTAGCATGATGATCTACACCTATACTTACACAGTGATGAGACTGGTAAGGAATGTTATTTTAGCTTTTTAACGATGGCAGGCATCTTCGTATTAGCTTGAGTTAGTCCCACAGAAGGAGTGAGTTATGCTAACAGCTGTGCAGTGAGGAGCTCAGTGTCAGTATGCACCACCGAACGCACTCGTGGGCCAGTCTTGGAATTACCTGAAGCTACCAAAAAGGATTTCAAAACATTTTTGACCCAGTCAGTTTGTAGATCCTTGAAAAACTTCTTTCACTCTCTCTGCCACACACATGCCCTCAATCATTGTGATTTCACAACCTGCACAGGTCTGTGGTAAGACGGCTTGTTGATGAAAGCAGTGCCAGATGAGGGGGGTTGTTATTAGGGTTATCGGACAGCCACAAAGAGGACTTAACTCCATTCGTCCCCCTCGTACTTAGCAGACCTTAAGACCTTCCTCAAACAGGAGTTAGCACGCGGCCGCGCTACCTTATCACCATGCCTCGCCTGTTCTGCCGAGGCCCATTCTAGTCTCTGCGCTCCTTCCTCTTTTGGTCGCCTCTGTAAACACCTCTGCAAATCTTTCTTGAAGGAAAAAAGGATCTGTTTGAGTAAAGTGATGGATGAGTTTACCACTCACTTCTATTGCTCAGGCCAATGCCTTCTGGCAGTTAGTAGGAGAAGGACCTCTGTCCAAAATGTCCTTTTTATCAGGAAACCTTGTGTAATACACTGAAATACCTCTCTCCCTTTCCATCTCTCTCTCTCTCTCTCTCTCTCTCTCTCTCTCTCTCTCCACATACATGTACTTCAATAGAATCAATATATATCTACTTTAAAACAAATTTTAATATCTATTTCTTACTACAGTACACTGCAGTTACCTGGAATCTTCTTTTTATCAGAAAAATATTGTATTCTGTAATAAAGAATTTACAGTAGTCTGACTCTTTGTAAAATCTTTTTCTCTCTTTCTTTATAGGCTTGCTTTCTTATATTAAATTCTTTTTTGGAAGCATATACCATTACATTGAATTTTCCACAGTTTCTCCATGGTACAGAAAGGGATCCATTTTGGGTCAAGGGACATTTGGCTAGCTTGTTCCAAACAGCCAAAAGTAGAAAGCACCTTCAGTTATTATTACATTGCTATGCCTGGTCCTGCATATTTAACAGACAGAAGGGTTTCATCTTTCACATTACAGCAGGCCTCAGGGACCCACAAGCTCCAGGAATTAGACACATGTGAATATGCATCACCTTGTTAGACTCTAGCCTCTGGGAATTGTAGTTCTGCCAGTGTGCTGCATCTTTTGACAACACTACCCATAGATAGAAGCTAGATCTGAGTTCTTGGTAGGTAACATGGATCTACCTGATCACCTGTTTACTACTGTATGAACTCTTACACGATCAATTCCCTCACAGATATGGCTTTGTGTCATAACATGTTAATTAGTGCAAGTTTACAATAATGATTGCAAATTTGTTCTGAACATCAAAGGATTACAAACTGCCAAATTTTATTAACTGGCTTTATGGGTTCACAGTGAACACATCAGTGCAAATAAAGTAGATTTGCAGTTTAATGCTTAGTTTAAATTCAACAAAGGAGACGAACCACAGGATGGATTTCTAATCTGAGACCTCATGCAATTCATCTTTCCTGATACTCCTTTTGCTACTTGTATGACAGTGGACCAATACTCAGAGATTCCCTCAGGACTTTGATGTTGAAATACTTGGCGGCTTTTGTTCCAACAGTTCAAACACATTGTTTGTGGGTCTCCTGCAGCCTTGCTTCATGTTGGATGTTGCAATAATGAGGGTCAAAATAGCAAGCAAACATATTACACCCAAACACAACTTTTGAACAAGAGATCAAATGAACTCTCTTAATAAACTCCATAGGTTAGTACATCCAACATAAGTTTAGAGAGAAATAGGCTTTGTTTAGTTTTGACCACCTGCAGGAATGCAGAAAAAATATCACGTAGGAGTGATATATAATGATAAAGAAAACATACAATAAATCTTCATCTCCGACATTATTTCTGTAGCTTTCTAAACTGCCAACCCAGGCTTTTTGAAAACCATTATATTACAGTACATTAAAAACATTACCAAACATTTGCCTTTCCTTGATTTTTGACTTGCACAAAAGCGCTCGGTAGCTTTCATCTTTCAGCGTGCTGCCGACTTCGTACATGGAGATGCACTAGTACGGATGGAGCACTGCTCAGAACCCCCAACTCTGAACATAATGAAAGCTCTGTGGGAACACTAGAAGAGGCGAGGGACCAGGGAGTGCAAAAGAAGAAGAGGAGAATTTAACATGGGATCACTGGAGCGAATAAACCTTTACTGCCCTGATAAACAGCTTCAAGCATAGTTTCCTTGGGTGGCCTTAAGTCTTCTGCACAGTTCTGTGTATATCCCCAATAAATATGTTGTCTACATACTGTTTACATATATCCCCAATAAAACCAGTCACCACAGAAAAAGGAGAGAGCTCACATGGTACAAAAAGACATGTCTGTCTTCCAAACGTCAGCTAATCTACAACTCTACTTTGGGTCAATAGAAAAACTATTTACTTACAAACTAAAAAGATAGTCACACTGCTTCATATGGGTGTTGATAGGCTTTGATAATTAGAACTATATATGGAAACATAAACTGTACCAGGATATAAACATGTTTATAACATATCCCTGTGCCATGTTTGACTTCTGTGTTGCGGTCGACGTCCGGTCTTAAGCAGCTCTGCTCAGCCGCCGACCAACTGATGGAGCGCATGTGTCCTGCCGGCTCTGCGGTCCAGCCAGCTCTGCTCCAGGGTCCCTAATCTCCCTCGTATCACCCCCAGCCCAGATTGGGCTGTTTGTTTTTCACTGCCACAGAGATATCAGCTGCCTAATCAGCAGCTGGGACGCCTCCCCTGCCTGTGTTTGCTAGAGGAATTAACTGCGCTTAATTACCTGAACGAGGTACGAAGAGGATAGCATCTTGGGTCAGGAGCCTCTCAGGAGATGAGGGGGTCTTATCACGGAGCGGTTCTTCTCAGTCGTTAACTAATTGTTCTGGAATTTGTTTTTTTTCTGCTCTTTGTCATACTGTTACCTTTAACTGAACCCTCATTCACACAAGCTCTGGTTAAATACAAGAAAATGTAGAAGATTTACGCTTGTCACTACCTCATGTCTCTGAAATAATTTTTTTTAAAGAAAAAGGTGGGGGAGGTATTCTTCAATTCTTCGACTTGTTCGCTCAACACAGCAGCTTGCAGAGATAGTCCTTCTTCCAGCCCTGTTCCATTTGCTCCCATTCTGACATGACCTAAAGTTAGTTTGCTTCATTATTTCTCGTCTACCTCCAAGAGTCCTCACTGTTCGCTCCTCTCTCTCACTCAGGCTCATTCATCTCCTTCGCTCCCCCAAAAACCAGCTGACATATGGGCTGGAAAGGTGAAATCTATGCCTTAGCAGCCGCTCAGAATCAACCCCCCTCCCCCCCACCACACACACACACACACACTCACACACACACACAACTTATCAAGCCTGGCTGAGATAGACTAGGAGCAGGGGGACAACAGTCCTATCTAACCTAACCTAACCCCAAACCCCCAGACTGAGTTGCATCGGAGCAGGAACCGTGGTCTAGGATCAAGTTTTGCCCCAAGTTGTTTCGGGCGATCCTGGTCGTGAAAACGGCACAAATCCCCTCTCCCTCTTAGCCAAATGTTGAGCTGAGCAGTCATGAGTGGTTTGGGCCTTCGATGGGTATCTTTCAAACTTCACCTGCTGCCAATGCTCATGCTGTCTGCCAGACGACCTCCCCTACTGCAAACAACCTCACACACACTTTTCATCTGGCCACTCGATGCTTGTAGCTCTGTGTGGAGCTTCTTCCAAAAGGCCACTGTTTTCTCCATGTGTGCCAGCTTCTTACACAATATCTGTTCTGTTTGTTGACTGAAGAAAGCCATGCTGTATACATTTATTTTTTCAGAGCTCCGTGAGAACGGGGAATGTGGTCTCTTGGTCCAAATGGAAAGAACACTGTTATCTAAATGAAATATGTCTGTGCTTCTGCAAGCTGTACTTCAGGCTCTTTGGTTTTCCTGCTTTCTTTCGTGTTACTTCAACCAAAGTGTGGTGAAATTCAGTCAGAGGAAGAGCCAACAGACAAAAAGGGAGGTGAGACAGGGTTGGACAGCTATGTGTGGACCAAACACGTTTCTCTCGCTTTCTAAAGCTTCCTGTCTTGCTGTAAATGTGGACCTTTCTGCTTCTCCTGCATTCTCCTCCCCCATCCCCAGTTTTGGAAACCCAGAATTATCCATGTTGCCGTTTATGAACGAAGACTCGTATACAGTCCAGACTGCAACAATGCGCCTCGATTTACTGAAAGGACGGCCCTTTGTCCTTACGCTTCCTTACGCTCCTTCAGCTGGTTGGCTACTTTACGGTTGCATTTCTCAAAAACGGTTGCATTTCTCATCCGCGCTCCACGCTGCTGTTCTTTTGGCTTTGGCTTTGGCCCCCGTGCGATACATCGGAGGCGTTCTCGATCACTGCGCCCACTGTCTGAACAGCCTTCTTTGGCGGGGGGGCAGTGAGCTTCTCCAGGACTCCATCTCACGTGTTTAGTGCGGACCTCCACCCAGAGGCTTAGCCTAACCATTTAATTAGTTTGGCTCCTTTTCCTCCCCTACGGTTTTAAGATTATGACGTTCACACCAGGTGTTAGTGTTAAAAGCAGTCTGTGTTGTGGCAAAGTTTTACAGTGGGAGCTATGTTATTACAAGAGCAAAGTTATTTTACACAGGGTCATTTCAAACAGGGTGTTTCTTAAAGGCTTAATCAGAAATCAGACATGGCTGAAATGCAAGCTATCCTAGTTTGTCCCAGTGGTACATCAGTGTTTATTAGCAATGGGTGTGATAAATGACATTTTGTGTGTTTTGATAGGCTGAGTCTTGCGATGTCACTATTGTTCAAAAGCATCCATTGTTGCCTTATCAAAGACTGGCTTGTCTTTAGCAACAGTTTCTGGTGGAGCTCAAGAACATGGGAAAACAGTGCCCCATTGCTGAACTCAACTTTGGACATAACATCCAAACAGACTGTTTAATGGAGAGTTGCAAAAACATAGACTATTGCACACTGAACATCCTGCAGACACCAAGAATCTGCAGTCTCTGCGCTGTACTATCTATCCGCATTAAAAAATAATCGTAAAAACATTTCTGCTTCCAACAGAAATTGGACAGAGAAGAATTATATTCCCTCGCTCAAGCTACAGTTGAAGATAATACTGCTGGATTCTGTCCACAGCATATTCACAATGACATCATGCAGCCTTTGGTGATATTCTGGTTGGAAGCCGTTAGGAGCCCAGGCTTTTCTGTGTGAACGCAGAGCACTCAATATTTTAGGCAAGGGAACCGCTCAGATACGGTGTTATTGTTCAAATACGCACTTTGGATTCTCTCTCATGTGTTTGGCGTGGAATCGCAGTTTCATTCATATACAAGTCTTCTGGAATTAACCTGTGATCTCCGAAACTTTTGCAACACTGTGGAACTCCATGAACTGTCCTTAGAAGTGTCCCTGAATGTCTTCAGGATATGGGGGGATTGGAACAATAAAAATGGAATGTCGACTGTGTATGTACGTGTGCGCTTGCATGTGTTTAGAACTCCTTCCAGGGGGCCATTGGCAGACTAAAATGGATGCGCTGGCATGTTGGTGATTCTGTCTCACCCGGTCACCATGGAGATGTCCGTTAAGGAGTCCGTTTCTCGGATGGATGGGTGCACAGCCGCCCCGTTTTCCTCCTTCGAGGGAAGAGCGGATAGGGGAGGACAAATGGCTCCTTCATTCAGACTGATAAGAGGAAGAGGAGGAAGAGAGATACGAGTGTCATGTTGTCTGGCCTGCAAATGCATGTTCTGGCTCTTTCTATGACATTTCTTAACATGCGTCTTACGTGTATGTGCAATGATGGTAACATCTTATCACAGGTCAGGACAGTTGCTGAGATAAAATAGCAAACGTTTCAATTAACCAAATATCAAGACAATGTAAGCACATGGTTCTTTTGACTTCTTTTCCTAGCATGTAGGGTTTGTAACCTGAGTCCCAGTGTTGCCACTGATAAAGACCCCTCTGGTGTGGAGGGGCAATCATTGTTATTACTCCCTCACTTCTTCACGTGCCCCCCTGCAGGTCCTGACTTTAGGAAGGGTTCCCGTATCTCCATGCGCTATCGATCAGCTGCCAGAAGGGTCAACCAGAAGGGTGGCTACCTTTTCAGCAGTGGCCATTACTGATTAACGCCTGACAAATAGACCCTGTGCCTGGGCTCCCCCTGCTGTGGGCCTGGCCACGTCCAAGGTAAACATGCGAGCTAATGACGGCTATCTAGAGAGAGCGAGAAATATTGTGTCTGCGATTTATGATAAAACAAAAAGACTCGAGCTACATTCACCAATGCAGCCGCCGTGCGACGTCCCGTCGGGTTTCACTATTGGGGCCGTTTGTCATCCCGGAGGAAGTTTGAAAGTTTGATTCCCTCATTGATTTAGTTTGTACTCATGCCAACATTTTCTGCTTTGTTTCTCTTTTGTGATGGGGGGACTTTTTAATGATTTAATGTAACTTGCATGTAACCTGAATCTATGCATTAAGGCACTGAACATATCTCAGGGTGCACAGAGGCCAGGCAAAGTGCTGTGTGCTACGAGAGCATTAGGAAGTCCCTGCTGATTTTAAATCAAGATTCTGTTTTCCAGTAGTTGGCAAGAAAAGATTTTACCCATTACAGGACAAAATATTTTTCCTGTTACCATTCTCTACTATTTTCCAACTGTCAAAGCAGATAGAAAATTTGTAATTCAGTTGTACACAATAAATCAGAAAATGTACAAATACACACACACATACAATAAGACAGACATACCCATTGCTATATATGGAATCTCGTTACTATGTATTTGAACTGATTTTCCATTGACCCAGAACTTCAGCGGTTAGGGCAGCTCCTACTGAACTGGCAAACACGTGTGTGTGTGTGTGTGTGTGTGTATATGCATGGGTGGGTGGATGAGAGCCCTAAACAT
This sequence comes from Electrophorus electricus, assembly GCF_041902795.1. Taxonomy (NCBI): domain Eukaryota; kingdom Metazoa; phylum Chordata; class Actinopteri; order Gymnotiformes; family Gymnotidae; genus Electrophorus; species Electrophorus electricus. The sequence goes on along the minus strand of NC_137508.1, from coordinate 21,662,264 downwards.
GTACTCTGGAGGCTGAGACCATGATGTCAGAGTGAATGCAGAGCTTGGCTTTATGGCGTTCATCAGTCAAACTGCGGCGCTCGGTGCCAACGTGGGGAGTTATGACCTCACAAGCCCAGGCCCGCACTCCCTTTAGGCCGCTCCAGAACCCCAAACCCAATCAGTCGGTTGCCAAGCAACCCCGGCGAAAACATTGCCTCAGTGTCTGGTTCATAAATACTTTTAATTAGATGTCATTCGGGAAGAAATGATGGTTGCGGGTCAAAAAACTGCGGTGTGCGCGGTGTCAGAAACGAGGCCGGCCTTTTGATGTTGGCGCCCCGTCCCCCTAGTGCCCTCACTCTCCTTGAGTTATGGAGCTGCAACACATGTCCCAGTCAGTCCCTGGGAACGCAGGCCCACGTAACCGAGAGACTTGGAGCGCAGCTGCGTGTCCGGTTGAGAAGTGACTGACAATAAACAGTGACACGGCAGGGACAGGACGTCCCTGCTGGGACAGGCAGGGGCAGACAGGAACAGGATGTCCTGCACCTGCAGTCAGGGTACAGCCGCTCAGCGTGGTGTCTAACTGTAGACCTTGCGCTATGGCGACATGCTGGTGTGGCATTCTGAAACCATAAGGCAGTGAGGAGATAAGAGCTGGGAGGTGGCGTGGCATGTGGGTGGAATCAGAGTGCGCGCGAGTGCCGTGCAGAATCCTAAGTCCAGCCCCTCACCCATCCAGGCAGGAAGTCAGTCATGTTGCGTGCCAGGCAGGAAGTGAGGTGAGGGAGGAGTAGAGCTGCCCGTAAGACCCTGCTGACGCATACTGGCATGGTGTTTACTGACTAACATAGAGGGGAAAGCAGAGAGAGAGGGAAGGAGACAGTGAGACAGGCAAGGAGAGAGACAGAGAGAAATAGGGAGTGAGACAGATAGATAGATAGATAGATAGATAGATAGATAGATAGATAGATAGATAGATAGATAGATAGATAGATAGATAGATAGATAGATAGATAGATAGATAGACTTTTTTAAATGTTAGAAAAAGGTAAGCAGTGAGCATATTTTATCTCCTCTTTTCTCCTTAAAGTATCTATCCTTAGTGCCTAAAGAGGATGTGATGTCATCAGCATGCGCCCGTCTCCTCTCAGGCTGGTCTAGGCTGGTGACAGGCGTCGTGCTTCACAAGGTGTGATGTGTGCTAGTCTGCTTTGTGTCTCTGTCCCTGAGCTCAAGCGCCATCCAACCTCCTGTTCTCCTCCTCCTCCTCCTCCTCCTCCTCCTCTTCCTCCGTGCGACTGTTTCTCATTCCTCTGTAGCTGTGGGAGAAAGGGATCACCATGACTTCACCACCATAGCATGCCCATTTCGGATGCTGACATCATTGGACGTTCTGGAAAAGGTGCCTTGAGATTACTTAAAAATGAGGAAAAAAACCCCAACGATCCGTTGCTTGGTTGCTCTAGTTTTATAGTGTCTTTGCAAAAATCCTGTGCTTCCTTCATTTGCAACTCTTTTCACAAACATGTAAATCATCTTCATGCTGTTTCCTGGTAAAATACTGCATCGGTGACCACAAGTTTATTGCTTACCGTCTATCGGCCTGTCCTCCCCACACCCACAACCTAATGTCATCACCGAGCACAGCACATGCGGGGGCCATTATGGTGTCCGGGCCCGCCGACTTCTGGACTCGCGATGTAGCTGAGGGTGGCCCAGGCTCTCGTCCTGGCCCCCGGCTTGAATTATAGCTACATGGAGCAGCTGGTGATGCATCACTGTGCTCTGAGAGACACCTCTGACATCCTAATGCCATTGTTGGAGTGGGAAAGACGCGTCATGTTATCTCTGGCAGAATACCGAGGAGCGGAGGGTTGCGCTTGGCACGGATGCTCCAATACATCTCAGCGGGGCCCTTCAGGGCCTCCACACTTCACAAATCGTCTCCCGTAAGGCCTGCTCAGAAAGGTATACTGCGCAATGCATGGGAATCCCACAGACTGGGCAGCTGGCAACGCGTGACGGGGTTGAGTTACAACAATGGCAATTACCGTGATAAGTTTGCCTTTGCGTTGCACCATTTACATGCTGGACTGCTCCAAAATGGTCCATAAATTCTGGTAAGACGAAAAGTTCATTAGGACTTCAAGCTCGCCTTTGTTTAAGGGCTAGGTTTTTTTCCCGAAACGGCTCGTTCTGCCCCGCCGGCCTCCAACGGGCGTTTGTGACAGCCGCGTTTCACTCGGACGAGTCGCCGGCCACGCAGCCAGGCGTCGTTGCCAGGCCTCGTCAGATCCATCGCTTGCCAGGTGCCAGGGCCGCTCATTTCAGGCGGCGTCTGTTACTTCCAGCTGAATTACAGCTAATCATGGAGTGTGTATAGAATTGATGGATGGCCTCCACACCAAAGGACACAGCTGTCTGACACAAATTTACACTCCCGGCCCAAATGGCAAGATATGACTTTAAGAAAACACAGTACCTAATGGATAGCACTCCGGAGGGTCGTTAGCCCGGAGCAGGCTGTGCCGTTTTAATTAATGCAGACACTACAGCCCCAGCAGAAAGGCAAGCAGAAACCTAAAGACCGACGAACTGTTTTACGCGAATGGATTACACCGCATCAGGCTGAGGAGTAATTCAGGGGTAATTAGTACTCCACACCATCTGAGCTACTCCTCTAGTTGATGGAGGACACTTTAATTTTCAAGTGAAGTGACCTACATCAGTGCATTAGGGAATAAAATGGTTTTGAATATTTCTGACCAGCGTTTTTTTTTTTTTTTTGATACCTGTCATCACGCATGTGTGTCTAATTACAACACCTTATCCTCTAGCAGTGAATATACAGAGAAGGTACCGTATGCATTCAATTTTATGATGTATATGTGATGCCATCCATCAGCAGCTAGACAAATGGCAGTTTTTACTCTTATTTGCCTATTAAATGGACATGTTACGTGTTTTGAAAATGAACTCTGAAGTCTTTACATATTACCGCATGTTTACAGAGACTCTTGCGAGCTAAGCCACAAACGTTCTGCGCATGTGTAGGGCAGCAGCCGTGCTGTTTGATGGATAAGGCGTGTCGAGCTGGCGGCCAGTCCCTGCGGAGAACCTACACACACACACACACACACACACACACACACACACACACACACACACACACACACACACACACACACACACACACACATACACACTCTCACAGCCCTGTGCAGTGTCTGCTTTCTGCAGGCTCCCATTGCTGCCTAATTGAGCCCTAATTAGAGCCAGGAAGAACAGGACCTGAGGTATGGCCAGGGTGGGAGAGAGCAGGGCAATGGTAAAAAGAAAGATGGAGAGAGAGAGAGAAAGAGAGAGAGAGAAAGAGGGAGAGAGAGACACAAAGAGGAAGAAAGTGAGAACAGAGGAGACAAGGACCAAGTTGAACTATTAAACGTGTCTTGGTGCCCCTTAAGAAGATGCATGGCTCAAATGAGGGACACTGTTCAGTCCAGAGGCTTGACCAGCCCCATCTGCAAGTCACAAGGCATGAAGAGGATCTTCGTGTCTAAGCTTTATCCTTAGCATTCGGAATGTAAGGTTCGGAACGCTTAGGATGAATCCACAAACCTTCCAGCCCAGACTGGCTCACACTACTTAGGCCTAATACAGTTAAACTGTTAAAAGCATGTTTTGTTTTTTTTTTGTTTTTTTTTTGTGTGTGTGTGTGTGTGTGTTCTGGCTACACTAGACCTCTCAGCTTATATCCTCGAAGTCCCCTGTCCACATGTGGTCTAGGCCTCAGACTTTCTGCTACAAACCACATGTCTTTATCTAAACAGGTGTATTTTGTACCACACTGCCCAGTGTCTCGGAGGTGAAAGGTCTGCACGTTCCCTTGGCGATGCCGCCGTGGCAAGGCGTGGAGCCCATCCTGCTCGGCGTGTGAACCCAGAGAGGAAAGGAGATGCTGACAGGTCAGGATCCCAGTCCCTGCCTCATGATCAGAACTGGAATTCCCAACCATTTAATTTAGCATGTTCTGTTGTACCTAAAGACACTTTTTGCATAACAACAATTTTTTTAAATGACCCAACTCAATGATTGAATTCTTGAAGTTAATTGCCTACAAAAGTAAAGCTTATCTTCTAAGCATTATTCAAGTCAATGGATCTCATTTGTTTCATTCTCCTTTGAAGATGAAATAAAAGTAACATAATTATTGTGACACAAGGCAATCATGATGAATCTGTTTGCAATGGATTTTAATTGGAATTGAATTTATGGCTGTGTTTATTGTGCAGGGCTAAAATGCATCAAGACATCCCCCTCCCTTAATGTGCGCTCATTTTCAAATGAATGTGCACGCATGGCTTTGCTCTCCGTTTGGCAAGCAGTCTCGACAGTTCGGAGTCTTTTGAGTTTCTTTTGAAATTCTCCTGATTATGAGTTCTGCGTGAGCCTTGCCCTGGGTGCTGGAGCTGACCAGGGCCTGCTGTGGATGGAGTTCTCATTACTTGGGTTCTGAAAAAAAAACAAAATTCTCTTTTTCTCTTTGTTCCCAAGAACCAGAACAAATCCTAGATCTCCCATCTCTCTCTCTCTCTCTCTCTCTGTCTCTCTCTCTCTCTCTCTCTCTCTCTGAGTCTTCATTCAACATAAAGGCTCGTTTCCAAGTTTCCAATGTTGTATCCTATGCCTAATATAGAAATTGAATTCATCAGAAGTTGAGATGACATTTGGGTGGTGTGGTGGGGGGGCACATATGGATGAAAGGCATATTTCCAGACAAATTGCTTTTAAGTGCGGAGGTTAGTGAAGGAAGTGATTGCTATAGATGGCTATTTTCGACCACTAATCTGTTAATAACATAAATAGCTAGTGCCACTAATATCCTGTAAGTAACCAAGGTCATAGTGACTACCACCTGTAGCAGGGCAGAGATCAATCTGTAAACCACTAATGGCTTCCTTTCTGTTAATTCTGAAGGCAAAATTAGAGATTTTGAGATTCACATTCACCTGTGAAAGCAAACACTGGAAGGTGGAGTGGGAATGGAACCTTGGAATTTTCCGGAACCCTGTATAGGTAGCAGGGCCGTTTTATGCTAGCAGACTCTAGGACACGTGGCAATGTTTAGCTGAATATTTTTAGAGCACTTGAGGAGTTGGCTGGATGTGTGTGAGGGTTAAGGGACAGGAAACACTCCAGCAGGAAGTAGCAATCATGCAGGAGGAGAAGCATGAGGTGGAGGAGCAGGAGGTGGAGGAGCAGGAGGTGGAGGAGGCGAACTGGGTAAAAATGGCATCAGGTGCTCTCTAGACGTCAAGCTTTCTCTTGACTCCTGCCCAGGTTTTCTCCTATATACGTTCATACATGTGCACAGAAACTGATCCTGCAGTCTGCTCATGAGCGGAGCCATGTTGTAACGCGTGGTGGCCCGAGTGCTGCAGAGCGCGGAGCAGGATGCACAGGGGCCAGTGACGTGGACAAACATTTATTAACATATGACGACAACGGCTCACACGTATTGCGAACGAGACATGAACGTAAAACGGCTACCATTAAACAAACACAATAAACACGAATACATTTAACAATAACGAGAACATTTAACATTACCATTTAACATTAACACGTCACATCAACAACGACCAACAGTCCGCACGCTTCGGCACGGGTTTAAATACATGTAAACAAACGAGGTGCAAGTGTGTGCAGGTGTGACCGCAAACAGATCCTCCCACTACACGTGGCTGGCCAAACCACATGGCTCGCGGGAGGCGAGCGTTCCGTGACACATGTCTTTGTTGCAGTTTTCTATATTGGCTCAAATTACTGGCATGTCCATGCCTGCTACATCCACACTTACTGCAGCTCTTTTGACATTTAGCTAACCCCTTCAAACAGCTCTCCACCCATTCTTCACCACCCTCCTTCGACCTATTAAGTACTTTGACCTATTATGCACATCTGCTGCGATCTGGAGCTGTTACTCAGTGAAGAATGTGTTCCTTAGGAGAAAAACAACAACAAAGAGCTCCTTGGTTCGCAGAGCCTGGAGATGATTACCAGCAAGCTTCAGCTCTGCGACGTGGACGAGCCGTCAGCACCTCCGCTCTGGCGCGTCGAGGCCGGTCCGGAGCCGGTCCGGAGTCTTCATCGCTCACGGGTGTGTTTTCTCTCCATAGCCTGCCGGGGGTGTGCGTTTACGGCCAAGCAGAGCGGTCCGCGGGGCAGGAATAACAAACTCTCCGGTCACTGAGCTTCTACTCATCTCTGGTGCCATTTCTAACACTGTGAAAAGACTCCTGGTCCAGGGCCAGAGAGAGCCACTGTGTCAGCACTCCAGGAGACATGATCGATGCTCTAGGCTAGATGCTACCAGACTACTGATTCCTGCAGGCCTAATGCTTTTTACAGCAGACACAGGTTTCACTGTCACATATGCAAGCGTACAGCATGATGAAAAGCTTGAACGTTAGCCTGTAGCTTAGCAACCCCCTCAGTCGTAGCATGTAACTCCACTGCTGTGTACTATCCTACACATCAATTTAAACTATTTCTCTCTGTCTGAAACTTCCTGTTTCTTTGGAAACCTTATGTACTACATTGTAATATACACTACCTCGCCTCATATCTTCAACGTGCCTTTTGATTCCGCCCTCGTCCGCGGTCTTCGATGTGCCCCATGCGCCGATGTCGTTAGACGGCCATCCAGGCACGGTGAAGCTGGGGCACCCCGGGTCAGTTCTCCTCTTCTAAGTGCGAGGATGATGGCGAATAAGGAACGTACATCGCTAGTAACGCGGCCTCGTGGCGAGCCCCTCGTCACAAAGCGCTATTTGAACGAAGTGTAGTTTTACGTTCTTGGCGCGAACTTAAAACGAGCAGAGCACGGGTGAGTGGAAGACTATGTGTATGGTAGGCCTGGGAGTCGCAGGGCACGCAAAAAAAAGAGGGAACATGTGTTAGTCATTAATTTCTGCATTACCATTCTTCAGTCTGTTGTGGCACTGGTGTTACACATGTGCTTGGAGAGAGCTGTACAGTGTAAGGGGTAATGTAGGCAGAGTTAAACTAACCAGGACAGAGGAAGCCAGACACACGTTGTAGGGAGTTTGGGGGTTGGGGTGGAAGGTGCGTGTGTGTGTGTGTGTGTGTAGTAGGGCTATAAAAGATTTTGTGCCTGAATCTCAAGAACACCAGGTCCTGTGCTGTTTGCATCCTTTTTAGGACATTTTATTGACTGAACTGTAAAGTACTTGTAACCCGAGCAGCAGTAGCAGTATAACTCCCAGAGCAGTGTTTCCTGAGAGGATGATAAGACTGTAGGCCTTTTCATGTATATACATGCTGTCTGTCTCTCTCTCTCTCTCTCTCTCTCTCTCTCTCTCTCTCTCTCTCTCGTTGGATTTAAGCTAAACAACAGCACTCGTGGCCTGTTCCGGGCTGACCCGGATCTGGTCTGGTGGGATGCCCCGTGGGGTCTGTGTGGTAGTAGGTGAACCCCTGCTTGCTGGCTGTTCTTGTGCTGGGGGGGTGGGGGCAATGGATAAGCCCTTGGATGGCTGACTCCTGCTTCTGGCTTCCTCATCACTGCGCCTCCCTCCTCCAGATCATCTGGCTCCTCAGCCCCCAGCACTGTTCAGGCCCAGCGTCTTTGCACCGAGGGAGCTCCTCCTTGCCTCACCAGCCCGTACCACATTCAAGACAGATGCATGTTTTCGTGCACCTCAAACTATCCTTGCACTCTCCTGGTTAGCTGTGTGACATGGGTTTTTGATGGACTGCATGATTTGGGCTGTGATATAGGTGCATTCACGTGTTCTCAGTAAGTGGTTGTACAGTTCTGACTTCAGGACTGCAGTATTTGTGCTCTGGACTTGTTTAGAAGGATGTGTGGGGATGTGTGTGCATTTAAGCATTCATAAGAGAGGTCTGGGTTTACAGGCCAGCAGGTTTGGCCTTTTGAATCACACAGCTGAACAGTTGGGAAAACTACGAAGAGCGTTTCAACAGTTTCTGCAGACAAACACTCACTATTCGTACTTCTATAGTCACACATGAATTCATTGAATTCATTAAGGTGATAAGCAAGACTATCCAGGCCATCGGTACCTTTTTAAATCCACCCCAGAGACCTGGTTCCCACTGCTTCTTTTTAAACCCAGGCACATTTTCTCCTTGCTAGGCAAGGGTGCCCTCTCTCGACCCACTCTCTGTGCTTCCAGGAGGCTCCAGATAGGCCCTGGATGGGCTCTGGATGGGCTCCGGATGCGTTCGGATGTGTTCGTATGGGCTTCGGATGGGCTCCAAATGGGCTCCGGATGGGCTCGGATTCCGGCGCTCCGTGTCAGCCAACTTCCTACCACTTCTCCTGTAGCGTTGGTGAGGCTCACTAATAGAAAATGGACCCACCCCAGATTTTGATGGTTGACTGCAAGCATATGCAGAATCTATGAATGTTTTCATCTCGTTCACCATTTTTGACGGTTGTCCATTATTGCTTGTTTGGCAAACCCGTATTGTTTTTATTTGTTTGTGACCTTTAAAAGAAACAAATTTATACATCTCTTGCCTATTGTAGGATAGTTGCCAATCTGAACAGATGAGGTGTTGTGGCAGACTTCCTCCACGCCACATGCAGCCAATGCCCGTATCCTTCCTAGCTACTACCGCTAGTCCAGGTTGGTATGTTTCAAGGGGAGTGATGATGGCATCTGAATGGCTTCTGTGATTGGCTAGCGTCACTTGGCAATGTCAGCGACATGGGGACTAAGGCCCACCTCCTGCCAAAAACCGCAGGGCCAGCTGTGCTGTCATTGGGTGTGGCTGACTGGGAACTGAACCCTTGTCTGAGATGGTTGTGCCTGTTGAGAGCATGTGTGTTTGTTTCCTACTGGCCGGGGTAGTGGGTGCGTGGGTGGTTCTGAGACCGAGAAGTATCTGAACCTCTGGCTACTCGGCTGTTGTTGGTTCCACTGTATACAAGGGTTATCAAAATGATGTCAGACTCGAATAATGTGACCGCACCAGAGGATCATGGGATATAAGACAAACTGGCCTGAATGTTGCTAACTTGAGTAGGAATGGCTCAGGAACATGTCTGAAGCATGACGCTTACTAAAGCACCAGTGTTCTCTCTTCTTTTTTTGAAGCTACATTCTCAAGAGCTCTAAGTCTGGAAAGATTGCATCCCATGATGCATCAGTAAGCTCTCTACAGAAAGAAATACAAAACATGCAAGCTTATTACTCAACCAGATGTGACCAAACCACAAAAAGAGTAAAAAAAATGTTCTACTGTAAATATGAATTTTTACTGACAATGCTCTGCCTTTGCCCTGAGTCTGAGATTACTCATATCATTTGAATTCACTGTTATAAGCACACCTTTATGAAGAAGCTTAAGCTCTTTTTTTTTTCTCACCTGTGTTAAGAATCCACAACATGTGCTTGATTTAATTCTCTTTAGCCCAAACGCTTCATCATTGGGGAGTAGCCTTGACATCACCCTCACCCACTAGTCCTCACACAGCCCCGCTGCGGTTAGCGCTGGTGACCGGCGCACACACACCGATCCGCTGAGTCACGGCGCTGATGGAGACAGGACCCGGCTAAGCCTTCACTTATACCCCCCCCCCCCCCCCGATCCAATTCTGCCCTGGATGCATCTGTCCCATCCGGCAGTTCTTCTTGGAGTGGAAAGGACCGTAAAGGTCCGATAAAGGAATCAGCCTCTGAATTGAAGTGGTGCTCAAGCTAAACTATGAACACTTGGCTTTATGGGACCCGGCTGTAGCCGGTCCTGACTCACCTTCAGCACACGGAGGCTGTGGCCAGACACCCACACCCCTGGAGAAAGTCCATCACTGTTGGTCTTGTTGGACATCTTCGTCCTCTATTTATACAGTGCTTTTTCCACTGGCCTTGCCTGTTTGACTGAAGACCTAAATGGCCATTAATATTGCCATATCTAATCCACGTATGACATCTGAAGTTATAACCTGAAACATGACCGAGGAGTCGCCGTTATTGATTTGTTTCAGTTCGTTAAGGATGGGGGAAATATGGTTAAATTGGATGTGCTCAGAGCAAAACCCGGCTTGCCGGAGTCCTCCTGCTCACGCGGTCCACAGTCAGGATGGCCAACATCCTTCTAGCCTGATTAAGTCATCTTATTTACTGACTTTAAATCCCAGTCCATGTCAGAATGGGAACGGATTCCTCCTCTGTCTCCAAACTGCAGTTCGGTTCAATTTTTTTTTTCCTGCCCGCCGTCGTTAAGCCGTGTCTCAGGAAAGGCCAGCACTCCGGGAGGAATTTAGCAAATGGGCTTTTAACGAGGCCTGGCATTCCTGCTTCCTGCCTCCGCGTCGTCCCTCTCGGCTCCTTAACGGATCCGCCTCTCCGTTTTTTTACGACTCTATCTCGTCCGGAGCTGGTCGCTTTCAAACAGGAGCTTAATCTGTGTATCTTAAGGAACGCCAGATGCCTCCCTTACACCCCCACCTCATCTTCTCAGCCTCCATCCCCCCCCCTCCATCTGCGCAGCCTGGAGCTCCTCCAGGCTGTCCGGAGGATGAGCTCTCGGTCCTCCTCCGCGAGCATCCTCTCACGCGAGGTGCTGTCCAGTGTTCTCGATTTCACCGCCGCATTTCACTCCCCTCTCTCCTGTTCCACTGCTTCCTTCACTCTGTCACTCTCCCCTCTTTTCTGCCACATTAAAAGCTGTTCTGCGAGGTCTTTCCAGGGGCCACGGCCCCGGGTCGAGGGGCCAGAAGCAGGAGGATGGGGGAGCGAGGCTTAACTTTACTGCCGCAACACTCCAATGACATCAGCAATGGAGCGGGCTGGAGCTTTGGCAGAGATGGCACACTTCTCTCTGTAGGGACCGCAGCCATACACCAGCCTGCGAACACGTTTAGCAGCCTCCTGCCTTGTCCAGGATAGTTGTGGCATTCTGATTCTCTCGTTCTCTGAAAGGTCATTCATTCTTTCACTTTGGCCAGATAAATTAACTGAATAACAGAGTTAGCCCAGTAATAGATTTATTTTGGCTAAAATGCTTGATACGTAATATAGGTACAGGACTTTATTAATTTCCTTTTTTTGCCTCTACAAATTCATTTGTAAGGTACATAAGTAACATTCTGTTTAAATTTAAACTAGTAGTATTAAAGTTGACATTATATTAAAGTCACAAAACCGCAAGCCCCCATGTTAGGGAATTTTTGTTCCTAAAGCAGCTTATGAAATGTCGTGCTCAGGCCTGGCTATAAGGGAAATATAAGTGAAATATACATGTTTGAATTCTTTGAGCAAGTACAATTGCTCAATAAAAATTTGCTCATTCCCTCTCTTCCTCACAGACACACACACACACACACACACACTCACACACACACACACACACACACACACACACACACACACACACACAGCACACCTTTAGCAGTTATGATTTGATTAATCAGACTCTGAACTTTGCGACCTGTCTTTTGAGTGAACAAACCCGTCAATTGCGTAATTTCACGATGAAACCCTCCTTTAATGGTGTTCAATATATTGCTCTGAATCGAATGAACTCTCTCATTAACTCAGTGAAGTATAATGACACATCCCTCCCAGGTACTCTTAGTAATGCATTCCTTGTCTGGCCTGGGCTGAAATCCTCACACTAGCTCATCCAACCCAGCAGGACTGCCAGATTTTTTGTCATATTCATTTAGTGCAAGGGGGCTTTTAGTGAACTGATTAACACTAAAGCAATTCGGAGACAAGACCTCGACGGTCTAACCCTGCACAGAGGCCTCGAACACTTTCAGAGTGACCTGATTTATCCACCGCTCAGCGTCAGGTTCAAATCGCCGTCATTAATAAGAGATTCCTGCTCCACCCTACTCCCCCATGCCGAGCTGACCTGAAGTCGAGGTTAGCCACGTTCATCAAATGGCACAGGATAAGGCAGGGTTTTCCCCGAATGCTCCGGGCCAAAAGCATGTGCAGTGTGGATGAAGCCTTCCTGTAGGTGCTGGTGTTCCCCTGCTGCTCCAGCAGCTGTGCTCATTACTGACACGGTGCGCAGCCAAAACATGGAGTGGGAAAGGCTGCAGTCTCCCACTACAGAAGCTCCATCAGTCACCTCCTCCCTGTCTCTGTTCTCCCCTCCGCACCGTTTCAGCCACTGCCTTGCTCTTCTGGGACAGGAGTGGATCGGAATACATGTGACCCAGGTAATTAGCGCTTCACCTGGCCAAGCCAGCTGCCAACACACACTCTTCGAAATGCATGCAAACAAGTAGATATAACATACATGTCCTGTGTCCCTGAGGCTCACCTCTAACTATCTATTATCTACTCAACTGAATCATCTCTATAACCTGGAACCTTTTTCTCAAAAACCTCTTCCCAGCTTATTATTATTATTATTATTATTATTATTATTATTATTATTATTATTATTCCTAGTGATGTTATTATTATTTACATTTATATAGCACCTTTCTCATATTCAAGGACACTTTACAGATATATATATATATATAAAGCTTTTGACAATCACACACCAATCAGCCAATTTGTGCACGGCAGCCAATTTGTGCACAGCATACTCTCTATCTGAAACCTCAGCCCCCTGGGGGACTGGGCTAGGTGCAGGGGAAGGGGAGGTTAAGAGCAGGACAGAGTGCCAACCATCATTGAACACACACACACACACACACACACACACACACACACACACACACACACACACACACACACACACACACACACACACACAGAGACTACATTCATACAGGACAATTTTGGAGCATCCAGTCAACTTAACCTCCATGTTTTTGGACTGTGTGAGGAAACCAGAGACCCCGGAGGAAACCCACGCAGACACGGGGAGAACATGGAAACTCCACCCAAAAAGAGACTCGAACCCTAGCGCTGAGAGACAAACATGCTATCCACCAAGCCACCGTGCACCACGGTGTTAGACCGCTGTGCTCGTTCTCTCTTGATTGGCTATAACTTTGTCTTCCAACCCACAAGATTTCCGAATTTCCGAATTCCAGAATTCCAGAACACACATTACAAGAGCCGCCGTGGCTTCACCTGGCTCCTGTATTGAAATGATCCCTGCACCGCCTTTCTCCTTCCCTCCTTGTCGCTCTCCCTCTCTGCCTCCACCTCTTCATCTCTCTCTCCACCTTTCTCTCTCTCTCTCCCTCTCCATGTCTCCCTTCAACTCTGCTGTGTTTGATTGCACTTTTCCAAACTCCAGGTCCTTCCCGCTCCCCTCACCTAAGATCCAGTTTTCCCCTCATTGCTGTTCACCTCACCTAATCATGTCTAGTCTGACATCTCCATATTGTTCTTCTCTCCTTTATATTGTTATGACTCCCCTATAGACTCACATATAGATTAATACATTTCTATAATTTTCCCTGCTATTTCACCGATGAATCAAACACTGACAACCATTTCTACCCCTCTTGGTGGCACAAATGTAATGTGATCTTGTGCAGTTTTGGTGTTGAACAAGACTCCAATAAGATTTTGGCACTTTTGCACTTAGCAAACACCTCTTTTTGGCTCTGGGTTAAGAGCGAATGAGAGAATGAGAGAAAGAGAGTGAAGAAGGGTGGAAGGATGATGTTCCATAGTCTCCAGAGGCTGAACTTGACATAATGCATTGTGGGTGAAGGGTGATAAATTAAAGCTCTAAAAAGACAATCCAAAGCTACCAGAATAAAGCAGTGGGCCTCTCTGTAATCCCATAAACCTTTTCTTAAGTACCTCACTGTCCAATACCAACAATGACCTCAAAGGTGGATGCTTATGTTGTTGGCTTGTCTGCATTCTAACTTCTTTTCCAATACGGTAATGGAAATCGCCGCAAATGCAACATAAATCTTCAATGGACAAAGACTGATGCGAACAATGTGGAAGGGCAGCGAGGTGCTGCCCGGAAGTCAATTTATGCGGCTGTATTTCACCCTGATAGATTTAAGAATGAAAGATATTCAGCTTGACTGGAGATTTTGGCTTCATTTACAAATAGTCAATGTGGTATAGAAGACAGATTCCCGTTTACAATATTAGCATGCATCCTCCGTCCTGGAACTTCTGTAAAATATACCTAGTTTGCTTACAAGTCAGTAACATCTTGCGAGATGTATAAATGATTTTTTTTCAGCAGTTACAAAACAAACAACTGACGTGGCACACACACAACACACACGCGCACACAGAGAGAGAGAGAGAGAGAGAGAGAGAGAGAGAGAGAGAGAGAGAGAGAGAGAGAGAGAGCGAGCCCTTCCCTATGCTGCGTGTGCCATCAGTCGTTCATTACGCTCCCAATAAACTTGCCTGTAATTTCACTTTGGAACACTAAATCGGTGGGCTGTACAATTTCAAGAAATTAACCTCGTTTTTAAAAGCCTCTCATTAGTGTGATAACAAATGCAGGCCTGCTACCGATATCTATGACGTCATGTATATAATGCCGTCATTGGCACGTCAGTTTTCCATGTCAAACAGCGCCCAGCCAAGCTGCATAGTTTTACGATATCTTTAATTATTGCACATCTGTTTTGAATTATAATAAATGTGGCAATTATAGAACAAGTTGTGTCTAAAAGATAATGCTGTTCCAAGCATTGTAGCAGCGAAATGAATTTTCGTTTTGTGCATCCTTCGAAGTGTGGCGCTTGAGCCGCGTATCCGCTCCCGGCGATAATAGGCAGCGCATGCGTCGCCCTCCGTTTAACAGTGCGAACCTGTCCAGTTAATGACCTCATAGCGCTTAAGGAGTGAGAGAATGAGAAGGAGTGAGAAAGAGGGAGAGATCCGCGGGGAGATCGCAGGTGCGCTGAGGCCGCTCCAGAATCGTTGAGGGCACGCTTCTGATTTGCTGTTTTGCAGTTGAACAACGTCCAGCTGCACTAAAAAAAAAAAATTCTAAATTGGGACTGTTTAAGAGCAAGCTCTCCCCTTGCACTCTTCCTGCGCAGCGGTGCGAATTGGCTAGGGGAAAAACACATGGAATGTCTTCTCAAAACGGAGTAGCCAGTTTTATTGCGGCCAAGCGCTTTTGAATTACAGCGAAGGGACATTTAACGCAGTGTGCGAAATAAAACAGATATGACGAGCCCTCACGCTCAACACTGAACACAAACATGGTTTTTTTTTGTCTTTGTGTTTTACAAGTGGTGTTTCTCTGCGGGTTGCAGGGAAGTTTTGCAATTGCCAGTTTTAAAACAGGAGCATGGAGCGATTCGAGAGGAAGTCATTTGGCATTTAATGTTAGTTACACATTAAAGTTACACTTCAAAGTTGACAATAACAATACAGATCTGACTAGTTTGGTGAATTAAGTGTTTCTGAACTTTAGGATTTGTGCCCCTATGCCGTGTGTGGTGGGAGTGACATGGAAACTAATGTTGATGGATTCCAGAATGTTTTCCTCCATTTTGGTTCTGTTCAGCAGGCCAGTTTTATATCTTTATCAGGCAATCTGGTTTCAGACCACATCTTCTCCCACCTACATGCCATTTAGCAGCAGGCTCAGCAGATCTCAGGATCTCAGGACCACAGGAAGACACATAGTTGGCTTCTACGATTCTTCGTCAGCTGAATGTCGGCACTCTGTCAGTTTGACATATTCATTTCGCTCATGCTGAAGGCCCCGTTGACCCGGTAATGACTCCTGTGGTCAGATTAAGTGATGTTTATCTGGAGAGCTTATCTACAACTGCACCCTGTGGGCTAATCGTTTCATTGTATAGAGGTCCTTCAGGGCCATATCTCCTTACTCACACTAATTATTGGCCGGTGAAGAAGAAGGAGTAAGGGCAATAGCTTCATCCCTGTTGTCTTCAAATATTCTCTTAACTCCCTCTCTTAACTGCCAGGCACGCACACATGCCATTCACATGTTCATTTTTTTTATTGTGGATACTGTCTCCCACTCTCTGTCTCATCGTGTGTAAAATTCATCCAGCGCACTCCAACTCTTTCCGCTCCTTTTCCTCCTTACTTTCATACTCCACAAGCCAACCCGGAAGCACACACGTTGGGGGGGGGGGGGGTGAGGTGCGGTGAGGGGTCAATGCCTGCTCTCACATTTTCCCCAAATGCTCACTTGTGTGTCTTTGCTAGACTTATAATGGAGGTATATGGATGTCTAATGGATCAGGCTTGTGCAAAAGGCTTCATGTGTCCAATGCTATTTTTTTTCCCCTCAGCTTTGCTGTTTTAAGTCACCAAGTGGTTCACGGTGAGCAAAGGGTGGGTATTTCCCCCACCTGGGTGGGGGGTCATGCTGAGATGGTATGTTTATATTTAAAAAAGGCCAAAGTGAGTGCAACTGTTTCCTTGAGAGTTTGGGGTTTGTGAGCATTAGCCAATCCAGTGAGATCCAGCTTGGGAAAACCCTAGTCATGAGACTTCACCATTCTAGTTTAGGGGTTTCCCAAAGATTCTTAACCAATGCCGAATCCTCCACTATTCCAAACAGAACGGACTCAGTTCAACCTAGCCTAAATTCATGAAATCATTTGCATTTGATCAGTATTTGATTTCTTTGGGTGATTTGAGTAATTGTTTAACTGGTTCCTCTGTCACTCTGCATCTGTTTTCTTTGGACTCTTCCATGTTTGCTTGACTGGAAGCAGTAAAGGTCCAAGGCTTTGTCAGGGGCGATGTTGGTCCAGAGCTAAGAAGACTTCCGTTTTCCCTCCAAAAGAAAGTGCATGGCATTGAAATTGCTAGCGTATGTCAAAAAAAAAAAAAAGCTTTTCAAAATTTTTCCCTCTCCCTCTCGCTCTATCCATGGATTTTACTGCCACTGTGACATGGTCCATTTCTGTAAGAATGACACTGACGATATACAGGGACTCCTCTCATCCTGTCGGACTGTGTTTTAAACACTCTTCTTCTCTTTTTTTCATCACTTTTTTTCACAGATTTTTATTTTTTATTTTTTGGTTTCCAAGGAGCAGGACACACTTAATATACATTATCTCTCTCATCCATCACATGGCTATGAACTAAATGACATCACCCTGGCAACCAAACTTTGCAGAAGAAAAGCTAAAAGAAGGCAGGTGTGCAATACATCACAGGCAAAGGTTGCCCAAGAGACAAAGGATTGACTGTTTTAGGCCTCTCAGTCATGCTCACAGAATAGGATGAGACTGTATAAGTCTCATTGCTGAAAGTGTGTGAACCTTGGCTTATGTATAGAATAAGCATTTGCAAGAATATGCTTACCAATAGCACGTATTTCTGTTAGTGGGTTTAGGGACAGTTTGAACTTCGGCCTGTTTGTTCAATACGAAATGCAAGTAATGGCACAATTAACTTGACAGTGTGTTTCTTTGTACTGGATTGCATTTGATTCCATTGGCCCACAAACTCATTTGGCTTGACAATGGTTAAGGCATTGCCTTTTTTTATTGGTTCACATTTTTATGGCTTTGGACCCCCTCCCCAGCTCTTTGGAGGGTTTGGAATGATGGGTGTTGTCCTGAAACTCAAGGCCAGTCAAGGGCTCTGACCCGAGGAAGAGGTTCCTCTGGCCTCACCTCCCTTGCTCAATGACCTCCAGCTTATAGCATAGCCAACTACTTCAAATGAGTTTATTTTCACCATCTCTTCATCAGCATTAGAAGAACAGAGGGAGTCAGGTGAGGGCTTTCATGGATAAGGACTCCAAGCAAAAATTCCTCCTAAAGTTGTGGCCTTGATAGATTGTTACTCTGTACAGTGTGCTGAACACAGAGACAGTGGATATGCCTGAGAACGTCACAAGGCTCCAAGAATCTTCAGAAATGTTAATCTGAAAATGGTTTTTCCTGTCTAATAGGGACAATTCCCAATGTTAGGTTCTGGAATGCACGCTTTAGAGTTCTCCCTACTCCAGCACAGCCTAAACTCACAAAGTGCTTGCTAATTAGATGATGAGTCAAGTGAATTGTGTAGGGAATAGTGAGAATGCAGTGTAAGGAGGTTTTCTGAGGTCCAGCGTGGAGTATTGCATTAGAGCATGAGAAACAGTCAGTGAGACAGTTGCACCGTATGGGGCAGTTTCCTGGACATAAACTGAGACTATTCAGAACTAAGAAATACAATTGTATACCTCGAGTATATTAAACATGTCCAACCAATAAAATTCATTTTACATTCATGTGTTTTATTTATTCGTTATATAATTGTTCTACTTTCCCCTCAAAAGTCTGCTGTTCAGTCGGAGCGTAGGAGATTGCAGTATTGCATATCGCGGAACGCTATGTCCTTGCAGGCGCGCTACAGCAGAATACAACCTGCACGTTTTCCTGAAGAGCGAGTACAAAGGTGGACCGCACATTAACCTCCATGGCACCGTGAGGACGTTAAGGCAGAACGCTGTGAGTTTACTCAAAGATTTCGCGAAATCCCGAAAGAAACCCGGGGGCTTCGCGGCGGGAGAGCGCTGCACTGTAGCCAAACTGCATTCTTCACCACGGCCTAACGATTCTCAGTCGCTTTCTCGCAGAACGGAGCCGGTGCGTTTTTTAAAACAGAAAATGTCTCCCCCTCCCCACTTCTTGTTCAAGCGTTCTACCGAACGATAAAAAAAAAAATATCGAGACCTTTTGGGGTTTACTGAGCTGAGAAAACAGCCAGATCGCACAGCCTACATGGACACAAGCGAGGGCGCTCCCCAAAGAAAACAAAAGCAAAAATAAAATGTCTTGGTAGAAGAACTCTAAATAATTATGTCTCTGTAAAATACGCGCAAGTTGTTGGCCTTAATGGAGCTCGTGCTGTTCAAAGCTTTGTGTTTATTTGGCCGGTGAGAGACGTAAAGTTGTCTTTGTTAAATCTCATTTATGCTGGGAGTAGGGGGATGCCACGAACCTCTATATTTCAGCTCTTTAGTAGGACAGCAAGACGCAGAGCACCTGGCCGGGAGCAGGTCAGCGTTGCGTCGGCGTGTGTTAGACGGTTGCGTCTAATACCCAAGGCCAATAAGGCTACGTTCACGTTACAAGCCACATTGTTCAATTACGATTTTTTGCTCAGATCGGATTTGCCTGTCTTGACGGTTCACCTTAATAATTGCAAGTGGCTATCCGCTGTCTGTAATCTGAACGTAACTGACTTTCAAAACGGCATGCATGCACACGTCACCTGAGTTAGGACAGATGTTAGGGGTCCTACTGTCCTGGGAGACCGAGTGTGCTTTCTCTATTACGGGGTGAATAAAGGTTACTGTGCACTCCTGATGTTATAACATTTACATTTAAGGCATTTAGCAGACACTCTTAGCCAGGAGCGAGCATTGTCATTTACTCATAGAATACATCCTAGCCAGTACAGTAGGTTAGAGTCCAAGATACAATTGAACTAGAATACTATTGAAATACAGGGTTCAGTGATGATGCCAATAAATGCAAAATACATAAGAGCTATCTCAGACAACAATCAGTGGAATAAACAGTAAGTATTAGAGTTGGTCAACATAGGAGCAGGGTCAGTGGTCATTTGATCAAAAGCTGCTTTTCCAGGGAGTGACAAGTGGAGCATACTGCAACATGCTAAATACCCCCCCCCCCCCCCCCCCAAAAAAGAAAAATCATACTCTCTCTCCCTCTCAATAGTTTTTATCAGAGTACTTTATCTCTCTCTCTCTCTCTCTCTCTCTCTCTCTCTCTCTCTCTCTCTCTCTCTCTCTCTCTCTCTCTCTCTCTCTCTCTCTCTCTCTCCCTCTCCCATCATAACTCCCATCCTACACTAGGGAAGACCCTCCTGAGCTGCACTTGGACCTGACAAATAAAGGCCACTGACTAATGAATGGAATGGAATTCCAGAACATCATGCATTCTGCAAACAGCACACCAGGCACCAAATATGGCTCTCAGCCGACTCCCTTTTATGACATCATTAGTTTAGCCTTAATCTGAACTCAGTGGCATTCTATTTACAACTCACTATACTCTACCCCATGGTCCAAATATAACCACATTAAATGGTATCATACAGCAGCCCTTCCTACTCAGCCAAGCCTATAAAACTCTCCTTTACCCTTTACAATCTCTCTCTCTCTCTCTCTCTCTCTCTCTCTCTCTCTCTCTCTCTCTCTCTCTCTCTCTCTCACTCTCTCTCCTTTCTTTTATGTGCAAACCACCAAACACACACTTCATTAGTGGAGTGTTTAACAGTACTAAAGAGAACCATTAGAATATACTGTGTATTTCAACCACAGATCGCCAGTAATTTTAACAGAATATTTGGTAAAGCATTAATTAGATTGGAAGAAAAAAAATTAGACCAAGGCTGGAGACAAACTGGTAGTGAGATGTTCAAATTCACTGATCCCCAGAGATGTCTTATCTTCAAAGACAACGACATCTGACATAAGGTCTGGTTTTGCTAAGCATTCATGACTTCTGTGCGTGAAGAGAGAATTTAGCAACACTGCCCCCTAGTGCTGGTTACTTTACACATCTTGCAGAAAAGAAGTCTGTCAATGCAAGGACTCTGCAATAAGGAAATATGTAGGATTTTAGCCAGTTACACCCCCCCACCCCTCTTCTCTCTGAGTTCACTGTTCTTCTTTAGAGAGAAAGAAAGAGAGGAAAGTGCTCAGGCTGTGGGAGAAAGAATGTGAAAAATCAAAATGACTTGATTTTACCAGCTTTAAATAAACAGCCATCTTGGCTGCTAACCAGCAGTGAATGAGAATGAGATAAGTTCAGTGGGTAAGTGTACATGTGTTCTCTCTTTCTTATGCTCACTCTTTCTCTCTCTCTCTCTCTCTCTCTCTCTCTCTCTCTCTCTCTCTCTCTCTCTCTCTCTCTCTCATTCTTTCATACACGTACTCTCTTTCTCTTATATACACACACTCTCACTCTTTCTCTCTTTTGCTCACACACACACACACACACACACACACACACACACACACACACACACACACACACACACACACCCTTACTCCCTCTCTCTCTCTCTCTCTCTCTCTCTCTCTCTCTCTCTCTCTCTCTTTCTCAGCACCTTCCTAACCTCCTTTGTTTGTCTTCCACCTCTGACTCCCTATGTAAAAATATCAGTGGGCCCTGTGTAAGATCCAGATTCCAATCTGTCGATATTTTTGCCAGCTCTCTGCATGTCATGTATGTATCCAGCCCTTTGCTCTAATATGGAAGAGAGAGGCAAGCATGTGCTGCTATCAGGCGCTAAGAGTCAAACTGCAGAACTGGGGTTACCCAAGCCAATAATGAAGCCATAATCAGACAGCCAGAAGGCCCTAATCAGATTGACACAACAAAGAGCAGCTGGAGAGAAGTTTAATATTTGAACGTTAGATTAGATACTCTAATCAAAACAAAAACTGGTTCCCGAGAGGGCCAAAAGTTACAAGCAGGAGTGCGATATGATTTCTGTGTGATGGTAGACTCATTTTCATCATGGTGCCAAGCAACCGTGACCGGATCTTTTCATGGTACATTGTGGCGCAGATGAAAAGAACACCCCGTTTTTTGGAAATGCTAACACATGAAACCCCATTCTCAGAACAAAACTTTCAACTGCCAAAATTGGCATGTATCAAATGAATCACTCTTTTCGCAAAACATTAAAAAATATTCATGTAGTTGGACTCTGTTTTCAGAGCTGATTCAGCCTTGTTGTAAAACTCTAAACACATTCTCACTTCCTAAAGCCCATTTTGCACTGTGAGACACTTGTGATGCATAACGGTAACCACAGGTGGCAGAAGTTAAACACAATTAAAGATGTCATGGGTTACACACAAGGACTCAAAATTGTCCACACTTGTTGCTAATGTTGTGATGCAACAAATATAAGCCGGCTCAGAGTGGACCAGTGGTAAGGGTGAGCTGAAGGTCGATACCAACGATGGATGGAAACAATATGAGAGCTGATGAGGAAGTGTGCATGTAACAGGTGGCATATGAAGAGGACGAGGATGAGGAAGATCAATAATAAACCCTAGAACAGTCATTTCAGATAAAAACTGAGCAACAGTGATGGACCATGTTCTTACTTGTTGATGGAATAACAATGAGGGAAGCAGCACTAAGAACAACCCGGTCTCAGCAGATTCGATGTGGTCACCATAATCATGCACTTCAGGGAAGAACAGCTACCTGGTGTTTTTGGGACGTTCAGCATTTACTTTGTACAGATGTTTCAGTACATCACTTTGCCCATATAAAGAGAGGGGGGGGGGGGGGGGGAGCAATCACTGTTTTTACTGCATGTATATTTGACTGCATTAAGTGCACCTTCTTTTTGTAGAATTGTCAGACTGCCATGTTCACCCAACAGTAGGAGGCTCATAGTTGATGGTCCTTCAAAACAATGCCATTAGACTGCGGGAAGTACATCCCGGAGTTAAAGGCAATGTAAAGGAGGCAGCAGTGTCAGCCTTTTCAACACCGATCGTGTCCTCTACCGCAACAGTAGGTGCGTAACTCAGGAAGGGTCAAAGAACAACAATTTCAGTATGTGCAAGTAGGTGCCCACTCTGACACATTTAGTGCTGATTGTTTACAGTACTGTACTACATACTACTGTCATGCAAACATTGTAGTGTATGTAAATCAGGAGTACGTACACTTTACAGCATGGGTCTGTCTTTCTGTAGCACCTACAAAACTCTATCTATTTCTACATATAGCATTTCAACTAGATTTCATGGAGAGACTCCATTAATATATTTTTGTGGTTGCAGCTGTATTCAGTCTGCCCAAGAAGAGGCGAGGCTAGAACACGAATGGCCACCGGGAAGTCCTTGGCCCACTGTGGAAGTCCTTGGCCAGCGTATCACATTGTATACAGTCATATATACCCACAGGCAGTGGTAGCTCAGTGGTTAATCAGAAGGTTACTGGTTCAAGCTCCACCACTGCCAAGTTGCCACTGTTGGGGCCCTGAACAAGGTCTTTGACCTTCAATTGCTCATAATTGTAAGTTGTTTTGGATAAAAGTGTCAGCTAAATGCTGTAAATATAATCACGGGCTTCTCTGCTGTCATGCCACCTTGGGGCTATTTAACACCTAACATCATCTCACTTTTCTGGGTGTTCTTCAGGATGTCATGTTTGGGCATGAACAGCAGGTTGAAGTTCGGGACATTAGTTTTCACTGCAGTGTCCTGGTACAGGAGTGGTTCCACATCCACCAGAGATCGAGGAACGTTTGCCTTCTGCCACACTCTCTTCTGCGCATGGCAGTGGAAGGTATGTGACCGAACGCCTCCTACAGGCCATGCATTTGGCCTGTGGTGATGGTCCATGGCTCTGTGCATCTTGCCAAAGCTGCATCCAGCAGCACACCAGAGGGTTTTTACCCCATTGCCTGTGACAAAGATGTGATGCTGAAACTGAATTAATCGCTTGGGTTTTGTTTTTGTTTGTTTGTTGTTGTTGTTGTTGTTTTGGGTTTTTTGCAATTACATTTACAGTATACTGTAATATGCTTTTCATTTACATATTGTTTCTGGCCTTTGAAATATATTGGTAAACACAAAATGCATTTACTGTATTAAATAAACTCTTTTGGTCTGGAGCTACATGTCTTGAACCCTGTTTTTAATTTTTTGGATGCATTGTTTATTTTGACTGGCTTTGTATGTGATCTGAAAATGTTTGATTTTGAGCACAGTTAAAACTGCTCTAAGATTTGTTTGATTTTTGCAAGAAGAGACAGGTTTTCTGAATGTGGTTAACCAGTTGGGTTTTGAGAAGGCTGGAGAAGCTTTCAAGAAATGTCTTAGTAATTGTGAAAAGATGTAACAAAAGTTTTATTTAGTACTAGGGTTGTCTGCTTTTTATTCTAACATTCAAATTACAAAACATGAACCAAACAGTTTAAACATTTACTGGAATTATGAAATCAAACAGATGTATTAATATTTTACACAGAATAATCAAACAAATATCTGAACATAAAATTCATTCCTTTCACACTGGATCCAGAAGGTTACATGACATCTTTACCCAGACAGAAAATTTCTTTGGACCACATGTGTTTGAAAGGTTTTCTGAACCAGCTGTAGTGCACACACACACACACACACACGCACACACACACACACACACACACACACACACACACACACACACAGTTTGAGCAGCCCACATCTGAACCAAACTGTGCACTTCCATGTGTACTAAACGCACCTGTGCAGGTCTAACACAGCTGAAAACGGCAAATCGGGGTAAAGTTAGCACCAAACGTGCCTTTTCTGACCTGGGCTGAGTGCACCAGACGGTGGACTGGTACAAATTAAAGAAATAGTTGGGGGCCAGATATTTTTAACATTATAATAAATAGCATTAATGTTGCTGTTAAAAATAAATGAATCTGAAAGAATGGTTCTCATGGACCATAGATTCGTAATTTCTTCTACAATGCTGGCATGTTTTCAAACAATGTTGGTTCAAGCCAGCTGTCTCTTAGCTTGCTCATTCCTGTCAGTTGTGAAGTTAGTGACGTTACTGTTTCTGGAGCATCTTTTTAAATTCAAGTTAGCAGCAATAAATATATCTATATAATCACATGACAGTATTTTCTGTCAGGCAGATCCTTAACCGTGAGGCAGCACCAAAGTTTAGCTAGATAACTTAAAATGTTTTAGAAGTGGCACTGGTTTAATGTTACAGGTTTAGTTATGTAATATGGCAAAACAAATTTGTATTTATTTAAATGGATTACCTTGTTATATAGTTGACTATACATTTAGAAGTATAGCTTTTCTGAAGTCAAATGTTCAAACAATTGCAAAGTTAACTTTGTTTCACAAAATGTTAGCATGTTAATTGTTTTTTAATTTGTATCTGTGTGTTGAAGTTGAAGTGGGGACTGGGTCATAGGGGGGTCATGGTAGAGCTAGGTAGGGCCCGTAGTTTGCGGATCCTTTCCACATTTGGACCAGATAGAATTTGAATTAAGGCATGGATCTGTCCAGCAAATCTGTGCCTGATCTTATGGTTGGTATGGCCCAGTCTGGTTGAGCCTGTCTTTGCTATCTGGGTAACACAGTTGTTGGAGTCCTGCATGTATCAGGCAAAACTGACTTAGTGTGCATTATGCGTTACTTGGTGGCTCTGAAGACCTATTGCCTTTGGCTTTGGCTAGACCAGGAATACTCCAAAAAGCAGAGCCATGTAAAAATGCTTGCCACGCATACTGGCCTGGCTTCGTCCCCTCTGTCCACACCGTCTGGATTCAACTAGCTGCTACTCTGTGGCGCAGCCAATCAGGACTGTTTACAGGCAGGCAGCTCATTCGACTGTGAGTGATATCTCTCACTGCCCTCAGCATCACGGCTGAATGCCTCCATTAAAGTCAAACTTAAAGTCCCTTTCAAACCTGACGAGTTCTGCTCAGCATTGCCTGCCCAACCTCGGGATCCACCCTCACGAGCTCGCCATTGGCCAGGAGCACATGTTCACTGTTAGGGTTACACCGTTGACCAACCGATTGCTTCTGCCAGGTTTTGTAATTTTGTTACGCTGTGTAAGTCTCATAGAGGGACAGATTCAGCAGGTCCAGTAACAGAGTTACCCCAAACAGGCCTGCGACTATGATTCCTTAACAGAGGAAAGCTGCACATGAGAACCGAACTAAAATCCCCATCGTTACCCACAATGCCTTGCATACTCCACACAAGGGAAATGAGGGTGCTGTTTTTCCCCACCTGTGACATGATGAGGTACAGAGACAGATCCAATAAGGACTAAGGGAGGTACGGGACTAAGGAAAATATATGTGTATGTGTGTGTGTGTGTGTGTGTGTGTGTGTGTGTGTGTGTGCGTGTGTGTGTGTGTGTGTGCGCATCCATAAGTGTATTTAATACTAATTCAAAAGTAAAACAGATTACTGTCATTGTATTTGCACTTTATTATTTGACTTACCTAAGTTATAGACTTGACTATGCCACTGTTATGTTGACCTTTCTGAGTAGGATGATTGGGTTCAACCTAGTGAATAATGAATGAGAAATGTCAGTTTGACTAAAACACAAACTGATTGGTTATCAATAGAATGATAGCTTCAGGCGGATCTCCCAGATGGACAAGTTTATATGACAGTCTGTAACCATAAAGAACAGCTAAAATGTAGACAGATTCTAACAACATTTCTCTTCTAAGGAATTCCTGTAATTTTTTGGTGTTAAAATTTTTTTTTTTGTATCATTTCACTGGAATGTTTTGTAACACTAGGGTGGTAGCGTCTATGGTAAAAGTAACCAGATTACCAAAGACTGATAACACCCCCCCCCCCCCCACACACACACACACTTCTTTGTCCCAGCACTGACCCGAAGCCCCACTGACTGTGGTCCACATTACACACCCCCTTCAGAGAGCTCGGCTGAGCAAGGGACTTACATGAAACATACGCACACACACACTGTGAATGTGGTCGGCCAGTCACTATGCAGCTTCCTCCTCTCTGCTGTGCTTGGCATCCGATCATAGCCCCCCCACACACTGCTGAACTGGACCTGTGCCCCACTTACACACACACACACACACACACACACACACACACATCCTCAGGCTTGTATACATGCATACACTCATAACCTCATGCTCATACAAACACACACAGACACATACACACAGCCTCAGGTCTGTACATAGATTCACAAACACACAAATACACACACACACACACACACACACACACACACACACACACACACACACACACACACACACACACACACACACTCTTCGTTAACTGGCTCGGACATTCTGATAGTGGAAGTCTCTTCATTAAGCTATGCTAAGCATGCTCTGTCTTCAGAACGGTGACTGAGTGAGTTCCGTCAGGGCCAGCGTATCCAGACGCAGGTGTAAAACAGGAGCAAGTGGTATATTAAACACTGTTGTATACATAGCAGTTGGGAATGGGGAAGGAATTAATCAGATCAAGGCAGGATGATTCCTGAGGACAACGGACCACCACAGGGCCTTCAGTCACTGAATGCCTTTAAAAATGGAATGCTGACTCGGGGTCAGTCTTGCACTATTGTGTACCTAATACTAAGATCAACTGGAGCAACAGGAGTCTGATCTCAGACCAGAAGCCTCGCCCTTAAGGCCCAGCGCACTTGATGATTCCTGCCAGCCGCTACCGGAGCGAACGGTCGGGGAAGGGTAGGAGGGAGGAAGACGAACCCGATATCCTTTATGAGGCGTCGCGTGTTTGCTCTTCATCGCGGGTGTCCCCTCTTTCCGAGAGTGACACGGTCGATCCGGTCCGGGGGCAGAGCTGTGAGCAACAAGCATCCGTTGTTCAAGGCCAGGGTCTTCCGGAGGGCCCGGCCCGTGAACTGTGAGCTCGAGGGGTCTCGGGAGGAGACCACAGAGCTTTTAACAAAAGGCCACTTCTTTGAGAAGCAGCTGCCGGGAAGAGACCACGACAACGGCAGAAATCCCTCTCTTCCCAGGCTGACCCACACACACACACTGAGAGCTGAGTCAGGACCCTGGGGTGGTTTACACAAGTATATAAGCTGGAGCTCTCCAATGAAGAATCATAAAGCATCATTAATGCTCACACTAATGCTCACACACACACACACACACACACACACACACACACACACACACGTGTGAGTGTGTTTCAGCGATGTCAGGTTAATATTTGTCGTTCTCAGTGATCCTCAGATGGAAAAACAAAGCCAATTACTCAACAACATCATGAAGAGAAATCTGAAGAGCCGATCACAGTGCCGGCTTAATCGGGTAATGATCTGGATGGAAACAATTGTGAAAAATTCACTCTAATGCATGCACATGAGTGTGTGACACTTTCTCAGGTTAGGAAGTGCTATCACTGCAGATCTGAATGACATTGAGTCTCTTAGAACAGTGTCTCTCCACGAAACATTTTAGCACGGTCACTGCTTCCAACATACCGATCTCAACAGCCAATTAGCAAGTACTAATCAGCATGGACTTGGTGAGTTTGAAATGGGCGTGATAGAGCAAAACCTGAAGTGCAGGTCTATTCCAGGAGCAGGATTGGGCAATACCACTTTGCCCTTGTCTCTGAGTGAAAGTGGGGAGAACCCAAGGCCCAAGTGTCGGTCTCAAGGAGGCCACACCTCTGTTTGTTGGAGCCACACCCACATGACCCAATCATTTACAGGCTTATGACTACAAATATGTCTGCAAATTTGTACATGCCTATCCCATCCGACACATAGCATAAACTTGCCCACGATACTGGACAGGAGCCAAAGATAACTTAATTATGTTCGATTTTGTTTGAGTTAAGCTGAAATTGCCTGACTACATTTTCTGAGAAAAATAACCACTGATGAGGGTGTGTGTGAGAATCTTCAGTATGTCACTTTGAAGCTTGGAAATTCATGCATAGCTTTTCGGAGTGTATGGGTGTGCACATATGTGCACATATGATTGCGTGTATGTGTGTCTGCGTGCACGCTGATGGATATGATGAAGGATTGAAAGGAGAGGAACCGGTAGCGTGTGTTAGGTACGTGTAAACATGGCATCAGCTACAAACGTGCTTCAGCAACATCTGCACGCTCGCCCTTCACGTGGCCCATGAACTCCCCGGTCACGTTTTCGCCATCATGGTCATGTTTTGGACATTGACGGACACAGACAGCTGTGGGTGTGAGGAGCACTTGTGTGGAAATGTAAGCGGTGAGTACGGTAGTCGCGTGAAACCAGCTGCCAGGTGATTAACTGTTCTGTATCATATTTGGTAGTATCTCAAGAATCTAACGAGTCATCTTTACAGAAACAGGTAATAGCAGATCAGGCCTCTTCCAATCCCTGCAAGGCTACACACACACACACACACGCACGCACACGCACGCACACGCTTACAGAGCAACAGCTTGTGTTTCTCGCTCTCTTTTACACACACACACACACCCACACACACACATGCATACATTCTTAAAGAGCAACAGCTTGTTTCTGCTATATCTTCCTTCGAGGAAATGGGAAACAGTCCCTCTGGTTCAAGAGAGCAAATACACATGTGGTTCTCTCTCTCTCTCTTTCTCTCTCTCTTTCTCTCTCTCTCTCTCTCTCTCTCTCTCTCTCTGTCTCTCACCTCTCACACACCCACACACACACACACACACACTCATAGTCAAGCCACACACATGCAGTGGCAGAGGCTGCAGTGTGTAGAGCAAACGCGCACAAACATAAAACATGCTCCACGGAAACACACTCACACAAACACTCAGGCACACACAAACACTAGTAAACACACACGAACAAACACTTCGGGAATCGTCAGACATTTATAAACAACACTCAAGGGCTCTCGCAAAAGAACTCATGCACGCACACACACGCACACACACACACGCGCACACACACACACACACACACACACACACAGGACCTTGCTCTCTCTATGGCACATGAGTTGGCACGGCATCCTCTGCAATATGGTCCCTGTTACAGGCAATCCATGGGGCGTATTTACATTGGGCTTGATTGGAGAACTCTGCCTTTTGTGATATTTATGTTCTTTCAAATATACCCCATAAATGTGAAGTATCTGCTCTTTCCCGCCACAGTGAGCCTTGGACGGTTTGCAAGGCAAACTAAACGATAGCTGATATCAAAGGGCTTGGCTGAGAGGTCTTCTTTCAGGACCTTAGGTTTCGAGAAAGCTGATATGGCTGCCCTTCCATTTGCCTGTTTATATCTCCCACTAAGCCTGCGCTCACCTGCATGCGATTGGAATGTGGAGTCTCAGAGGACAGGATTGAGTGTGTGTGTGTGTGTGTGTGTGTGTGTGTGTGTATGTGTGTGAGAGAGAGCGAGAGAGAGAGAGAGAGAGAGAGAGAGAGAGAGAGGGAGGGAGGAGGGGGGATTTTAAGGCAATAGAAACGGTCTACAACACTGACAAGTATAGTTGTCATTCTAGTTTCAACATTTTGCATAAAAGACCAAAACAGGGGGGACAAAGCATTTGCAATTAAGATATTAAATGACACTACATTATACTGTTATATAGTAGAAAAATACAATGTAGTGTACAGTATATTTGTACATTTTTCTTCTGAGCCTCTATACATTTTTTTGTTTGTTTTGTTTTGTTTTTGTTCAGATGGAGCAACAGACTGAATTGTGGGTCAGTGCTGGGTTTGCGCATTGGGCTACAGGCCAGGCTATCTGGTGCCGGGTCAGTCCAACGATAAGCTCCAGACGGTGGCGTCCGCCTGGTCTTCATCTTGCCTCGTGTCAGCAGCTCCGAGATGACTCCGTTCCGCTTACAATCCCAAGAAGGAGAAAGCAGCAGAAATTTGGATGGGGAGGGGTGTGTGTAAGACAGTGCCTGTACAGTTGGAACTCAGCTCCTCCAGAAAGCCTGCGAGCGCTTGTTCTCCTACTGCATGGGGAAGCTAGGGCGCCCGGCTCCGGTGGCGGTTTCTGCCCAGACGTCTAGACAGGCCCCCTGTATCGCTGCCCCGCGGGCAATGCTAAGGCCCACTATCAGAAACTCCCCATGATACCCAGTCTGCCCTTGCAGAGTCTTGCGCGGTGCGGTTCAGACATGTCCGCCATTCGTCTGCCTCAGCCTCCCGACAGCCTTCCCCGCGATTGCTCCCATAGACGGAATCTCTCTACCCCCTTCCACGCACGCACACTCATGCACATTCTCCCCCATGATTCTCCGCCATGCTCTCCCTTATAAACCTCATTGTCAAAGTCGGTCCAGCTTTCCATGAACCATTAGTGGAATACACCATTCTAATTCCTGTCGTTCGGCAGGGCGCAGAAAAAAAAAAACAACCCAGAGCAATAAATGAGCGCACGATAAAACCGGCTGCTCACTTCTCCTTTCATTTTAAAAAAAAAGAAAAAAAAGAAAAAGTTTCCAAGAAATGCAGGGCTCCACTTTTTCAGCCGTATATGTACAGCGATATCTGGAGTTGGAGCACTCTTTACACAGGACGGGCCCTCCGTCATGTTTAACGGATGGAAGCGGTCTCCTCTGCTTTAAAGCTTCCTTGCGCAAGTTCCAGCCACAGAGCAGAAGAAGAAGAAGAGGGAAGACAGCCAGGCCACCTGACTCTGTTGTTCTGCTCTGTTGCTCTGAGGGCTTAGCTTCTGTGTTCATGATGCAGGTCCACCTCTGCTTGGCCTTAGCTGGTTTCTCACTGTCAGCTTTTATTCGTAGCTTTGATTTGGCATTCGGTGCATCGAGATGTAAACAGAACTGTGTGACGAGTTAATTCAATCAATCTAAAAATTAACTTTAGACTGCACTATTTAGAGCACACTGATAATTCAGCTACATAAGAAACACACATGTTGGATAGACCTTTTTTGGATTGGTGCATTTTCTACTATGCGACCATACAGGACAACTGCAAAAACCCTTTGAATATATTTTGTGATTTTTGATAGTGACATGTCCCTTGAGGCACGGGCTTAATGCTAAACTGTATAAGATCAGATTTGAACTCCAAACCACATGGTCATAAGTCACCACCACCCGCAGCTCAAGGGGTGTAGTACATGTTTCATCATCAGCTGAAAGAATCAAGGTATGGTTTGGCCAGCGAAGTGATTGAGGAGGTCACGGAGGTCACACTGTGAAGTGTGCGGGGGTCATGGTGTTAAGAGTCAGACCATCTATCTCTACCAGACATAAACAGTGTCCCCCATTGCAAGGAGAGATTCAAGAGGTTGAACAAGGGGGCAAAACACTTTCGAACCCTGTTCCTCAGTCTGAGAGCACACAGGAAGCTGGAGATGAGTACTCATAGTGCTACAACTCCAACATAACCAATTACATATCAATACCTGGTTATTTCTTCTTATTCATTACACATACTACTATTTTAAAAAGTCTAAAAATCTATTCCAATCAATCGATTCCAGTCAATCTTTACCAACCAATTAATTTCTGTGACCTCATTGTATTTATTAAGATCACAGAATTTTGGGCTACTTGCTTTGAACCTGTTTTAACAGCTTTTTAATTTATTGTTACATTATGATGCATTATGCCGACTGATCGCTGAAGAGTGACATGACCTAACCATCATGCCTAAAGTGGACATGGAGAAAGAACTATAAGGCCATTAGGTTTTCATTGCCACAGAAATGATTTCTAAACAGCCTAATAAATTCCTGCACTACCACTGAACCCTGATGGCGTTCTTTCCTGCTCCAATGCCGAGCAGAGGACTTCAAAGCGATTGGCGGCGCCATGTGTCGGGAGGGTCATACATCAGGGCTCGAAGATGTTTACCCTGCCACTGAAACTCAAATAGAACGTGTTAAACACTTCGGCCACCCATGTGCTTTCGTTCCGTACCGCCCCGGCCCTCGGCAACAGCGTCGGAGTGGGCACGTTTTGGGGGTTGGGGGGTCTTCTTTTAAACAAGCGCTGCACAGGAGAATGCCGATGACAGGGAGTGTCGCTGTGGGAGACGGTTTGCTTGCTGCTGTCATTCATCATTCATCGTGTAGTGGAGGCAGCAGCAGGGTCACAGCGAGGGCCGTCGTCGGTAGAGCTCCGGTCCTTTAGAGACCATTTTTGATATTCAGACTTCACATTGTGTCCACCCTCATCCCCCCCCCCCACCCTCCCACCAAAAAAAAAAAAAATGACAGCAGGAAAACACCGGAGAACGACGTTCCCAGAGTTCTCGGAGGCCGCAGGGTGGCCCAAGGGATATTTGCACTGCTGCAGAAGCAATCAGCTACATAGCCAGTTATTAATAATGTCATTAATAATCACATAGGGCTGGTACAAGCATTACGGTGACACAGGATAAGGCAAAAATAATGGAAATCCCGGTGTTTGAAAAATAAGTAGACTGACATCGCCAACATGGCCCCGGGAAGAGTCCGCCTTGGAACCAGCTCTCGGGTTTCCCATGCGGCGACTCATGCCGTGCGGGTGGTCCACGGAGACCCTTCCAGCAGCAGGTACCGGTGACCCTGCTGGAGGCCAGCGCCTGACCCAATGGAAAACGTGTTTTAGCTCCAGGTCAAGTGTCTCGTTAGCTGGCGCCAAACGCAGCACAGACACAGTCAGCGATGAGGCCGGAGAGTCGAATATTTTCGCATGACATTTATACAGAAAAAAAAATAAATAATTCAAATGGAAGCCCAACCCTTGGTCATAGTTCACTTCAGGGAAGAGAACAACATCGGGACCTGATCCAGAGTCTCTGCTGGAGATTTTGCTCTTCCATCTCTGTTCACTTATAGTTGCTAATTTATCCCTGGGGAGGCACAGACAAGTAGGAGGAGGCCGGACGAGCACCAACCAAAACAAATATGTGGCTGGGTTGGGGAAGGTTTGAGCCATAGCTTCGCGAAGAAAGAGAAGAACCCGCAGGTTCGCTACAAAGAGACGGACCCTCCGAAGGTGTGTTACGGCGTGGACGTTGTTTGCTAATGCGCTAATGGAGAGGCTGAGGCGGCTAGCGGAGCCATTGTGTCCCACACTGCTTAGCAAACTATTGCTTTGACCTCTCACCCCTCCCCCCCCTTTCTGAATCATCATTATTCACTACTCCGGCTTTCTGACTCCTAAGTGATTTTCCTTGTGCGTGCTGGCTAATGTGTACTGATCAGAAAACATGTATTTCAAGACCAATGAAGACAGTTCTTCATTATGGCAAATACTTGATTGCTTAGAGACCAAGGTCAAGACCAAACAAACACTGTAGCATTTATAAAGTGCTATTACACCTGCATTGGGGTTTACAGTATTTTTCCTTTTCCGGATACAAGATTAATTTGCAAGATTAACTTGTTTCCATGTTGTTACATCCGAAGGGAAGGTGGCTGGGCTTTGGGACAACATGAGGTCAGTTAAGACACAGAAATGGACACTGTTACATATACCCAGATCCTACATGACCTCACAGTACTAATGCAGACATAACACAGAGGCCAAGAGTAAAGGGTAGCAACTGTGCGGCCTTTGTCTGTTAACCCACATTTGCCATGATACTGTATTAATAGTAATGTCTTCTAGAATACGTTTATCAGTCCCCCCTACTAACCTTTACCAGTAGTCTGCATCTAATGTCTGACTTTAAAATGGTTCAAATATTTCCGCCATAATTTAGGGTTTGTTTTTGCCCGCCGCAATCGATGTATTGTGCTGTTTCAATCACTTCTGTTGCAAATGTATCACTCTGACTTTATAATGACCTTAAATTACACCGAGCTTTCTGGCTTTCCTGAATGTAGTTTGAGTACGTAAGTGTTCACCATAAAACCCTAAACACAAGGCTTGTGTGTGTGCGCGCCTTCCCCCGGTACGCGCTCATGTAGATGAGGTGAACCACTTGAAAAGTAACCACCTCTAATGTTTCCCCCGAGCGCGCTCCTTTAACCGCTCTCACGTGAACCCCAAAAGTAGCGCGTGAGGCATGCGTCCCCGCTGTATCCATCGGAGCGCATTTCTCTACATGAGTACTGAGAGGCTTTTCGGGGGAGGATTCGGGCAGATGATTTGGGTGTTCCTGCGTTTTTCTTGGCCGCGGCCCTTCTCTGTTTCGCTGCCGCGATGACTAGCGAGTGCGCAACGGGTCCGCACGAAACGACGAGCCTCGCAGGTTTCGAGAAATGATGCATGGGTCATTAGGACCGACTCCAGCGGTCGTCCCTCCCCGCTGATGCATTGCGAAGTTATTAGTGAGAATATCCGTCTTCGCTGATCATCTGCACGAACGAGCCGATAAAATCAATTTATTTCGCAACTTTGGGAGGAAGGCACATTTATATGCACGGTGCATGTGCATAGGTCTCGGGCTCGAGGGACCGTGGGGGATTTACGAGATACCATCAAGGTAGTTTAGTGCTTAGTTTATAGCAGCGACCGTTGGCAGCTGTGTTACTGCTGAAAGCAGGGCGCCGAGGTCACAGGTGGATATTCGGCCTGACCACAAATTGCTTTTCGCACTGAGTTCATTAGACCAGCTGGCATTGGACATACTAGAGCGGGTGACTAAGCTCAAGACCAATCCCAAAAGTGGCAGGTAACGTTCCTATAGAACGGGCTCAGAATTTGGTTTAGGTATTTTGTTGGCTATGAAATGCATAACTGAGAGAAAGCTGGAATTACTTCATTGTTGTATTAAAAGTATATGTGCCTCACTTGGGAAACAAAGAGGTCAAAGCAGACCTCTCCTAAACCAGTGGCATTTGGAGAAAGCCTGTAGAGAAAATGTCACCTCACGAAAGCTGCATCATGTGACTGAAATGACGACGGCTGAAAGTGAAATATAAAGTGTGTCATGTGATCACTGCAAAATAATATGTTCTAATCATGGTGCATCATGCATATGACTGTGGTGAAGTCAGATATTGCATCTTTTGGTTGTTCGCTGTGGGAAGGCTGGCCGCATGTTTGTGAAGTGGTATTTTCCATGTTCTAAGTATATTTGTAGGTCTGTTCTGGTTAAGCATAAGACCTATTGTGTTATACTGACTGTTATGTTGCTCCATTTTTGGAACCCATTAACGAGTTTCTCAATTAAGTTGCATTAACGTTGCTCGCCCGCACCTGGGAGCCTCCATCACGGGTCAGCCTCCGTTGCCAGAAGTTGTACACTGCATGCGGAGCAGAAGCGCCTGGCTTTCTTCTCCACAGTTTCAGAGCCTGGAGCAAAGCCAAATCCCCACGTCCTTGGTTTCTTCCTCCTCTCCCGAGTGTGTGCAGACCCGAGGGTCGAGGTGCTCTTTTAGCAAAGAGGCTCGAATCTGTTGTGATTTTAGCACGGTGCGGTATGCGCTCCACGCAAAATGCAATCATTGGAGTTTTTTCCAAACAGACTGACAAAGCATTCAGCAATGACTTCTCTCACTCACCCATAAAAGATGTTTTTTGCTACTGAATGCAGGTGTAAAAAACACTGAAACTGAAAACAGGTTGTCAGTGTCTGAACGGTGGGAGCACAGACCTCACTTTATGGCGCACAAGAGCGATCCGGCATGTACACAGAGCATCTCACGCTTGACGTCTTTAACAAATCCTCTTCTTGACAGGCAAAAATATTCAGGCATTTTTGGACAAACATGCAGTCGCCCATGACTGGTGTGTTGGAGTGATGAACCATGAAAAGGCCCTCTTCAGCGTGAGCTCACCACAGCAATGGTAAACAATACCTAGCGGTTTTTGCTGTACCCATCAACTGGATCTTTCAATTAGATGCAAACATCCATCTATCTTATAAACGGAGTATGTGGTTTCTTGGAATCGCTTTGATTTAGGGAAAAGTTATCAAGAAGATGTTTTTAAGAAGCTGGGCCCCTGAATTAGTGACCTGAGCTCATCGTAAAGTAGCCATGCTGTGCTGAGCTGAACTTAAGGAACATCTCCTGTCTGCTCGAGTTAAACATCTTTACTGCTTTTAATTATTTCCCATACACACAATTCCAGAAGTGTTGTGAAAGCTTCCTGAAATTCTCTTTCAGGATTTTCTTGTATGTTTGTCTGTGAGGGGAAAATAGTGCTCTCTAGGAATTATGTAGGACATAGCATGTCATTCTCACCTGTAAGACATGTCAAGTAAAAATTTGGCCAAATGTTTCTCTAAGCATGCGCCTTCTGATGATGCACAGCATATATAGTATGGAGTATACATCATACTATGACAGTAATGCATGTTACATGCTGTTTTTGCTGGTGTGTGTTATCTTTAAAACCAGTGCTAAAGTTCATGCAGTACTTACACAGGCACTGAAAAAATATGCAGAACATGCACTATATGTATAGAATATACTGAATGTCAGAGCAGTGTGATTGTACAGTGGCTGGCTGGAGGAATTCCCTGTCATAACACCAAGACGTTTGAAATTAAACGGCCGGATGCACTATAAGTGTCCTCCCATAAAGTAGTGTGTGGTGCACAGGACGCTAACCCCCCGTTCTGGGTTTTATTTAACTGTCTTGCCCCTTTTTTAACCTCCATTGCTCTTTTAGTCTTTTGGTAGTCTGTTTCTGCTTTTTTGATTCTTCTGATTCTTCTCTCTCTCTCTCTCTCTCTCTCTCTCTCTCTCTCTCTCTCTCTTTCCCTCTCTCTATCTCCCCTCCCCCAAGTGACTGCCTGCCTTCTCTGTCACTCCATTACAAAGAAGCAGTGATTCTCTTTCTCTTCCTGTTTAGACAGAGGCCTTTGGAATGCGACACATGGATCACGTGACCCCGACACCGTGTTGCAGGAATGCAGCTGCGCAGGAGGGTTTGTTGCGCAGGCCTGAAGCCCTGGAGGGGTCACCAAGGACACGGCCCCCAGCCACAGAAGCGGGAACCCCTGGGCCCACGTTCCTGTGCCAAGCCCTCCGTGCTGCTTTGGGTGCATATGAAAGGTGCAATGTAACTACCGTCAACTCAGGAGAGACCGTGGCCAGGCATTGCGTGGCCCAGGGTGATGTTTGGCAGCGTCGCAGAGTGCCATGCTTGGGCACGAGACTGTGGCATGACTGGCGTCACACATGAATGAATGCAGGACACATCATTCCGCCCTCAAGTGGCTTCACGTGCACAGAATGACTTCACGAGCTGTGCACGGAATGACGGGCATGGGTGGAATGACAGAGGAGGATCTGACCTGCTGGTTCGGGGTTGATTTTGGGTGTTCGCTATTTCCATAAGACACCGGAGCTGGAGGGGATGCTCTTTAATCTGCCTTTCAGAGACTGGAGATTCCTCCCCACCTCTCCTGTGTCTGGCCTGGATAAACACTGTTATAGGTTGATGCGAGGGGGTTCAGAGTTGAGTCAATATTATCCAGAACAATAAAGTCGTTCACAGTGTGGTAGGGATGAGTTCATCCTGAACC
Organism: Electrophorus electricus; assembly: GCF_041902795.1. Taxonomy (NCBI): domain Eukaryota; kingdom Metazoa; phylum Chordata; class Actinopteri; order Gymnotiformes; family Gymnotidae; genus Electrophorus; species Electrophorus electricus. Next base: position 21,624,448 of record NC_137508.1, on the reverse strand, counting down.
TCCTGATGTCTTTTGTGTGTATGTGCGCGTGTGTGTGTTGGATCACCAAGTTCATGTCGCTGTGGCCAGGAGAGTCTTCAGAGCAGATGGCCTGATTTTGTAAGCCCTAAAAACAAGATCATGGGGACTGCTGCAGTGGTCGTCAGTCAGAAACTTTATCTCCTCTGCTCAAGGCCCATGAAGCGGAGGACGATGTCAAGAGATCACTGGGGAAAAACCAACCAAACAAACAAAAACTATTCTGACCCCTAGGGGTAACACAGCAAGAACCCATCTATGGACAGAAATCAGACGTGGCATACGTTTTTTTGGGGGGTTTTTTTGTTTGCGGTAAAAGTCGTTGCTTAGCTCCGGCCTGTGCGTACACGTTTGGTCGAAGCCATTTTAGACACAGCTAGCAGTCTGTTTTTTTCTGGTCTCCGCCTGGCATACCTTCCGTGAGCTGGCCAACAGCAACACCCCGCGACGCTCGAGAATAAGACGCGCGAGAAGCTCGCCTTAACTGGAGTGCACTCTTACGGCAGTGAATTCCTTTGAAGTGAAGCAGCCTAACCACAATACAACTTCTGTTCGACTGACAACAATGGTGAGCTGTGCGAGCTATCCGTTGGTTGAAGTACGATTGCCCCCGGCGAAATACTGATGTAGACGTAGCGCCACATGTTTATGTAAGCAAACGTAAATATTACGGTGCACACAAAGCAAGGCACCCGTGCATCGAACTTAATAACTGACTCAGCGTCTGTACGGTACAGCAAGCCTCTCGTGATCACAGTGATTTGAGATGCATACTTCTCGTTGAGGAAGTAAAAATTATACCCCGGAATTAGCTCGAGTCTGCAGGTCGAATGAATTAATGACATAAACTGGCTGAGACTGAATCACAGCAGGAACAAAGAATGTTATGAGTGAAAGGCCTTACAGTGAAAGATAAGATTTACATTTTCATGTGTGGAAAACAAATGGAAATAATGAAATGTGGAAGTCAGTTTTATGCATATGTATTAAGGAATACATTATATAGCGTGCATGTGTGATTATACCCCTATGACAGAAAAAAGTGATACCAAGAATAACACACCTGTTGACAGAATCCTCTCTGTAAAGCTTAAAAAGCCAGCAGAATGTTTTCACACTGAAAAACACAGTCTTTCACCGTGTGTTTGTGTGTGTGTGTGTGTATGTGTGTGTGTGTGAGTGTGTGTGCGTGCAGGTGCGTATTTTAAAAACACCCATCTCTGTGTTGTCCTGAAAGAGCCATGCACGACTGAACAGGTTTGTTGTCTTATGGTGACATGGTAAAGTATCTGCCTGGAATGAACAGTAATTTTCTAGTGGGAAATATTAAATGATCTGAGGAACAGACTGGAACCTGTATCTTATATTTCTAAAGACATATTTTCACTCTAATCTTCATGTCTGCCTTGAACTTTAAGCCATTATATTATTCTTCTATGGACTTTTTATTTATTTACTCTCATTAATTGACCTTCACTATTTTTTTAATCCACATTTTATTTATTCGACACACCTCTTTTATTTATTTCCCTATACGTTTTATTTATTTGCTTTTATTTAACCTGGGGTCACATTAACTGTGTTCTAATGATTTAGGTATTTGTTCCAAGAGACATAACTGAACACTTCTAAATAATGCGTTGTGATTGTTGTCAAATTATTATCTTTTCCTTTTGTTATGAGTGTTTGTTTTGCGAAAAGATAAGACATAAGCTAACACAAATGCGTGCGTGCACACACACACACACACACACACACACACACACACACACACACGCACCCTTTTCACTGCCAAATAGTCAGTGGAATGACTTTGTAAGGAACAGTAGTTTGTACAGTACTTTTGTACACATCATTTTTAAACACATACCAAGCCAGCTGTTCATGACTCTGAAGGAGAGCTTGTCACCACTCAGTCATTCTTTGCATAATCTACTGTCAGGTTCCCTGCTATCCTGTCTGAACCCAAAATGATGCGCACTTTAACCATTCTCCTGTCCCAAGGTCGAAAGGTCATATAGCCAGCCTGTGTGAGCAAGACACAGAACCAGAGCGAATGCGCTTTCGCGTTAACAAACACCATGTTAACAAACACCTTGAAAAAGAAACACCATGCTCTTTGGATGCCCTGATGTGAGAGACTGACTTACTCACCACCCATTGTAGCTCAACGGCTATGCTTAGCACATGCAGTTTGCACATGTAGTATGCTTGTGATCCTGCTGAAATTAAAATTTAAAAATGTGGAGAGGGAGATAGTGATCAGCTGTGTGTAAAGGTGACGAAACGCAGTTCTATGTGTGCCAGAGGCTACTGTTGAACTATTTGCAGAGATGGAAATTACCTGTGGAAAGCCTCTCTCAAAGTGGTCAAGTGAACGCGAGTGCCTCCTTTTTATAAATACTACTTTGCTTTTAAATTTATTCGCTTTTTCAAACAAAACATCTCATCTCATCTCCTCACATAAGAGCCACGATAATATTAGTTGATATAATATTGACCTACGGGATTAATATTTCATTGGTCTGCATGATGAGACAGCAAAGTCATGGGGTGGGATGGTGGGTGTGGTCGCCTCATACAAGCAGGCCTCCTCCTGGGTGCCAAAAGGCTCCTGATCGTGGCACGCATATGCTGATCTCTTATCAGGCCTCCTGATCTGGAGCGGGTGGTGCGCAAGCAAAAGAGATACGGAGTAGACAAAAGCGAGACTGTGGTCCGCTGGCACTCGGCTAGGACTCCGAAAGAATGAGAGGTGTTTTCCAAACGCAACACACACAATTACGAGTTGTCTTCCTTTCTGGCAGAGGTGCGAAAGAGAAAATGAGCTAAAAATATGTCACACACAAAAAAAAAGAGACAAAAGAAAACATTCCTTGTAGTTGGTCCACCTCCCCTTTATCAGCTTCCACATCTTTCATTATTAACACCATACATTTTGGCTCCCTGACTTGCATGTATATTTGCTTGGTGTTAAATGTTATGCAGAGCTGAGGCTTGTTTATGTGCAGGTGAATGGAGTTATCTGTTTATTTATTGGCATCCCTGATCATATATATTGACAGCAACAATACAGCTGCCTGTTGAACTGAATTTTTGAATTCCTTTTTATTGCTGTAAACATTGCAGCCTAGCTAACCTCCAGCGTCAGACACGGCAGTCAGAACGTTCACCTTATTTTTACCCAAGTCCGCATTCTTTCCTTTGTTTTCTTTTACCATTTCCAATCCTTAACATTTTTTTTTCCAAATCTCTAATTTCTTTCTCTTTATTATTTTTACTTTATTATTATTTTTTTAAATATATGCTGCCACACTTAAGGATCATTAAAGGCAAAAACGTCTCTCAGTCAAGATTCAAGACAGTGCAGGTGTACCAAGTACGTTTGAAACTTTGCATGCCTGCCTTTATAATCCTGTTAAAAAGAAAGAAACAACAAACTGTCTGGCCACACGTTGCCACATGCATGTTACATAGAATGGAGCCTTGGGCACGTGTGTTCAAAGACCAGTTTAACCATCCTGCCAGCTCAGAGACGACAAATAAGTGCGACACAAAGGAACGACATTAGGTGACAGATAAATGGGTCAATATGTGGTACCATGTATCAATTATATAACCATGCAAATACATTATGTAAAAATGTGCTAGTGACAGTAAAAATGGTTGTTAAGCAGTGGTAGTGTTAGTCCTGCTGTGTCTCTTCTCTTCCTCAGTCCTTTACTTTTGTTTTCACTCCATCGGAGGCTGGGGGTCGTCAGCTCTCTTAACACCGAGATTCGCTCCCCTGCATCTGACGAAGACCGCTGTGGCTACGACCCGGTCTGGTCCACCCCAATGAGGAGGCGGCCGTGCTTGCTTTGACTGGTGCTGCTAACAGAACTCGCGAGCCTGGTTTAAAATAGTATAGGACTAGGAAACAAAGGAGCAGTAATGCCAGCCCACAATGCTGCTTCGGCTATGTTTGGATGAGCCCCACCGCCATCTTCGGTGGCCAGAGACTGCCGTTCCCCCTCTTCCAGCTGCGTCCCACAATGCGGCGGGAGGCCTTGAAACATGGAGCAATGGAGCAATGGAGGATAGAAATCGTCCCGCTGCCACTGGCCAATAAACTGGAGGCCCTCCCTCTGTGGGAGTGCCACAGTAAACAGACTTATATCAGGGAACACTGGATATTTCTGGTTTGTTGCTTGGCAAGCTGAGGGTTCAATTAAGTGTAGCGTGACAATCGAATAATCAAATGCTAATGCTAACTCGGAGCCTAGCATATGTGCTAAGAGAGCGGAGCTTTGCCAAAAATATTTTTCATTTCACGTGATGGAGATATCACTTTACAGAGTTTAAATGTTATGCACAAAGAGGTCATAGTATTGGACCTGGTATCATAAAGAACCACTGTCATATTCGGAAAGCGTCATGCTTGTGTCTCTCCACTGGAAATCTCTTCATCTAGAATGTGTACTAGCTTCCTGTTCCGTTTGAATTTTTTTTTTACTTTTCTGTATACGTTAGCTTAATGTACAGTTCTTAGGTCATTGAGGTTTACAAAATTTACGCTAAGGCTACCACAGCCCAGACTCCCCAGTCTTGAGTGCGTTCCTGCATGGTTTCACTTGCTATAGTGACCCTTCCCGAAGAAGGATCTTCCTTCCACATCATTCCATGTTAACATTCTTGCGTTATGATGCTTGATATACCAAATGTTCCTGTTCTACGGTCCTTGGCAGGTGAATGTTTTCATAAGCAATTAATTACTGCTCTGCCTGGCCCTGAGTTTGCTGTTGAATATTTTCGCTCGCATGTTGCCATGGCTAGCAATCAAGCTAAATACAGGGCCCTGTGTGTCCCACTGCCCAGGCTTCGGGCTGTTCTTTATTAGCGTTCGACCTCAGTACACGTCCCGTTCGGAGGTCTGGAGGCCTTATCTTCGCTGTCTCATCGCTATGAACACACACTCCACACCCGCCAAGAGCACTAAAGTAGACTTTGGCTCAGGGAGGCGTTTTGGGAAGACGCCCAAATATCTTTAAAAAAAGAGCTGGGAAAAAATGTGTTTCTGCTAATGCGGCGTAGACCAGGATGAAGACGGTTTTTGGACAGAGCACGGCGCGAGGGACATGCGTGCCCTGTGTGCCGTTTCCAGATGTACTCCAGTATTTGTATTTGAAACTGATATATTATTTAACTTTAAGATCAGATCTCTTGACCTACTAGCTGGTCTATGATATTCATCTCCTTCTCCCAACTGTGGTAATTTGATTGTTGAAAGAGAAGGTCAGTCAAAAAAACCCCCATCACAACCTCTACACCCCCCCCCCCCACCACCACGCCAAAAAAACAAACAAACAAAAAAACCAAACAAACACAAGCACACACACACACACACACACACACACACAAATAAATAATATTTTTTTTTAATTAGCAAGAAGGAAATTATTCATTTCAGTGATAGGTATATGGACACTGAAAAATGGTTGTTTTAGCACTGATATTGGACCCACATTTATCTAAAACGCACCCTCAACAGTATGAAGTTAGGCCTAACGGGTTGCAAATTGGAAGATGGGAGAACATTTTACCAAAATAAATATCCCAAATAAAGAACTACTGGTACTGCTGTGAAGCTGACATTTGCTCTCCCTTGGTTCAGGAGTGTGTAAGGCAGAAGTAACTTTAGACTGGAAGGCAGGTTCGTGGAGGTAAACATTTCAAAGTGAATACAGATGTCTGTGGCATCAGACATAGCAGTGCATTTTCTTTCCTAACTAGCTGTCAGTGTAGAAGCCCAAACTTCAGTAGTGTTGATCCTTGCTTTAGAGAGAGAGAGAGAGAGAGAGAGAGAGAGAGAGAGAGAGAAAGAGAGAGAATATGGCTGGACTAGAGTTACCTTTACTCACTTGTTGATGTGTGCGTAGTAGCAATTTAGATTTATTCAGGTTAAGCTAGCAAGAAAATGATATTTTTTTGGCTGACGTCTGCTTCTGCTAGGCTACTGCTCTTCAAGCAAAAATGAATCTTCATTTTTAGTCACACGTTGTCACTAAGGTCTAGTTACTGTTTTTGAAGTATTAACGTTTTATGTTGAATAAGATTATCACATTATCGTGTACTGTATACAGAATACTGTGTGCTCATTCCGTGCCTGTCTATGAACCAAGTCTCTATGAGTGGTTGTATTGGCTTTTTCGAAACAAAATGGATCATTTGTGTGAACCTCTCTCTCTCTCTCTCTCTCTCTCTCTCTCTCTCTCTCTCTCTCTCTCTCGCTCTCTCGCGCGCCGCGTGTCCCAGCCGACAGACAGAGACGTTTCCAAGCTCCCGTGCCCCTCGCTATCTCTTGCAGGACGTGGTGGTGCGGTTACCGTCTTCCCCGTCCTGAGCGCTTTCCCTCTCCGCGTTACACATGTAATCAATGTGCCGTCCAAACCACACGTTCAACCACAATGTCAGCGGATCGAGGCCCTTTGCTACCATGGAAGTAACCAATCACACCGGGGCTGTCCGTCACGAAGAGGTGAGACGCGGGCCAGAACTCCCCACATTAATCACAAGAGACAGCGGTAATTGATGCCTGACGTTTCCCCGTCTTTTCGCAGCCACGAACACTGATATTAGTACTGGGAGAAAACAATATTTTCCTAACCGCCGTCCCCCTCGCTGCCGCTGTTATTTTTAGCCGAAATTTCTGCGTGAGCAAATTGATGAGTAATGGCATATTAAGTTGCGAGTTCATTTCTTGTTTTGTCGCCTGGTCTGCTCGTTACATTTACTTGAGTCATAAGTTGTCGAGAGCTGTTGGGAACATATAGTTTGCATAAGGGGTGCCGCGAGTGGAGGTGAACAGTGCGTTTGCGTCTGTATTTTGTCATAAAAAAGCGACTTTAATGAAATGACAAGACAGAAGACAGTCATATTGGATTAGGCTCCTCTTTACATATGAAACGATTTGCCGTGAATTGACTAAAATATCAGGCTTAAGTAATTCAATGTGGCGACAATGGGAGTAGATATCTGGTCATTCATTTAGTTAGAGGATCCTCTTACGGGTGTTCAGATTACTGCTTGTCGCAATATGATTAGAGTCATTGCTGAATCCCTTACGCAGTCGTGACGAGTATGACGAGTCAAGCCATTACCAAGCCAAAGCGCGGAACCTAACTACCACAATCAAATATTCATAACGGTTATGGATCTGATTAAATGTTGGGTCAGCTTGGCAGACTACGTGCATGTTTACATGAAAGGAACCCTGTTAATACATTCGCTGCTCCAAAAGTTGACCTCATTCTTGGCCGTCGGCATTTTGAGCCTAATCAGAGCTGATGTGTGCAGTCTGGTAGCCATACTGCAGCTGAGGGTCCCACCCATGTTACTGCACATCTGGAGGAAAGAGCAGCAAGATACCCAGCAGCGAGGTGCCAAGTGCAAGCGTCTAAAGCATGTCAGTATCAGAAGATCTAGAACGAAGCTGCGCGATTCTTAGAAATGTTACACCTGGCAACCTTTCCATATCGAACGTTTACACAGGGGACCCTGATTGGTCTAGCTGCAATCGCAATTTACTATGCAAGGTCATTTGAAGCCCGTTTTCCGTGTTCGTGTTGCAATGGTAGCTTTTGCTAAAGAACTGATTTTTCCCCCAAACAAAGATCAATTAAAATGAGGCTAGATCTTAATGTACAGAACATGAGCCTCGTGCTTACATATTGCATGCATTATATGCCATATGTTACCATTCAGAGAACTTCCTAAACATTTCCTATAATTGACCTCTCACATTCCAAATAACCTGATGAGAGGCATTTGGAATCCAGAACGGCAGTTCAGTCAGTGTCAGTAAGCGCGAGCATTGCGACAAGCAAACACTCTTTAAACTTACACGGTTGGACCTTAAAAACACCTACATATATTTCCTGGTCATTTTTAATTGTTCATAGGTACTAGCTACATTGAAAATGCGTGTTGAAGTAATCTACAAAAAAAAAAAAAAAAAAAGGCACCCTAGAAGTTTCCACCATATCAAATAAATGAGGAGGAAATGATTTTTTTTTTTTGTCTTTACAGTATACAAAAGCTGAAAGAAAAATACTTTAACTAACCATTAACTTAGAAGTTGGCAGATTTTTGCAGCAAAGTAACTTATAGGTACAGAGAATCTCATGTAAGGATAAGAACAGGAGTAAATGTGTGGGAACAGAAGCTCCTGTCGTAGCATTTGATTTACAGGACATGGTTCAATGTCAACTCTCTCTCTCTCTCTCTCTCTCTCTCTCTCTCTCTCTCTCTCTCTCTCTCTCTCTCTCTCTCTCTCTCTCTCTCTCTCTCTCTATTTCAGCCATCTGAAGAACAGCAGGAGGTTTGATTTTTATGTCTACCGCTAGCTGTCCCATCAGGAGTTAGTATGGAAGCCTTCATACTTTTACCAACCATCTGTGGCCAGCTAGTATGCTCCCAACTTCTAGTTTACATACCAGAGCGTGACATGATCTATTTTTAAGAGCTTCAGAAAGATTGAGCGCTTACATCATAACACACTTGCTTCCCCTGAGAAGCTGTGTCACACTACAAGAACTACAAGGGCTGTAAACCAAAAACAAACCGTCATATTTACATTTCTAATATATTTGAAGTTATGACACTGGTTAGCTAAATTAGTATCATATTCTCTCTCTCTCTCTCTCTCTCTCTCTCTCTCTCTCTCTCTCTCTCTCTCTCTCTCAGCCCCCTTTTTCCTCCATTCCAATAGAGGTTTTCTCTATTCTACTAAAGGCCTTTGCGGCAAAAAAAAAAAATCTTTTTCTGTATGTGGCAGGAATGATTAACAGTGTATACACTTATACACTTGCATGCCAAGGTGAAAACTGGGCCTTCCTGTGAAATCCTGCTCTCAATTACCCATTAGTGCAACAGTACTGCACACCAAACCCTTGGTAGCGTACTCCTCTTTCCTTCTCTGTCCATTGAGAGGAAAGGCAAAGATGGTGTGTACTTTAAGGCCATTGGCAGATCCCACATTTCCTACTGTCTCAGGAGTTTATTTCGGATCCAGCACTGGGAGAGCAGTTCCCTCCTGGCCAAACCAAACGGGGTGACGTACGTTTATTGTTTCATATCAATAATTCATTGAGCCCGGTGTCCCGAGCTGCACACGCCCACAGCCAAACATTCTAACCCTTAGAACTCTCTTTGCTATCTCTTGGCAGAGATTAGACAAATATCAGAGAATGCTGCCCCCCCCCCCCCCCCCCCCAGACATGTGCTCTTTCCACCCCTCAGGCACCGGACAACGCGCCTTCCAGTGGTCCGTTTTCACAATAAACTTCTCTAATGTACTCCGCACTGGGCTGTTTTTGTGGATCGCCTGTAAAAGATGGATTGGGGGGGTGGGGGGGTTTGCTGACTCTACCTTTTGAGGTCCTTCTCGCATTTGACCAGTAAGAGTGACAGAGTTGGAGGGAGAAGGTGGGGTCTGTCCTGGGATCACCCTTTGAATAGTCCTTCACCTGGCAATAGGGTTGTGGTCACATGAGTGGCACAGGGTGGCAGCTGTCACCCTCGAAAAAAGCCTTGCAACCCAGGTTGCCGGCCCAATTCTTCAAATTAAATAATGTAAATGAATAAAATTAAATCAAACAATTACATTTGAAATAATTTTGTGGTTATATTTTAAATTAGACATTTTCTCAAACAGAATCAACTAGCGAAAATTGAAGGTGCATTTTAAACTAACGTGTGTTCAACTTGGATTGCTGTTCGATCCTCAGCAAGAATTATACCGCAGTTATTTCTGACCTTGCAATGTTGTTGACGGAGAAACTCTGAAGGACACTCTGGTCGTGTTCTTTAGTCTCGTAGGCTGCTTCACCACTCCATCTATCTGTGTAAACCTGCTTGTTCAATTAGTCTCACTATAGAGCATGACCTCAAGTGTGTCCTTCGCCCAGTTAGTATGCTTCGATGCAGATGAGTAATATGTTTTAAAGTGATATTCCTGGTATAGTTTAGTGTACCTTTACTACAGATCCATTCCTCATCCCTGTAGATTGGATTAGGTTTTCATGTCAGTCTCAGTAATTATTGTTCTTGAGAGGTATCTTGGCCCAATACAATTTGACTATATTCCATTGCATCACACTTAGTTCTTCATGTTCATTTAAATAATTATGGTAGCAGTGTATGTATTTTAACCAAATCCTTTAAGTAATACAGTCATGTCATTATATTCCAGTGAAACATGACAGAGGTCCTTCATCAGTGATGCACTTTGCTTGCACAGCTGATAAAAGACTTGTCCTGTTTTCCTGGAAACATTGTGTACTTCACTACAATTTTTAATCTCTCGACATCTTTTACTACAATACGCTATATATATATATATATATATATATATATATATATATATATATATATATATATATATATATATATATATATACATACATACACATACACACACACACACACACACACATATATATATATATATATACATACACACACACACACACACACACACACACACACACACACACACACACACACACACATATATATATATATATATGTATATACACTGAAAGGTATGTCTGTCCTTTTCTTTCCCACCATCCATGCATGTGTTAAATCACACTGGTTGTGCGTATAGTTTGCCAGATGTACCAGGTCACTGTGTTCCAGAAGCTTCTCCACATTCACTGCCATTTAACTGTCAGGTTGCAGTATTAGTTCCCACATACCATTTCCTCATGCTTGCTGTTAATCGTAACACCTGCTGGCTCGAACTTTTCCATCACCTGACCAAAGAGTCAAAGTGGCCTTTGTATGGAAAATTGCAGAACAAGGAGCGCTTCGTCTTGTGAAATTGACCCCATAAAAGTTTACGCTCAGTCCTCCATTTATGTAAATAAAGCAGTCACGCGTAAATAAGTTGCATGTCACGAGTGTCTTGGAATTCCAGCTCACTGTGTCTGTCTCAGAACACACCGTCCAATGTAATTTGCTTACAGCCCTGTACTAAAAGTTCTGGCAAGTTCTCAGTTTCCATGATGAAACTGCTTTGAGGTCACCATCCTTCTTCTGCTCAGATTTTCAGATTCTGAGCAGGAGTGGATGGGAGGGTCGTAGCGAGCTTGCATGCTGAATTCATCGACTTTTACCATCACAGTTTAGGAAGGCACCAGGCAGAGAAATCAGCCTTTTAAATTTAGCAGCTACATTATTTTTATAAGGTAGTTGTCAATGTTTTTTTTTTTATTAGAAATATAGGTATGTTATTGCCTATATTTTTTCTTTTAAAATAAGCCTCACGCTGAAGTGCTTTTTGAGCTGGATCCCATTCTGCTATGGCTAGCTAAGGGACTGAGGGACCCTCTCTGCCCCTCAGTGGTGGCTTCATGAAAAAACAGGTTGGGTCGAAGCCTTTTGGCGTGCTGGTCTCTCCTGATGGGCACTGGGGATGCCTTTCCCTCCTCCCCTCGCCCATTCTCCCCACAGCCCATATGGCGACACCTCGCCGAGAGCAGGAAGCCCACGGCAGGGTTTTGCCAGAAGGGCTGAGGGCTGCACTTCTCACCTGCCTGATGGGGCTGCTTACAAGATGCAACACTGAACTGACAAAAGAGCAACAGTGTAGTCAGCTTATAGTGAAAACTAGTTTATCTCTCTCTCTCTCTCTCTCTCTCTCTCTCTCTCTCTCTCTCTCTCACACACACACACAGACACACAGAGAGAGAGAGAGAGTGAGAGAGCGAGAGAGAGAGAGAGAGAGAAAGAGAGAGAGAGAGAGCGCGAGCAAGAGAGAGAATGCGTGTTCACACTTGGGTGTGTGGGAGTGTGTGTTTTGTTGTTAGTTATCAACATGCCTCTTATACAAATGTTTTCCCTAGCCTTAGAATGGGTTTATATTTGATATCCAAGTCAAAATGGCTGGCTAAGATTCTGGAGAGGAGTTATATTAAGTCCATAATGTTTTTCTAAGTGAATATGGCCAGTAGTGAACTTTCCTTTTAAGCAGGTTCTCCTTGTTCAGTACAATCACCAGGATCTGGGGTAGCTGTTCAGCTCTGTAATCCGTACTCTGGAGGTTAGCCAGAGATGGAAACAATTAGCTTACTGGCACACACTACAGTGAATCACCAGCTAAAGCCGAACTGGGGTCTCTGGCAGCAGTGCACAGATCCTTGACTCACAGCATCCTGTCCTTCCTCCAGAGAGGTGGGTGAGAGGTGAGGGTCCTTCGTGCTGTGCGCGTGCGTGCGTAGGTGCGTGTGTGCGTGTGTGTGTGTGTGTGTGTGTGTGTGTGTGTGTGTGTGTGTGTGTGCGGCGTTGATCATCACACTGACAGACGAATTGGCCTACGCGTGCAAGCAGGCCATCCTCTTGTCAACGCTACCGTGGGAACGGTAGAGTCCTGCTGCCCTTAGAACACACATGTACACACACACACACACACACACACACACATGTGCACAAGTCATAGAGGTCTCTCTGAGAACAAGCAAAAGAGAGTTAAGCCAGTAAACAATGGACTTTATGTCGATACTTATAATAATTCACATCCACACAGGGTTAAAACTGGCATTAGTATATCTGTTTGCATAGCATTACCTTCTAGCATAGTATAGAATAATTTAGTTAATGCCAGTATGCAGTGTAAATAGTGCTTAATGTGAAAATGAGTCACAGTTAGCTGTAATACTCTGAATGAAAGTACACCAGAATTAGCCTGTATGAATGCTCATGTTATGCATGTATGGGCACATTGGGATGCTACTAAGGTGATGATCTAGGTGGGAATCGGAATATCCTGCACCCAGTTCCCACTCATCCGGGCCTATGCGGACAGCACATGGCCAAATCCAATCCTTCCCCCACCCTGAGACGGTTGAACTCTTCTGGGGCGCGTTTTGGGTCCGGTAGGACCAGAACAAACGTGGCTGGTGTTAATGTGGAGCCGCAGTGTTAAGGGTGTTAATTCCAACGCAGCGGCCGTCGATGTAAGCCCGGGGGATTTCGCTGAGAGCCGGCAAGAGCGTTTGACATGGGCGCAGCCTATCAAAATAAATCAAAGAAAGCACAAACCACAAAGGCCTCTCTCGGCAGCAGCACACCACACCTTCGTGTATATACAAAAATACAGCCCTTATGCTCTGAGGCGAGAGAGAAGCAACACACGAGGCTGTGCTGACCTGCCACGGTGTGATGAGTGCATATGAATGTGGAATACGACATGGGCCTGCCGCACTCTCTTCCTGCCAGGGCAGGGACGTGTAATCCCACGGGCGCTGGTCACAACGGCTCTGTCGGGTGGCTCGCGTGGCAGGTGGGTCCCGGTCTGAGCACTTCTGTTTTTAACAGAGCTGTTCGGTGCTGGAGAATCTGGTATGTAAGTCCCAGGGTGCAAAGACTGGGCCGATAATTGCTGCTTCTGACAAACAGATGATAGAAAGGTTTTAGCCGCCTTCTGTTTGTGCTTTCAGCCCAGCAGACGCTAACGCAGACAGACACACAGAGCTGAAAGAGGGATTTACAGACAGGACTCCACGAGAGTAGAGGTCTGATGACATACACAGGGGCTAGACCCTCCTGTCTGGGTTCATCTCTGTTGTTGGATTTATGAAAAATCAAACTCCTACACACTCTTTCTCTCTCTCTCTCTCTCTCTCTCTCTCTCTCTCTCTCTCTCTCTCTCTCTCTCTCACACAGACACACACACACACACACACACTCCCCCAACCCCTTGTTGTATTTCTGAGTATTCCTGCCAATATTTCACTTTAAGCCTGGGTTCAATGCACAACCTTCAACTGTGTGCTGTATTGTATATGCTTGCCTGAATATATATATATATAAAAAAAACATACTACACTATACTACACCTGCCTGCTTTCTGCGTGACCCGGGCCAATAACAAGGTAGATATTCCTGTCATGGGAAAAACCACAGACAGTCACCTCCTTCATAGTGGGTCATCCTTCCTGTCACGCCCTAATCACGCTGGTACATTAGTGCTATGAGACTGCGGCCTAACTGCAGCTCTGTACATAAGCCAGCATGCCAGGGGGGAGGGGGAATTCCCTCCGTTTGACATGAACCCTTTCATGAAAACCAATTCTTGGCAAATTACTACAATATCCTGCAGGAATTCCTCGTGCCTGTACAGAAAGAGTCCTCCCTCTCTCTCAATCTCTCTCTCTCTCACACACACACTTGCTCTCTCTTTACCACACTCAGATCTCATCCAATCAATTCAAATCAAATGTGCTTTATTGGCATGACAGCAGAAAATACCTGTTACCTTAGCAATAAAGTATATGTAAATGCCTTGTTAATATACAAATGAGTAAGAGTTTTACAGCGGATAGAAAATAAATAAAAGAAAAACAAAACAAACAAAAAAATAGATCAGCATGAAACTCTCTCTCTCTTTCACCCCCCCCCCCCCCCAGGTCTTTGTGTCCTGACAGTCTCGACAGTCCCTGACTAGAGGCGAGTCCTCCGAGCATCTGGGTTGTACATTTCTGCGGTTTGTGGATCACAGGGATTAGCGGAGGCCAGGAAAGGAGGCTGAGCACGGTTTGAGCCTTCTCTGACGGCTCCGAGATGTCCGCTAGACACTTAACGGACAGAGAAAGCCCCCGTAGCCCTCTCTGTCTCCGTTAAACGCCCACATCTTGAGGTAAATTAGGGAGAGCTCTGTGCGGATTTTTTCCAGCTTTGCATCTGTCTGTCATCATTTTACATTAAATAGGTGCAGAGTACATGAGCTACACCCCAGACTAGCACTTCTGAACTCTTCTCTCCGTTTCCAGACTCTGGTGAATTACAGCTTGCGAAGCACATCCACCTTGAGGATGTATTGTTTCGCTTATTTCCCTTCTTTGAATCCACTTTGCCACCTCTCTTTGGGCTGCTGGAATTTGGGCTTTTGTTCAGAGCACGAAGGCAGTGTCTGTTCTTACCTTTTCCTCAGAAAAAATATGGATTTCTCCATTGAAACACATTTATGTAATCACTTTGAAGGGGGTCAAATATAAATACACCAAGTTGGTGCTTCTTGCCGTCTCAAGGATTGCCTCAAACATCCTGATTACACTAACATGGGTCTAGTATGATTTAGCCATAACTTCGTAGGCCCATCCTCCCTCCCACTCTCTCTCTCTCTCTCTCTCTCTCTCTCTCTCTCTCTCATCTCTCCTCTCATTCTTCCATCCCTCCTTCCCTTTTCTTTCAGCGGTGCACTCTGTTAGCCTATTAGTAACATCTGCAGGAATAACACTCCTTCCCACTTTAATACTGATAATGCTAGCACTGAGAAAACATGAACGTGAATTCCTCGGCCTCCCCTGCCTGTCTGTTAATGTTTCTCCCCCCTATCACACATCTTCCTCCTTGCTCCTTTCAACACCGGGATCATTTTCATTCAAAGGAAGGTTTTTTTTTAATGTTCGCTCTCTCTCTGTGTTTCTCTCTCTCTCTTTGCCAGGAAGGTGTTATCCAAGAAATCCATCACGATTAATACTACTTGCACTGGCATTTTAATACAGATTAATCTGAGTTTTCTTTTGCGCGTAACACGACAGATTCGCCTTGGTTAATAAAAAGACGAGAGACAAACGGAGGGCTTTCACCACGGACCAAAAGCCCCAACGCCAACTGCATGCACGGGCCGGCGTAATATTTTCATTGTTTTGTGCTATGAAAACTTAATAAAATAATTTAATAACTCGAAAAGGCGCTGCTCTTCTTCGGCGCTTAGGCGTATTTGCGTAGGGAAATACGTTCCCAGATAATAAAGCTCTATACGTGAAAAAAAAGAATGCGACGTAAGAAAAGGCAGCCAAGCTCATAACCGCAACAAAATTTCTCATGTAGCGTTTAACCAGAGGTTCCCATATAATCCGCTCCAGCAAAGACACGGAGCACTTGCAGATAGCTCATCTCTGAGGCATGGTTGTTTTAAGGTCTGCATTTTTATAGGTTTATTATTTATGATTCGAAAAATGCTTCGACTTTATTAACTTTATTAACGTGCCTCTGGTTGAAAAAATATGATAAGAGGCCTTTCAGTTTCTGCCACATCATTTCTGTTGCAGGTTCGATGTCATGGAGCGAGGGCGCGTCATTGTTTCCAGATGGGAATACGGAGCGAAACCTAATATTTATCAAAGACAATTTATTAATCAGGCGTGCCTACTGGAGTGGCCGTAAAAAGAAAATGCAATGGCACAGCGCTGGAAAGATGAAAGCCTGCGTGTGATACGGGATTGCTCAGTGAGCGCACTCTGTATTAAAGTATCAGGTTACGCAGGACACTGCGCGGTTTTCTAATGAATCGCTTCGTTTTATTTGCTGTGACCCCCCATACCCCCCCCCCCCTCCCAAAAAAATAAAATAAAATGCCTCTTTGAGTTTAACAGCAAACTTGGTGTCGTAACTTATTACGGGAACGATTGCTTAAAGTAGACAGGCAGAGGTTCTGGGAGACCGCGGCCATAATTTTATATTTTATATCTCCAACTGACGTAAACGTCGCATTATGTACTGCGAGTAGCCAAATGGACTTCAGATATAGGAGTCGGCTGCGTGCACCAGTACATTGCAGCAGTACAGTGCACCTTGAACAGTAAATGGAGCCGTGCAATAGTGGAGACCGGTGCGTCATGGTGTCGCGCGTAAACACGTTTTGATTTAATGCGATTATGCGTTGGGCCCGTACTTTACGCGAAGGAAGCAGTTGGTCTGGTCAGATCAAAGCTTCTGTACGCCAGGTAGCAGAGGCAGCCGCGGCTGTTGGCACGGCTCCATGAAAGGGCAACGAGCGCGGCCGGGTCACACCTCGGGTGTGTGCGGTCGCGCCAGCGAGGGATACACGCCGGGCTAACGTGTCGGTGTGTCGCCCCAAATGCTGCCCACCGCACCAGTGAGACAGACTAATGACATTATTAAGTTGGTGCGAGTTGGTACAGGTGACAAGGCTATAAAAACTATTTATACACTAACGCAAAGAAAAAAAAACCCTACCTCACATTACTGAATGGAGGCAATTCGCCTTTTCAGATATAAAAAGGAAGTAAGTTACCCCTGTTAAAATACTGCTTGGCTTTGCCTTTGTTAAAGTATGTTAATGTAAGCCTGGTATGATTAGAATGTCGGGGAATTGTATACTGCAACTCAACTTTATAATCCTTTTCTAGTCAGTTTTTAAACGTTTTATATCGCATTCCATTTTTGTAATATTCTACGGTGGGATTTGGATAGCCCTTCCTCTTTATACACACCCTTCGAACAGGCTTGTTAATTTAATGACATCAAATTCCAAAGTTATCGCTGTAAAAATAGCATCGAGTTTTCGACGTAATTCTTTTCAAATAGACTCACCCTCAATCAAACTGGAACATCTTCCTCCTCTTCCCGTTGGTCGATGGGCTTCTGTGAAGAACTCTAAACTTGATTAATCAGAAGAGCGGTCGTAAAACGTTAACGGGAACGTTTCCACGGCAGTATTTGTCCAAAGATAATTTTGGAAGAAATAACTGTTATACGTTTTAAAAATAAAACATCTAAGTGATTAGACCTCAGGCATGACCATTAGGAAAGAGTTATGTACAGTGTAGGTACTGTGGGGGATGAGTCGGGGTTTATTTTTGTAGGCCGAATTTGAAGGGTGTTGTTACAAGGTGTTAGAATGCGCAAATAGCGCGTTGCTCCAAGCGCTTTTCATCATCACTGTAAAAACAGAACAGGGATGATACTAGGCGAAGATGAAATCGAAAAAAAAAATAAAAAAAAATATATATATATATATATATATATATATATATAGTCGAAAATTCAAAA
Organism: Electrophorus electricus; assembly: GCF_041902795.1. Lineage (NCBI taxonomy): Eukaryota > Metazoa > Chordata > Actinopteri > Gymnotiformes > Gymnotidae > Electrophorus > Electrophorus electricus. The sequence goes on along the minus strand of NC_137508.1, from coordinate 21,606,589 downwards.
CATGCAAAAAACGAGTTCCATGCCTTGGAGGATCAACGTCAAATATTGAGAGCTATTTGAAAACAATTTGACAGGTCATTAATCCGCAACGTGAGAGCCATTTGAAAATTATTTAACAACCTGTATAAGTGCAATTTGAGAGCGATCCGAAAGCTGACACCCTTTGTAAGTGCAAGGAGAGAGCAATTTGAAAACTATTTGAGAGCCTATATCACAGCACTATACCTTGCCAATCTGTAAGGACTTGTCCAAGATTAGAAACCATATTTATAAGCATAGAACCTTTGATTTGACATGTGTTTATTTATTTTGTTTGTGTGAATAAAGAGAGAAAGTATAAAAAAGTTGAGCTATCATCACGATAAAGGACTTAGTGGTTAAAGTTCTGCTAGCATGAGAGATAAAAGTGCTGGTGATAAACTTTTTTTTTTTTTTTTTTTTTTTTTTTTTGCAGATTCAGACCTGCAAATGAAAGTGTGTGCTGTGTTTGTGTGATGCAAACTTTGAAGATGTCTGGTTTGCTCGAGAAGAATAGCACTTATTGTTGTCTTATGTTGCAACATAGCTGTGTTTTAGTAGCTGGTGCATGATTGCCACCTAATATCAGGTTGCATACTGTGCATTGTTCTCCATGAGAAAGCGGCGAGCTGGTGGAAAACAAACTTTCAGGTTTCGGTCGACATGCCCCAAATCATGTTTGACAGGCCCGGTCTGATTGGAGCGTGGTTACGTTACCAGCTGGTGATCCAGTAGCCAAACAGTTTATTTTCCATCTTTTAAAGGAGAACTGGCAAAGCAAGAGTGAGCAGAGAGTTTGACAGTACCAGACACAGTGGACTTAAGAGCTGAGGCAGAGAGACACGATGAAGATGTCACTATCACGGACATCAATTGATGGACCGTGGACAACAAGGAAGAACCTAATATAAGCAAATGAAATCCCATCTTTCCACTGTGACAGTTAATGCCCAGAAGGCAAGGCCAATTAATGCCTGGTCATGTATTTCCTCTGCCAACAGTCAGAGGTAGGGCATCGCCTTCGAAAAGCTGCGGCATCACTGGAATCTGGGAGGGCACGGATTAGCTTTTTGAAGTCGCACATCTAACAGAGGGAATTGGAGTCGATTGTTTTTTGTTTTTTTGTTTTTTTTTTAAATGACCCCATCTTTGCTGATTGGCTAAAACAGATTTATGACTAATGCAGATCTGCAGGGCCAAAGCAAGTTCTTTGGCTTGTCTGTTGAGAAAGTGTGAGAGGCCTCTTAAAAACAATTAGCAGCTCTGTGGTATGCTGTAATAACTGGTGGCACCCATAGCATCTCTGGGAAAGCTCAAGAGCTGCTGTGCCTACGGTCTGCTGATCGCAATCTGGTGCCATCTGAGGTGCCAAGTGAGGTCTGTGTGTGAGGTCTCAGGAACAGCTTGGAAGGAAATTGCTACGGTGGCGACCGATGTTCTGATGTAAGACTGAAGTTGCCCGTGTAAGGATTAGGAGATCAGACATGCGATAGGGCTTCCAGTGTTCTGGAGCTCCAGCTTTTGGGAAAGTGAGCAGATTCATAGTTGTAGTGGATCAGAGGCAACGTCATCTTGGAGGTTCAAGTTTGAGGAAGGGAGAACCATCTTACATGCCTTGTAACGTAGCTGCAGATATTCTGCAAAACTCCGCAGATAAGGTTACAGGCCTGTTTGATTAGGTTCTGTCACGTAATGGAAGCAATGAACACAGGCTAAGACTGCAGTCGGCAGTTTATTGAAAAAAAGGTAATATTAACTAACGCTACCAAGTAGCATCCTGTCACTGAGCTGACTCGCTCACATCACCTGCTGGGCATGTGTTGCCTCTCGAATCTGACCAGACACTTCCTGTAACAGGTTCAAGGCTTTCGTCGGCTGTTGGTCATTGCAGTGTCCTCTGTAGAGACTGAAAAATATTTCACTATCATGAGGAGACTGGAAATCAGCTCGAACACATGACATGATCATCATGGCCTATTTATTCAAATACTGTATTGATTTGAAAATAAATCTGTCCACAGTTTGTTGACAGGAAGAGGAAGCATGTTTTGGGTCTTTGAGTCAGAGTGGATAGATACATAAGTACATTTGTAGAGGATATATAGCCATGATGGTCCTTGACAAGTAGAAGTCCGTGTGACGTGACAAACTTAAACTCTGGCAGTTAGTATGGGACTGAAATATGATGCGAAATATGTTTAGTTTCAAGAAACAATTACATATTGCTTATATACTTGTATATTACTTATCTATTCCTTTATACTTATATACCTTTATAAAGATATATTTAGGAGTATTTATGTAATGTGGTTCTTTTATGATATACGGAAATGTTATTCAAAATAATTCCTGGAAGGATTAGCATCTGTTTTCATAATTAACTGTATTAATAACTAGAGGTTTATTGTCCCTCCCCTACACACCCGATCACACCCAGGTGTGTGTATCAACTTTCAAACCAAATCTAAACCTTTGTATGAGGGCGTTTACCAGGAAACTGATCAATAAATCCGTTTTCAGAGCAGCGCATTACCACAACAGAAGTTCCGCTCTGTCCTCCAACCTCCGGAACGACTCTATTCTTCATCCGACACCTGACTGGCAAATGCTCGGTCTCGGGTTTCAGAGAGGAGCCGATTCCTCCATGCCCGAGGCGGCCAGAGCATGGAGGGGGAACGTGGGTTTCGAGCGTCCCGCCGAAGGCTTGCCCCGCGTTGGTTTTGGAGGCCGATCAATCTGGCCCGAGGAGCGTGCGAGCGGCCCTCGTCCCCGCTGTCCTCTGTGTCCCACCGCTTTTGTTGTGGTTCGCTTTTTAGATAAACTCCTGCTCCGGAGGAGCGCAGGCTCCTTGCCGTGCCGCGCCGGGGCTGTGTTTATCCTCCGGCGTATCTTTGGACGGGCTCTCCGTCAGAAGAGCGCAGGGCGGTGGGACAGGGCTTCGGGGGTGCAGATAGTGCGGGGGGGGGGGCAGTTCTGTCATCGCACATTACAGTAAAGCCTCTGACGTTCTCGCCCTCCGGACCTGCCCTTGGAAACACATCAGTCGGCATGGAAATGCGGCACAAAGTGAAACACATGCTGTCGTGCTTCGCATTGTCCTTTCTTCTTCGTCTTCTTCTTTTCCTCCTCCTCCTCCTTGGCGCATTTCGTTTGCATAGCAACGTCTTTGTCCACATGCTTTGGTTAACACAAGATGGGAACAGATCTTTGCGATGTTTTAACGCAAACCTGTCACCTTTATACATTTCTTTTAGGACTGGAAAAAAAATAACATGATGGCAAAAACTCTCTCCCTGTCTACATGAATCCATTTACCTCACACCTGCGAGAACCTTTCCCCCTTTCATCTCCTCCACACCATCCTCCAGTCACCCTCCCTCTTGAAATGCTTTTTTTTCTGTGGAATATTTTAATCTGTCAAGCTGCTAATAAGGGTCCGGTTACACACCTGCCAGACCGTAAGCTGAAAGAATAACACCCAGCTGTTTGAGGTATTTGAGAGCGGATTAGGCTGAATCTCAGGTACAAATCCGGCGACGGCCTAAAATCCGTCTGCCTCCGTGGTGCGCTCCTCCACGTCCCGGGGCTCTGAATGGGTTTGCCGTGAGTCGGGAGGTTACGGGGGTTTCGGCTGTTGCCCATTTTCAACGAAAGATGAAAAAGTGTCGGCGCACTCTCCGAATGCACATGATTTAACAGGAAGTCATTGAAATGATGAATAGCATTGGACAAGCTTTCAGAAGACTGGATTGAAGATCGGGGAGGGGGGGGGGACCCCTCTGCGACTGTTTAAATTCATAAAGACATAAAGCCTTTTATTCGGGCGTCTTTTATCCGAAGCTGTTTTTGAGATCTGTCCGGGGAAAATGGGGCGATCACTCAAAACAGAAGTTCCCAAGTCCCCTGGGGGATAAAAACCAGACCGAACTGAGCCAAAGTTCCACGCCTCTGTTTGACTTCCTGTTTAATATACACCGGACAGGCGATACTACATGCTTCTAATCTTGTAAATTCTTGTCGGAGAGTGAGTTTAAGGGAACCACTTCCAAAAGCTCGGCCTGAGCTGTTCCAAACCCGTGCTGCGTATGTCGCAGGTTAATCCTCTATTACTGCGCTTCCAATGACACCAGCCCTGGACGATTTTGTGTTTTGTGTAAAAAAGTATTACGCATAGCTTTAAAACATCCTGAAAACAAGTTTATGGACTCTAACCCGGCCACATAACTGCAGTCTCCACGAGTCATGGGGTAAGGCGATCTTAAGAAAATCCAAATCCCAAGTATTACTCATGTGCTGCTTTTACTGACCATAATGAGGAAAATAAAATCAAACATGGAAAAAAGCATCCCGCCGCATTACCATGACTGTTCCGTTGAACATTCATTTGAAAAAATGTCTCTGATTCCAGCAAGAGCCTGTCACGGGGATCTCCTGACCCTGGAGAGCGTTTGGCCCTGCTGACTTTAATTTATACCTCTTTTGTGACACGCCTGTGGTGACTGGCTTGAGAAAGAAGTGAACTTACTGTTTTTTCCCAGTACCCTCCCTGATTCATGACTTGATGGTGAATGGAGAAAGTTGCCATCACGAAGCCTTACCTCATAACACTTTACTTGCCTGCACGCCCAGCCAATGGACTGTTTGAATCAAAGGAGAGGCTTTTGATTTGATTTGTGTGCGTGCATGCGTACATGTGTGTATGTGTGTGTGTGTGCGCGTGTTCAGGGTGGGGGTGTATCTTTCCACCTTCTGTGCAAGTTGTTCTTTGTTCTATTAACATAACAAGTCTTCAGCAATTTGACCTTGTGGGGTAGTTGGCAGGGGGAGGATAAACAAAACACACACACACACACACACACACACACACACACACACACACACACACACACACACACACAGCAGAAAGAAAAAGCTTAAGCGGAGAGACAAAAATGAAAGGAAAGGAAAAAAAAAGGAGAAAAGGGACCTCCTTGAAGTATAATGGCCATAAGCACTAGTGCCATCTGTGTTACCCACTTCCCACACAATGGTTCTGTGATTCTGATGTTCGCCGTTCCAACAAGAAACAGACCGGGTAAGGGACGGCCTTCAGAAGCGCTTCGGTTAACGTCTGCTTCTTAAAACTGCAGCTGGGCTCATGGGTTCGAGTGGAGCTTCTTACTTATTTGATTCTACAGATATTCTATCAAAATTAAAGCGGAACTACCCCGATTTTGCAATATCTCATCCAGAATATTCTGGTGTATATTCTAGAGAAACTTACAGTGTGGGAATTGTTCGCGATAGTTGTAGGAACCAGACCTTGTGATGTCTGCACTGCAAATATAGTCATTTAATCTGCTATCTGAAATAACCAGTGAAAATTAATATGTCATGCTGATCATTGTAAAATAGTGCTAAATTGAAAGAAAATTGTTTTTTGGGGTATTTTTTTTCCTTAAAACACCTTGCATGTACCTCTCTGCCCTGAGTGCATTTTTGTTTAGTGTGGGTAGATGGGGGTGCGTCACGCGGATGTCAACAAAACTCATGAATATTCATGTGAATGCTCATGAATACTTATGTGAGTATACTTCATTGGAGCTGTTACAGATCATAGCTTTACCATGATGTTCAGAACTGGTGAAAAGTTTTGTACCAGGTTTAGGATGGTGCATTTGAAAGGATGCAGTTACTAACAGTGGAAGCACGCTTGCTTGCATGCATTAATCTCAATTGAGAATGCGGTTTTCCGACGAAACATGGAAGTAATCTGTGAGTAATAGTTTATAAACTATGTCTCAGCCATCACACAACATATTTGTAACCATTTTGCATAATAACGTAATGATATGTAGCTTTTAAAGCCATTAAATTCTTCAGACTTCCAGTTCCTACAATTGTGACCAATTCTAACTGTTGCTAATTTGTCTAGAAAGGTGCATTGCACACCGATACACTCTTAATGACTTCGTTTACATCTACACCATTGAATGATGAAGAAATTTTACAAAAGAGTTCCCTGTTAATGTGGTGATTTTGAAATGTGAGGGGGAAAAAGCAGAGTGTTTCAGTTCAGCAGGTCCAGCAGAGACAAGTTCCCCAGTGAAAAACATCTCAACCCCCAAGGTTTCCTGTGCCATGCCCGTTATACGTGAGACACAAAGCTGTTTTAGGGTTAATGCTCCCTACTTTTTAACGGCAGTAGCACAGAATAGGGAGATCTCTTGGACACCCTGTTTCACCCCAAATGTCTCCAGATTTTCTGATGTAACCAAGGCCAGCTGCAATGTCTCTTAGTCACGTGGCTTATTTCTGTTCACATCCAGCTTATATCCGTTAGCGCGGTGTGTGCAGTGTGAACTGGCGAGTTGTAGCGTTTTATAATCGTTAAGTGGCTGAATGAAATTTAAGGGTCATCCCCCCCACCCCCCATACAGCACCTGTCTGATTCCTTTCCTGGAGTGTTCAGTGCTTGGAAACATTCTGAGAAGCATCTGTGAAATGCAAATAACCGCTGGCCCAAACAAACCCCCGATAGCTGATGCTGTCCAAGTCTACCGCAGAGTTATGGAATGGAGATCCAGGCAGGGTGCCTGGGGAGTTTGACGGGTGTGGAACTAATACCCAGCGACAGCGTCGTGGGTACAGCACAACACAAAACATGTTCGGTGGAACCTACACAAAAACCTCTGGGGAACTGCTGAAAGGATCTCATGATTGCAAATTCTTAGGTATTCGCATGAGGCACGTAGCACATGGCTATGTCTAGCACTTCAGGGACGGTCTAAGGCACTCTACCACCTTTCCGTTCCTATGTGATCCAACGGATTCGACCTCACTCACTTTCCTAAATGTCTGTCGTTAAGACGAGAATAAAACAGCGCCAAAAATCATGTAAACCAGCTGTATTTATCTTTGAGCTGTGCGGAATGGAATATCTTTTATTGTGTTTCATCTCAAATAGCACCCTTCGTTGTCACTAGTCCTGATGATTGCAAGGAGCTTGCAATTTCGGCTTGCTTCTAGATGGTGTCGGGGTTCACCTTCTGTGGTTTTAGGATATAAATAGTGCATTTACGTTGAAGAATATGTTTATTTTACTGTCATATCTGGTTATGTGGACGCCTAACAACACCTGAGCCACTCGGCGGGTGCTAAAGTGGTAGTTATTGATGAATAGTTTGTCCCGGGGCTGTTGTAAGGTGATTAATATATGTATACAAACCTGGTCAGTGAGGGGGAACTGAACCAACACGCCACACCTGCACAGAGACAAAATATCAACATGAAATAGTAAGGAGATCCTACAAAGGCGTTGAGCATGCACCTCCGCACGCACGCACACACACACGCACACACACACAGAGTCTGGGTGGGTGAATGTGTGAGAATGAAAGACAACAGTCCTGCTCAAAGCTGTCAGTCTATTCCAAAGCAACACTCCTGATCCAAAACAATGACTTACCTTCCATCCAGACCTTCTGAGGTTCTCTGGCCGGCAGCAGAACAAGCCAACGTCTCCCAGTGATCAACCTTCATTAACCATTTGATGAGCAGCAACTGGTTGATACTGGCACACCAGGGACAAGTGTTGAGACTGAGCACTTCCACACACACCACCACCCCCCAGCCCGCACCCTGTACACACACCCTGCTCACGCCTTTCCAGAGTCCAGGTCCAGACTCTTCCTCTGGCTCATTAGCATAAGTGAGCTGGGGCTCGTGCTCTATGGCATGCTGTCAGAGTGTGCGTTGGCCATGCACGGCTCAAGCTGTGAGGTCAGATCCACTTCAAACGGCTCAGAGTGTGTGAGACAAGGACGCAGGCAGGGGGCCTCGGGTGGGCTCGGGCCTACAACAGAGGTGGGGCTCTGGGCACTGGTCAAGCCGCAAGCCGGGGAACCCTGCTCCGACTTCATAAACCACATAAGCTCCCCCTGGCTCATAATTAAACATTATTGTATTTAAATAGCCAGTGGGAGACCACTGTGTGTGTGTGTGTGTGTGTGTGTGTGTGTGTGTGTGTGTGTGTGTGTGTGTGTGTGTGTGTGTGTGCATGCGTGTGGCCAAAAAATCTGATCTTTGATACTGAATCCCCTGTCTGTTCACTTTGGCAGGACCAGAAGGATTCTGAGGATGCTTGCCGGCATGGTAGATCACACACACACACACACACACACACACACACACACACACACACACACACACACACAAGCACTGTTTTTCATATGCATACACACACATCCACATTCAAATGTGCACACACACACATGCACTGCTACACTAATGTTCATATGCACACACACACTCCTACACTGACATTCTTATAGATACACACACATTCAAATGTGTGGGCACACACACACACATACACACACACGGACGGCTCCAGAGTCATGGAGTGTGTTCTTTGAGAGGCGCGCTGAACTAGAGGGAGAGATGGAGATGGAGACTAACTGATCAGATCGATGTGGGCTCTCACAGTGAGCAGCTGACTCACGTATCCTGGCGGTAGAGAGGGTGGTCTACTAGGAAAACACTGCTGTGATCACATGTTGCATCCTTACTGCCCACACTATCAGTATCTCTCTCTCTCTCTCTCTCTCTCTCTCTCTCTCGCTATCTATCTCTCTCTCTAGCTATCTATCTATATCTTACTGGTCGGATGGGAGAAGGATCTTAGAGGCATTCATGGGGAAGGTAGAGTCAGAAAACATGCAGCAAAGCAAATAATCTTTCGTACTCTATGAATGTCTGTGTTTGTTTGAGTAGTTGTGTGTGTGTGTTGTCTGTGTGTACGTGCATACTTTGTCAGTTGTGAGCATCCATGTCTGTGTTTGAGTAGTAAGTGTGCGTGCATGGGTGCGTGTTTGTGTACGTGTGTACGTCTCCGTCCCGCTGCACACCCAATGACCCCTACATTGTGTTCAGCCAGTAGAAAGTTGTGGGCAGTAGTGGCTCAGTGCTTAAGGTACTTGACTTGTAAACAGAAGTTTGCTAGTTCACGTCCCACCACTGTTGGACTCCTAAGTAAGACCCTTAACCCTCAATTGTGAGTTGCTTTGGACAAAAGTGTCTAGTAACTATGAAGATATTAAACTGATGCAGCCACCATACACTTCTCAAAAAACTCAGCAAGATCTCTGATGTGTGTTCCCTCTAAGGGAGTGTGTGTGTGAGAGAAAAAGACAGAAGAACTGTGTCTCTGTTTTGTGGCAAGGGAGAGGCCTCAGTCTACTTTGATTAACTGAATAATCATGGAGGAGGGTCCCGTACACAAACAAACACCTTCTCCTCTCTCCAGGAGCCGTCGGGGCCCCTGACTGGACTGGGATCCCCAAGGGAGCTCACACCATCCGGAGTCAACCATCCGGAGTCAACTCTACCAGACCAGACTCTGCCCCAACCTCTCCAAACCTGCAGCTGACTGCCAATAGACAGACTGCCAAAATGCGTTCTGTCTCAGATGCATATGCATATCTATATGGCTACCGAAATCAGCATTGAAGAGTTTGAATTCATTTAGCTCGTGATTAAGAAATGTAAAGAAGCCCTCCATGTCCCCCTGTATCTTGATTAGAAATCACAGATAAAGGAGTGGGTTTCTCACCTTGGCTCAGTGTCATGCTGGGTATAACCCCGCTTCCCCCACGCTCTCTGTGTATTTTACAACCCAGGGGAAGCTAAGGTCTGCTGGGTGAGTTTGGAGAGTGAGGTCCTCTGGTCCTGGAGCTCAGCCTGACCGACCGTCTCCTCACCTCTCGTTATCTATTCAACACTGCTGCTGGTGAGGCTACTGCTCGAATTTCACATAAAATCACATACACACACACACACACACACACACACACACACACACACAGTCTGAAAACATCTGGGAATCGGTGCTTCGTTGCAGATAGGTATGTAGTTTTCATTAAACCTGATACCCAGGTGTTAAGAGGCCTCACTGGGTTGAGTAGCTGATCTCTGAGACAAAACATAATTAGAAGGTTATAATCAGGGCCAGTTCTAATGTTAAAATATTTACCAAACAAAGCTGTATCGATTTTCTGTTACCAAAGAAACCATTCTGCTTACTGTAGAACCAGTTGTTTCTCGACAGTTAGTTAACTGGTAATGACATTGTAACTAACATTTAATAACATTCCATATTGCTGTAACTGTAACTGTGGTGGGGCGTTCCTGTGGAGCTGTACAGAACATTTGTCTTTGTTGTGGTTAATTGAGTATTTTGTGGTTTTTATAATTGTATTCTACTTCAGACTTCAAGTATGTGTTAATATTGTTCACCTATTTTTGTCTTTCAGTGATGATTAAAAAAAAGTCTTACATCAGTCAGAGGATGTAGAAGAGGCCATTTGGTAAAGTCATGTTCCTTATCTGTGGAAAGTCAGTGAACCTTTGTGAGCGGTGAGACCGTAGTCTTAGATATTAGATAAGAAAAAAGAAAAAAAACACACACACACACCCACACACACACACACACACACACACACACACACACACACACACATTTTGTTATCTAAATGGTGCTCTAATCCAGGGAAGGAACTTGTGAACTCTCCTGACATCAAAGCATCCTATCTTCATGACCACCACACCTTACTGTTTTACTTTCCAGTTCTCCTACTGAGAGACATTTTATACTGTAATCAGGCCTTTGTCTTACACACACACACACACACACACACACACACACACACACACACACACACACACACACACGCACACACACACACACACAAAACATTATCTGTGTAAGTACTGCCTGCATGCCCTATAATAATATATTTCTGAATACTTAAATATTCAGAATAGTATAAAGTAAGCTATACATACATATACTTTTCCCCTGTTCTATATACTGGATGTGTTCTAAGTCTGACGGTATTTTTAGCTCTAGAGGTAATCTTCTTAAACGACCCAAAATTGGGGCCAGAGCTGACGTCCGATTCAGGCCGGCGAGAGCTTGCATCACACGTATCTACTCCTGGAGGATCCACCCACACGGCGGAGGCGGCCTTCCAAAGTCCTTCGGAACGGAGCAACCCAACCTCTGACCCCTGACCCCCCCCCCCCCCCCCCATCCCGAGGCCCCTGACGTGATCTGGCCTACCGCGTGTGTGTCTCTTCAATTTGTGTTTCACGGATGAGGTATAATTTGCACTGAACAGACGTGATTAGCGAACCGCTACCTTTCCCTTCTCCTGGAAGTGTGCCGGGAACTTTTCTTTGGGCCAGAGTTCAACTTAACAGCACCGGGGAAACGTCAGCAATGAGAGGAGCTGTGTACAACTGTGAATTGCCTTGTGGAGGCTCCGTTATTATCATCGATGCAAGATGATTGTGTTCTGGAAAGCTCTTGCCCAGAGTCCGATCTGCATGCACTACGGAGCAGTTAGCATTTGGAGAGAAAGTTCGTATTCGCAGACATGTGGTACAAAGGAATTGCTGGTTTTGGAGTTCACATTTGGTATTAAGTACAGTGGGAAGATGCAAATATGTTTACTGGCATTGCTTTACTACCATAATCTCCTCATGCTGAAGCCTTTGGCATGCGGTTAGTGTTCAGTGACAGCGCAACCAATGTATATCCTAACACAGACGACATACACAGACAACAGCGACGCTAACAGTAAAAGAAATGTTAATCCCCTGATGACTTGCAGTCCACATGATAACGTTATCTCTTAACTACTAAAAATATCTTTCTCTAATGACACTGTGAATGACAGTGAAATGTACCTGTAGGAATCTTAGCTGCTTCCCGGGACAGGAGAGCATTTGGCAAACGGTTTGCGCATGAAAGTGTCCTGGTCTATAGGAACGATCATGTGCGTGTGAGTTAGGGACTTAGGTAGGTGTACTGCTCATGGCTTTGTCTTAAAGCTTCCTTCACATGAAATCCATCAAAAACTACTCCCAAACTATTCCAAGTTCTGTGAATACTTTGGAAGATTTGGTTGATAAGAATGAACTGGATCTGATAAATGTACCGAAATAAATATAAGATATATCACCTACATTCAGTAACGCTCCACTCGCTTTAAAACGGTTTGTGGTGATGAACTTGGCCACATGCAGACAGAACCGTCCCAGAATGCAGCTGCAACAGGAACAGTGAGTCCAGTTTCTTCATTTACTTTATCGAGTAGCAAACGGCTCCCTGAGGTTAAACCCCAGGAACCGCTAGAACTTCCCAACTGAGATTAAAACCACCGATAGCCAACTTTACGACATGTCCTGAAACCGTGTCCCACGTCGGCCTTCCAAGTAACAAATCACCCGCCTCTCTGGACCTCTCTACCCACTCTCCCCAGGGCCCTTCTAATGCAACAAATGTTTCCTCTTTAAAACAACATTTGTTTGTATCGGGTGTCCGACCACGGGGGTGGGGGGGACCGAATTGTCTCTGCTTACGGCTCATTACTGTGACCGGGCCCACCTGCCTGAGAGCAGGGTCCGACTCACTATGAACAGCTACATCAGTAATGACCCTGACATCGTAGTCACCGTGTGTACACAAAGAACCGGCACATAGGAAGCACAGCTCGCTAATCTTGCCCCACCTACCACCCCCAGTAATAACAATGCGATTACAGCTCATTCATTCTCATGTCTGCATTGTAAAAGCAAATATATTTGAAAGCAGATTATGATTTGGAAGGTCATTCCATAAGGGCCATGATATTGATATTTCTACAATACAAGGTTTTTGTCTTAAGGGGTTATTTTTGTGCGTGAATAAGATTCTGCACATGTTTGTCAGATAAGGTTTTGCTACAGTGGCCCGTGGAAGTGCGCCGGGGCTCCTCCCGCAGGGCGCCGCCGCGGAAAAGCGTCCGCTGACATGTGTGACTGATTAAATGCAAAATGTGGGATTCATAAATAACGATCTGCCCGGCGTTTTGGACATGCCTGATTGCACGCTAGTGACAAAGTGGCGCTTATTTGGAATGGGCTGCAGCATGTGATCTGGAGACACTTTAGACTCAGATACTTAAAGTCTGTTGTGGTTTTAAAATGTTTGTCCTGATGTGAAAGCAGACTTCATGGTGGCTTAGTTTTAAAGAGAGATGGAGAGAGAGAGAGAGAGAGAGAGAGAGAGAGAGAGAGAGAGAGAGAGAGAGAGGTGTGACTGGACTGAAGATATAAGAATGTGATCCGGGCTCCCTTTTCCATTTGCCTGGCACTGATTTTAGACTATTTTACAACATATTTAAGGTACTGCGCTATGTATCTCCCTCCACAGGCAAGCTCAGTTCTGTGGAGGGAGGAATGAGTTTTGTAAACCACCTTGCTCAGTGGGGGGGGGAGTCTCTCACGTCTTTGAAACGTCGAGGGCTCGTACTCCCGTGTGCCAGCTCGGGAGCAAAGCGGAGCTGATAAATCCCTGCGCCTCCTTTTTGGAGGGAGAGAGTTGTAAACCTCCTCCCTGCATCTTCATGACCACTGTTGAGCAAGCTGGTATTACGTACTCTTCTCAAAGTCAGGCTGACCCACAGCGACTCTGCTTCTTCCAGCGGACCTGTGTGCTCCTTTTCAACAGTCTCTCGCTCTCTGTCTCTCTCACTCTCTCTCTCTCTCCCTCTTTATCCAAGGCCTGGCCCTGCCACTGGGCAGAGTGCCATCTGGATCAGTAGGAAGTATCAAGCAGGCAGGTCTGCAGCACCCGGACAGTGACAGTGGAGCAGCGTAGAAGGAGGGGAGCAGAGGTGGAGAGGTGGATTCTGGGTCTTTTGGCCCCACGTATGAGAGGGAGAAAGGGAGAGTGAAAGAGCAAGAGAGAGAGAGAGAGAGAGAGAGAGAGAGAGAGAGAGAGACAGAGACAGAGACAGAGACAGAGAAACGGCTAATAATAATAATCACGCGGTTATTGAAATCAGATTTGTGCACACCCTGTTGCTCAGGACCTCCGCAAAACACATGGCTTCTGCTGGCAACTCCCCCATCCCTGTCTCTTTCTCACTCTGTCCCCACCCCCACTCCCCTACACACACACACACACACACACACACACACACACACACACACATACACACACACACACACACACACACACACACACACACACACACACATACAC